>NC_138657.1:74239697-74759697 GCF_964273445.1 Streptopelia decaocto
GATTACACTGATGGGATGGTCTCCCTCCACTCTTTCTTTCGTTCAAAGATTACAAACCGTTTTTCTCCTCCAGGGCTCTTGCCTCCATCCTGGTTCTAGCTAACTCCACTCCTGCATGAACCCCTGGGTTTGAAGGGTCCATGTGGGTAGAGATGAGGAGAGAGTGGGGGATGTTTGTTATGCTTCCTTTTGTTTTTAATTAACCTCCGGTGTTTTCTTTGCCTAGAGAGCAAATCCTCTCACCCTGATTTTTTACACATGCTTGCATTCAGACTGCAGAAAAGTTAGATCTAGAGAGAGAAAAATTGAGAAAGTTAGAGGGGAAAAAATGCTTCTGCATCCAAAGGAAGAGCATTATATGAAGAGGGAATTGCAAACTGTGTAAGCTTTGCAGGCCAATTTTTGTTTATTAATCCTAGTGTGAAGTAAGCCCAAGAGGAAAAAAAAAACCAACCACCTCTCAGAGATTGATAGTGAAGCTAGCAGGCTTCTGCAGCTCAGCATTCCTGCAGAAAACTCTAATATCAGGAGCTTGCAAAGGAATATCCAGGCCAGTCTTTAAGACACCGGTGTGCAACATCACCTGATACATTCTCACCACTCCTCTTGCCCTCTGACCAAAGGTTTTTCTTGCTCTTTAGTCTGTACACTTCTTAGAGATGGTGATGGTTCAACAAATACCAACATTGAAACAGCTGTGAACTAATACAACAGATCTATGGTTGTATCTGAAGCATAGGGGTACTTTTGTCTGTCTGTGCTCATGCCCTGGGACAAGACAGCATGAGAAGATATCCAGAATTTCATGAGAGGCCCTAAGGTAGCAGGAGGGTCAAGATATTTCACAGGGTAGTGGCAGTGGAGAAGCAGCACATTACTGCAAAAAAATAGTTTAGGAAAGGAAGAGTCACTGTCTTCACTGAACTGTCTAGACAGAAGTACCCAGGATCACTGGGGAAGTGAAGCACAATTACATTTTAGATTTCATAAGCCTTAACCCCCAAGAGTGAGCTGAGCTCTAGATTTCCAGTCATGAACATGCCAGTGGAGTTACTTTCTTCATCTGGGGAAAATCTAAATGCCAGTTTGTCGACGAACCAACTAGAGGTCAAGGAAAAGTGTAAAATATCCAACATGCCACTTTAACAAGGAAGACAACCAACCTGACTAACTCCTAGTCTGACTGTCATTACAGAAAAAAATGAATATTTCAGAGATATATTGAAACAGAAATATGGGTTTGGGGCAGGACAGGGAGATTTTTGCTAGGCAGATTAACACAGGCATATTGGAAGTCTGGAGTAATAATTTACATTTGAAACTTAATTCCACACAAATTTAGATGGAAGATATTTACAGAAACCAAACAATGTATTTCCCTAAGAACTCATTATTTCTGTGGACTTGTTCAGCAACAGCACAACATCATGCTGCAGAGAGGTTGTTCACTTCAGCACCCTGAACCTTTCTATGTATATTAGCGTCCTCATCTTTTTTGGTGTCTCTGCTTTGCTAACGGTGCTGTTACATAAGGAAACATACCAAACAACAGCTTTCCTGTGAAAAGCATTATCTTTCCAAGGGAGAGACAGCCCAGCAAAAAGCTTTCTGTCACTTTCAATAGGGACTTTGGGTTAAATTCTCAGCTAATGTGAATCAATGTAGCTTCACTGAACCTCAAGTTAATGAAGCAGCTTGAAACCACCTGATTTTCATCTTGGAGTATCCACAGGAGGTGTTGATGTACAGGCTATGTATTAAAATAATAATGGTAATAATGACAATGACATAAATGGAATTTGCTGTTGGGCTGCTGGAACACCAACAGCAAGTTGAAAATACAGACACTATAAACATTTGAGAGTAAACTTCCTGTTCTGTACACAAAACATCGAAATTAAATGCTTTGTGTATCTTCATCGAATAAAAAAATAGTTCCACTGTTGTTTTAAAAACAGAGAAATTTGGAAGTAAGATGAGTTAGGTGATACGGTGAAAATAAGACCATTTTAAATGTTGTACAGTTGAGTCCCAAACTTATTCACCATATCTGCTGTAACAAATGCAAGTTGAGGAGTCCTATATATAAAATATCACTCATGCATATGCATCATACTGAGTGCCCATAGAAAACAATGATGAAGTGGTTGGATTTTCACTTCCCCAGACCTAGATTTCTTCTTCTCACCCTAAGAGGGGAAACCAGTCACTGTTCATGATAGCAGGGTCTTTACTGCAAAGGAAGGATAGCCACCACAGAACAAGGTTACTCACACCCAAGGCAATGCAATACAAGTCGGCTGTATGAAGCATGTAGGTGGTTATGGTAGCAATAAATCTTGTGAAACTGAGCACATTTCCCAGTCTTATGAAGCACTTGTAAACTGTTCCTCCTATTTTTCACTTCCTTTAAGAATAATTTCATGCTGTCCCAACCTCTTTGCTCTTTAGATACAAACAAACCCTGAGAGCTATGAGGTTAAGAAACTCTTCACAAATCCTTGGGTCTATTGCATATGAAAAGAGGGTCAAAACTATAGCAAAGGGTTGGCAGGACCATGGAGAAGATGTCTAGCTCAACTAACACAATGCATGCTTCAACTATGCTATTACTGACAGTTGCATTTCTCTCATTTTTAACTTACCCCTAGTGACGGAGAGCCTTGGTCTCCCCAGACAACCACTTCTATATTTTTCTTTCCTCACCATTAGGAAGAATTTCTTTTAGTCAGAATCTTTCTCCATTCAATTTCCTCCCTCTTTCCAGTGGCAATAAGGAAGTGAATAGATCTTCAGACAAACAACAGAAACCCTGTTCTTTCACTAAAGACATCTGTTCTAATGGCCTTTAAATGACTGGTGCCACCAGATGCAGACATTGATACAGAGAAGCAAGTTATCCTGACAGGGACAAGGGGAAGGACATGTCCTTCCCCTTTCTTTTCCCAAACTTTATCAGAGCCAGTCTTTGAAAATTCAATATACATTCTGAGCTCCAGCTTAATAAACTTGGCAAACCTGACATTTTTAAAACAAAACAAAACCATGCTGTTCACTTTCCCTTTTTGTTCTTAATTGGCCCATCTAAAAGCAATCAAGTGAACATTTAGCTGTGGTAGAAAGAACCGCAGGAGACCTCTCCTCCAAATGCCATTATTCAGGAATGCACAGGAATGTGGATATGTTTATGAAGAGTGGGAGGGACTCTGCAAATTCTCTCTAACAGTGACAGAAGAGCAGGAGGGTGCCCGGGGCTGTGACCTATGGAGGCTTAGGCTCTCTCGATGGTGTCAGAGGAAATCAAGCATTAAAGAATAAACTGTAGAAACAGCACACTGAACAGGGAAATGTCTAAACATTTCCAAAATGAAGCACTATAAAGAAAGACATCTCTTAAACTCCAGCCCTCAACAGGTCTCGGACATCACCCTTCATTAGGGGATTGACTTGCCAGAATTTAGGTGCATGAGACCCTTCCTGTGCAACATGCCCACCCAGGCGAGGACCCCTCTCAACCAGTTGCTCTCTGAAAGGTAAATACTAAAGCAAGAAATAAAGAGGTGTGCATAAAATACGGCTGTAAGCCTGTCTCTCCCACACCTGAAATGCGGACTTACTAAAGCACTTAATCTGTTTCATGTGGTGATGGTATTGGAGCTGTGGAAATCCCGGCTGGGCTGCTTGGTGAGTGTGATGAAATACATCAGGTGTAGATCAAGTTAACTTTTCACAGCAGGTAATACGATTTCTAGAAATACACACACAAGTGTGTCTAGGGCAAGAATCAGATTTCAACAGTGGAGCCATACAGAATGTATAATTATATTTTACATTTTTAATAGACTTATTAGCATAATAATACATTAGTCTAATAGAATATTAATGTGATGCAGAAATATTAGCATATTACAGATCCTTATTCATTAATATATTAGACCCTTATTGTATTAGTGGCACAATCTACCAGAGAAAATATTGCTTTGTGTCTGATATTGCAATCGAAGACAAAATTGAGATGGCTAATAGAGAGCCTCTCCATGTCACAAGCATGCCTGAGTCTAGGTGTGAAAGCAAGGACTGAGAAGAAAATGCTTTTGCAGGCAGAAAGCAGTTGATATTTGAGCAGTTTTCCCACTTTCTCTAAATTCAACCTAAAAACTTTTCAGGCTGTTTCCATTAAAATACAAAAAAATTCAGCACTTTAAATCCTAAACCCTCAAGAATCTCAGAACAGGAGGAAAAGGAATCCCTCTTTTGGCATTCAGATGCCCTCCTAAAATGTAGGGAACTGAGTTCAGAGCATTTTTCTCCCACTTGTTCACATTTAGGAGAACGTCTGCTCTGGGGATCTGGTGGCCTCTCTGGTGACCAGCATCACCTTGCAGAGCTTCCTTATGTCAGATGCTACCGAAAAGTTCATCTCAGCAGCTTGTACTCCGATACCCCACAATGTGGATGAGTGGCCTAACTACGTTTACCTGTTTTTCAGGCACTGACCCTCTTTCTATACCTCCCAAAAGAACTGAAAAGACTGTCCTGATAAAAACTTAAATGAAAATGGCAGAGTCCTATTAAAAGACCCGAAAAATCCTATTAAATCAAGGATCCCAAAATTTCTCTGTATCTTTGCAAGTCTGCCTGATTGACATCAGTCCTGGAGTCCCATCACCGATCTGTTCTCCACAGTCACCCCTTATCAGGAAGCGAGACCTCTTAGAACTTCTGCTGCTATCCCTGCATTCATACTGGTGAAACAGACTCCGAGGGCACATTTACAGTAGGCTCCTAGGACAATCAGAATGCCCAAACAGGATTTCTTTTTGTGACAGGGACTCAATGGCCCCAGGATCCCACATAATGCTTGGGACCATTGTCTGCTCAGGCTGCGTACTGGACTGCATGACCCTGATGTCCTTATGGTAACTGAATAAACATTCTGTATAAGCTACAGAAAACAAATATCACCCAGTGACTTAATCCCATGTCTCTCATTCACAGACAGACTGACAAGCAGGACTAATTCCTCTTATTAATACTTTGTGTATAGGCAGCAATGCTGACCATGATGACTCATAGGCTGGATTACGTGTTTTTAGCAGAAAAGGAAAATGTGTGAAACAGAAAAACGAATAATGTCAGTAAGGATGCAGAGCTTTGAAGCTTGTTGCTTCTTTTTTTTCTTTTTGAGGAAATGCAGTACAGACCTTTCCAGAAAAAAATATTCTGCAGTTCCAGGTAACCCTCCCAAGTAAGGACAACAAAGAGAAGGTGAAAATCATAATGCTTACTCTCTAGAAAGCATTTGCATCTACCTGGCATGTCTGTTGTATGAGGATTGTTTGAAATTCCTTCTAGGGAGCTCAGCAAAGTAGGTATTTTGCTTTTAAAAATAATATCCTAGATTTCAAAAGAAAACACCACGTTGAATTGAACTGACCGTAGCACGAATTTTTTTAGTCTTACATTAGAGCCAATGGGCTGTTTTCTTGAGCTTTTTTTTTTTCTTTTTTTTCTTTTTTTTTTTTCTTGATGCATTTAAACAGCAGCTTTTCTCTCCTCCTTGTGATCATGTTAAATGTTTAATTGCTCTTTGCATTTGCTGATGGCACAACATAAGCCTATGCAGTAAAAGAGATTTGTGCTAAAACTCAAGTGCTTAAGAAATAAGAAATGGGGTTATATTTTGGGTCAGTTCAATTATCTCTATTTTTTTTGGAATTGTATATTAATTTTAATATAAGCTGCAGTATAGAAGTGCAATTAGCATTCTGGCAATATGAGAAAGTCTCGCCTGAAGTTAACTGATGTGTACAATCCATGCAAGGGATTCAGGAGGTTAGACAGTGTAGATCACTGCCATAACACAGCCAAGCCAGGTCCTCAGATGGTGTAAATCAGCATGGCCAATAGAACCACTCTGATTTACACTGGATAATTATGTCCCCCCACTACTATTTGAGATGGAGTCAAGATTACAGCATTAGGATCATCAGTAGAATAAAGACATTTTTTAAGTTCCAAATTACATTAAAGCCATCCAGTTAGACTGAGATCTAGACATTCAAGCAAGCCTTTTATTAACTGGTATCAAGCTATTCAAAACCAACGTCAGCCACTGCAAACAAGTCTGATTTAAGTAATAAGGAGAAAGCCTTGCCTCCCACTTTCCCATCAGTTTAAGGCAATTTTTTTTTTTTTATCCCATTTTGAGTTAAACTATTGTACTTTCTGCCTGGCATACAAGGAGCACTGAACACAGGAGAGTCAGACTACTCTCTGGTGGGACCCATCTCCCCTCAAACTAAAGCTTCAGGTAGCACCTGGTACGTATTCATCCATCTACCACGTCTGGCTCCTCATGTCTGGATCTACTGTAAACCCTTAGCAGGGATGAGCTAAGTTTTTTGTCAAGTTAAGACCCTTGTCTGGTAAAAAAACAAACAAACAAACAAAAAACAAACAGGTAAACAAACTCCCTTTGTTTCTAGCCTCAAAACTCCCAACCAGTTCAAGCTGGGAGGTGTTGGCTCAGCGGTTTTGTGAAAGAGGCTTGACTGACAGAACCTGTCTAAACTCAGAGAATTAATGAGCTTGTGTTCTGCAACGGGCTGGGAAAGGAAACCAGCCAGAGAGACCCTTGATACGACCGTTAATGCTGCTTTGATACCGTCCTTTGTTCAGCACTTGTATAGTGCCCAGCAGACAGAGGCTCTGCTGCCTGGTGGAGAGGGGGCCCTGGTGATCCTGACATGCAATTAATGCATAACAGCTTTAACCAATCCATCTAATTTATTGCCTGTATTTCTCCTGGGCTTGCTTTCCCCCCTTTTTTTTTTTTCTCTTCTTACCATGAAGGATAGCTACTCATTTTTAAAAACAAAAACAAACAAACCAAAAAAAAAGGGAAAAAAAAAGGAAAAAAGAAAGAATACACAAGAAATAACATTTTTTTTTCCTGGATTCACTCTGCTTTTTCCATCCTGGACACTGTGTATGGACTCTTTTCTTTAACAAAACAAGGTCAGCTCATCAGCACAAAAGCTGAAAGTTTCACAGGGTCCAAGATTGCTTCCATCTACAGAATTACTTTTTAACACATTCTGAGTTAAAATTATCCCCTCTGAGCCAAATGCAGATTGACAGCCAAAGAACAAACAATCACATTTTGTTAATCCATTTACAGAGGTGCAAATGCCTAATCCAACACCGGTTTGCTCCAACCCCACAGCAGTGTTGTGGGGTTTTCTCTCTCTCTCTTTTCTTTTTTTTTTTCCAAACAAATATTTTGCAAAAAAGACTCTTGTAACTATTTAAGGGAGAAGAGAGGGATACTAGGAACCCTTGGGGCTGTGGGATTGCTCACCACCATCTCAAGCCTGCTTCGCTTGTTTATAGTTGAGTGCAGCTTTTGTGTCAAAAACTGAAGCCTTTAACATTTTCAAAACTTGTCTTCTTCTCAGCTGTGGTGCACATGCTGATGGAGCAAAACAAGGGCACCCAGAGTTCAGTAGCTCTCATAATTGGACCTAAACTGATTTCAGTCTAAGGTCAATTTGAAGAGGAGGCTTCAGGTGCCATTCAGAAATGACAGGAGAGCCTGGTGTAAGCCCTAACACTGCAGGAATAATATAGCACTGATAGTTAGAAATCATTGCTGGGAAGTTACTGTCTGGGTTGTCTTGCACATAAGCTATAGATCTAGATCATTTAGACAGACAGGTAGACAGACAGACAGATATGGGTAAGGAGGTGAGATTCCATCCTTGTCACTCAGCCATCCAGTTTAACTTTATTTTCTTCTATTTCATTTTGCGTGCCTTATTACAAAGATGTCTGTAACCTTGTTATATAAGCATGGAAAATGTGAAATTGGACTAATCAGTAATAGAGATAGATAGTTATACTGTTCAACAGATGTGTACTTATTAGTGCATGCCTAACTCCCCTTACCTATTCTTCTACTTAGGCATACATCTTTCAGATTTTGGTGCTGCTGGAAAATGAAACATTCAAGGCTCAACCTTTGTCTGCATTTTTTTTTTTTAAGTGGTCAATACAGACACACCAACTCACAGCTCTGCAGCAGACTCCGATCTCTTGAAAATGATTCATTGAGCACCTCTGAAATGTCAGTGTGAAGGCATTAGATCACACATGGGATACTCAAAAGCTGTGGCTTATGTTGAAAACCCACCTACCCTATTTGCTTCTGCCTCGTCGTACATGTAAAAAAGACATCACCCCATTAGTTAACCTTTAGAGAATAACTGGTTCCCACTGTAGTTTGAAAATACATGTGGGGGATATTGCTTTTGAGGATAAATAGCAAGGCTGGAGAAAAAAAGAGGGAAGCTTTGTGTGACATGGCCCTTTTGCAAACTGACAGGTGACTAGGTTGACCTCAGGCAGGGTGTGAGTGGTGGAGCCAAGAATGGTGACCCTCATCCCACCTCCTAAATACAACAGATCCCCCCTTTCCACCTCATCTACCATTAAGGAAGAAAAGGCTCAAAGGGATCTGCTGCCCACCCACTGTCCCAAAGACTCAAAGGCTGAGTTAATCCCATCACACTAACAGAACATAACAATGTGTTGAGAGTACTTACCACATTCCTTGAAATTGAAGAAAGTTGCTGTGGTTATTAGTAGTTCCTAATGATATTTGCATAGATTAACCGACTTTAATGCAATCATGAATGCTACAATCCCGGGGAAAATAATGAAGAAATCCATTATGAGGTAATAAAGTAACTAAGTCAATACAGTAATAATTTGATCCCATATTAGTAATAATTTCATCTCCTGCTGCAAGGCAATTTTAATGCACATACCATTTCTGGACAGTTTTATAAATATCACCTTTGTTTGAGATAATTAATTAGCAAAATCAAAAAATATATTGCTGGTATTTTATACGATAAATTAGTCATTAGGTTTAAACTGGCAGGCTGTAATAAAACTTATTAAGATAAATGTGCTGGGATTCTTAACACTTCAGAGAAGCTGTTCTCCTCTGTCTTAAGGCTCTGCTGGTGCAAAACTATTATCGCTGCTGGGTGGTTTCTATGTATGTTAAAACCCAATTATGAAAATCATGTTTATAACCCCGACTTGCTTAGCAATAGGAGCCGAATGCATTAGCCTGTACCTGCCCAGTGGATGAGGTTGAGGTGAGGGTGAGTTGCTAAGGGCCCTATTATCTCACTTCCCATCGTCAGTCAGAGCCCAGAGCCTCCTGCAAGACTGAACCAAACCAACTTCACTTCAGAGGAACTCAGGTCCAGGTCATCCTGCAGATACATGGGAGTTTTTTTCTCATTCAGAGTCAGGGAAGAAGTAGAACAGTAATCATTAGGGGGGTGGTTAGCAATTATAGTTTTCTACTTCTGCTCTTATTTTGTGATTACCGAATCATTCTGTGCTTTCCAAAAGTGCCTCGAAATCACAAGGGACCTCAACAACATCTGTAACAAAGTGGCCACTGGAGCCAAAAGCTGCAACACTTGACTCTGACCACTGTTTCCAGCCCTCTAAAATATTCTCTCCATGTGTCTGGAGCTCTGAGAAAAGCTTTGCTCTGTGTTTGGGGAGATGTCCCCGCCAGATGGCACAGGCTGGCTGAGACTGTCAGAACTGGATGGGGACCAGCTTCTTGCAAGGAGCACAATTCTTGCCATCTAATGAGCTGGTCTTGGTTCCCTGGAAGACTGTGAGTGTGGCCAAAGCAAGAATTGCTTTTCTGGGCTTCATGACACTACTATCCAGCAACGAGTATTAAATTATTAGATTGCTTTTTCAAAGGGCATTACTTGGGTCTTGCTTAGACATGCCCTGAGCCTGTTTGCTGTCATCTTCCCAAGGCATTACAATTTCCCACTCTGGCCAAACTCGACTCCTTCTCCACAGTTCCCCATCTAGCTGAGGTTTCCAAATCCACATCACTTTTCATTTGGAATGGTAGTAAATGACACAAATTGATGATCCATCAAAATCTAGTCTTCTGTATGGGCCAATTCTCAATGCAAAATAGGAATGTCCCCAAAACCTCAATCTCATTTATAAAAAACTCGACAGAGAGTTCAATATTTAGCTGGGAGCAGGCCATGAGTGCTGCTGGAATCTACTATAAGCCAATATTGTAGCCAAGTAAAGAATCAAAAGACAGAGAAAGTGGCAAAACCCATTTCTCCCCCCATTTAGAAAACCACCTCTGGTGTAATATCATTAGGGCAGCACAATACATTATAGAGCTAAGAAACTCACTCTACTGTAGAAATGCTTCCTTTTGTAATACACTATGGGCATCACTCTTGAAATAAAATGATAGAATCAATACTTTTTCATAGTTGTTTAGCTTCTTTGGGGAGAACAAAAGTTTTCCCCACCAAGTGGCAATGCCTTTGCTTTATGGATACTTTCTCATTGATGTACAAAGTGCTTTATGTACAAATTTGGTTTAGGAATCCCATAAGCTCTGGAGTGCTGAAGGCTGGAAGAGGAACTGAGGCAAAAATCATTGTACAGGCACTTTTCATGTTCTTACATGAACACTTTTCATGTTCTTACATGGAAAGCACTGCAAGTCTAGGCAAGGCCTCAGGGGTTATTCCATTTGCCAGTATTTGTGGACACATGTCAAACACACTGTATTCTCAGTTCTATCATCTCTGATTTGGTGCTTTTGAATATACAACATTTGCTTTGACTGCTCAAAAGGGAAGGAATGATTTTTCAGGACCAGCTTTTTGGGTTTAAGTTTCCTCAAAGTGGCATAGGATTCCTTATTATCCATTGGAGCTATTCCTTTGGCTGATTTCCATTGTGCCTGCTGTGTGATGGATGCATGTGGTACAAGTTGTTCTCAATGTTGGTGACCCACAAGAGATCTGGAACCTCCAAAATGGCATTTTGGTGATGTCTATTGAGTAGATTGCCTGATGGTTATTACACTTTTTTCTCCTGCATGAACTGATATATGGAAACACAGAATAAAAAGGGACCATTTTTTAATGACCACATGAAAGCACTGAACTATTTGAGAGAATTGTGGCTTAATGGTTGCATCCATGCCTCTCACTAAGGCCTACCAGTTACACAGGACGAGGTGATAAAGCATTTAAGGACCACTCAGTCCTTGAGGGTCTACCTCATTACATCAAGCTGGAAAAGCTCCCATACGGTTGACCATTTTGGACTCCTCTGGTTCATGAGAGTTTTTGGGACCCTTGCTGCTCACCCCTGTTTGGACCAGGGATCTTCATCACCATGGTCACACACAGCACAATTAAAATCAGATGACCTCAGGGGTGAGAGTAGGGAGGAAAAGGCCTTGGCATCATCCCTTCAGCATCTCCTGTGCAAAAGTGACTTTAGCGACAGCGTCTCACAACTGCCATTCCCACAATCGTTCCCCTTGTTGATACGATGACCTTTCAGAGGCAGAAGCTCTTTTTTATTACTCTGTGCACTGGGGTAAACCAGGCCACGCTTTGTTATCTACCCAATTTATCAACACTATTTACAGCAGGTCCATTCCACTGTCTGGCTTAACTCAGTGCCCAGAGACCCGGCATTGAGAGAGAAGGCAGCTGCTGAAGAGAAAGAAATGTCAATTCCAGCCTGGTCCCCTAAAGTGAAATAAAAGAAACAAAGTAAATAAGGAAGGGGAAGTAAATACAGTATCTCCAGGGTGATTACGTCTATCTAGTCCAATACAGGCAAGCATGAAACCAATAGAAACACCGCCTTATCCTCTTAGTTATCACCACACACAGAATGTCATTTCTTGGTGGCCTAAAAAGAAAGAAGTATGCCACATCCATATTTAATGAATATGGCATATCTCTCACCCGCTTGTATTGCAGCAACCCCAAACTGCTGAAAATGAGATAGGAGAGTTTGTTCTCCCAGTTTGCCCTGAATCATTAGGATAGATTAAAATGGTTTTTATTCTGATTCGTCTTTTTCTAAGGGTTACTTTGGGTAATTTTGTTTTCTTTCTGCTCTTCTGTGCTTTAAGGGTTCAGGTTTGCCAGCCGTATTCCGCAACTCTGTAATCAAGTTGTAATCTTTTACTTTTTAAACAAAAGTAAAACAGGCTTTTATATGTGTAACCTTGAAAACACCAAGTATCATGAGACTCACTGTGAAATCACAAAGGTGGCAGCCTGGTTCCTCCATCACACTCAAATCATTTGAGCCCCAGACCTGCCTTTCTCACAGGTGCAAATTCACTGAAGTGGCAAAAGAGGCCATACCACTACCCCTGCAATAGCACTGTCTCGTCTATAGGATGCTTTGAGCCATACGATGAAAGGGATGCTGCTATGAGACTTCACAACGTGTCTTAGCAGGTCTCTTTTATCTTTATGTCCTTCTGCTATATGATCTGTACTCCCTTCTCCCTTCAACAAAGATCACACCCTGGCCATCCGTATGTTCTTCAAATGAGTTAATATATTTATTACATATTTTTCTGTACCCTGGACTGGTATCAGTCCTTGATAGCTACACTAACTCCACACTAAACCGGTAGCCCTCAATATCTTGGATTTTGTCCTGTATTGTTTAGACCAGTGTTGAACCACCACATGGATGGTCCATGGGGACTGTGAAAAACAAAATAATTCATTTGTTTCCCTACAGCTGAAATACGGCCTCCTGCAAACCCCACAGCTGTGATGTATCGCAATGTCTGGACATAGTCAGAAATCTAACTCAACCATGTCCTCACAGATTTACAAATCAATCAGAGCAAAGTCAGGAGCCCTGGCAGAGGCTGCTTTCTTAAATCATATTTGAAATGTGAAATTAAGAGAACAGCAAGAATAAAACATGTAAGAAAAGATCTGTATATAAAGAATAATTCAGACAGGCTCCATTGAAACCAAGGGGCCTGTTCAGGTTTCCTGCTATAATTATACTTTGTTACTGCTTCTCTCTGATGACTGCTTCAGAACGAGACTTTGACAGCCCTCCCTCTAAAGCAGGCTCTCTGGTTTACTGCTCTCTTGGAGTTTGGAGCCATACCTGTCTACTCCAGGCATCTCAACCAGATGTCTGGCTGAGACCCTAAAGAAACAACCTGCTTGCACATGCCTTCAAGTCAGAGCTTCATTCTAGCCACTGTGGACTTTGGTTATGAAGCTGACACAGCAGATGAAAGGAAAGGAGAAGACAGTGGAGATGAAGACCACACTCTTATTCATCCTTGTAAGTACTGCACCAGTAGAGAGGGGATGCAGGTCAGGATGGTGCCTCATAAGGCGAGAGTCCCTTGACACTGCACTAGGCTTGCTCACAGCAAGGCTGTTGGCCACCTCGCTTTCTCCATAGCAGGACCAACAAGCCCTGAGTGCATCCAAAAGCAAAACAGAAAGCATTTAACAGGATTGTCTTGTACTGATTCCAGAACAAACACCCCTTCTGTAACTCCCTCCTTGTTCACCCTAGTAAGCAGAATAAAGCCCACCACTGGTGGTGAACATTACAATGTCACTATCACTCATCTTTTGGTAGCTGCCCTTTTAAGACTCTCATGGTTGTTTGGGCACTGCCAATGCTGTGAGATACCTTTAACACTCCTATCTGATTGGCAGTAGAGTCTGACACCACTAGCACTGGACTTTCTGCAGTGCCTGTTAAAGACTGGGGTGGGGGAGGGGCGGAACCTGAATAATTTATGTAGTTAGTTAAATTTAAATAATTTATATGCTAAGCATTGCAAACAGAGCTGGAGTTGATAATGAGTCTGAGAAGCACATTTTGAACTCAGTTGCAGATACTACTGCATTGTAATTCTGGCAGGACACAGGATTTCCTAGCAGTATAAAGGCCGGGGAGTGTAAACAGGGTAGTTGCTTGAAGAAGAGTCTGTACAGACTCCTTCTTTACCAATTACCACCAGATCATCTTACATTCTCTACAGCTTGTTCAGTTTGAACCTCCTGAAATTATCAAAAGCTGCATGCATTTCTCCAAGCCACAGAGAGAAGCCTTTCTCCATTGTTTGACAAATCGCAGTTTGTAACTGCTGTAATCTGTAATCAGGAATCAATTAAAGAGATATCAACAGGAAAAGAAAGATAAGGGAAAACCAGGGGAAAATCAATGAACAACATAAGGGAATTGATCATTCAAAGGGTCTTTCTTAAGCCACTGGGTCCTCTCAAGGGACTCTCAGCTGCATGCCTCATAGGCTTTGTCTTTTCTTCTTCAGCTGTTTTTTGGCACTTTTACATGAGGAAGCCCTTCTCTTTAGCAGTGGGGAGGGAAAAACCAAAATATATACATACATATGTCTCCAAGCCCCTCTGCTGTCCAGGTTCATTGAGTGGCCACTGCCTTTTACACTTGCAATGCAAGTGAAAACCATCTGAGAGGCTGCTTAGAGCTAAAGAAAATTGATGCTAAACTTTGTGAATTCTTGCATGAATTCACAGTGAATACACTTTAAACGATGTACATATTCTCCTCAGGGATGCAAGCATCAAAGAGATCACTACCACATACCTCATAAAAAATAATTTCCCACAAGTTCTTACACAGTTTAAGAACCATCTTTGTCATAGTGGACCAGTTATTTGTTACTGGATTCTTTTATCAAGATTTTTTTTCTGTTTGAATTTCTAACATCCTTAAAAACACACTTACTGGTTTCAAAGAAGTCACTGAACAGCAGTAAGGAATCCATATTATCAACTCCAGCAATTGCTTTGAATGTCAGGATATTTTGTGTTGATCCATGACTCCTCACAGAGTTCTGCTGTTATGTGTGCAAATCACAGCTTTCAGTTAAAAAACAAATAACTTTCCAGACATAAACTGCTGTGAACAACAAAACCTTGAAAATGTGAACCAAGTCCTGAGCCCTGCACACTTGAAAACAACACGATAAATGGAAAAAAGCTACTAATTTAAGCACTGGAAAAAAAAAAAAGTAATGTTTTTTAAGTTGATCAGTGTTATGATTTTTAAGGGGTCTTATTCACCACTTTTGAACATCTGCAGGTTGTCACAGTTGTGAAGCTGTGAAAGGCTTTGGAGCTTTTTCTTATAAAATGCCAAGTTTTGTGTTGTTTTCTCTTGTCACTTGTATGACAGTTAGAGAATTCACATACCCAGTGAAAAAATACTGATGGTGGAGCACAGAACTTGTTTCATGGGTTTTCTGGGGTCCCTAGGGTGTTAAATTAAAATTTAATAATTTTAAATTTATAAATTTAATATAATTTATAAATTAAAAATTTAATATGAGAGAGTCCAGAGGTCACCCTCCTCCTCAGACTGCCGAGGAAGACAAAGGGACCTCAGGCTCTCTTTGTGCCCCACATGTAGATTTGGGAAAGATCCTACAAGTACAGAAGACATGGCTGTGGGAATAGCTACCTCAGGCAAAGGACTGAACTGCATTCCTAAAAGCAGAAGAGGCTTTGGGAATCTAGGGTCATTGTCTCAGGGACCAGGTTTTGCTAACTGCAAAGATGTGTATCTTCTCTTATCTCAGTCAGTACTCTGCTTAAGCAAAACAAAAACGGAGAGCACATACTCAGAGACGAGTTCCTGCAGTCCACACCTAGTCTTTCTCATTGAACCCTCTATCCTTTGCTTGAAATAGTATGTACTCAGTATCCAGAGCAATAATTCCAACTCTGTCTGCCACTGAGTTTTGAAATCCCACATTTATCAGGAATAAGGAAGAAATTTTACTTTGGTAAAGGCAGCAGTTTTCTTTTCTAAATATACTGTGGGATATGTGACAAGCAAACCTGCTCTTTACTAAACACAAACAAACACAGTAAAGTGTAGCTGGCTACCGCCTCCTTAGTTCTCATAGTTTATCTTTTACATAAAAAATAGCTCCAGTCCCTCCTGGTACTGAACTAGATGATCTCCAGAGATCTTTTCCAACCTCAGTTATTCTGTGATAAACTGAATTTAGCTGAACTATCTTTAGAAACTAATGGGAGAGAGGGAGAACCAGGAAATGGCTATGCTAGGTATGTTTCACAGCATTTCAGCATGTAGAGGTGGCCAGAAAGAAAACTTATTCCACTGAGTTTATTTCTTCTCCAATTTGTCAGCAAGCATTCTCAAGACAGAGGTTCTGGATTTACACTACTGATCAGATTTCAGCTTAGCCAAGGATGATATAAAGCCTGGAAAAGAACAGTAGACTTACCAACATTAGTATTAAACATTTTGTGTTTGGCTGATGTCTCTGCAGGTGAAATAATGTGGGAATCAAAAGAGACAACAGAATTTGCTGTACTGAGCAGTATAGTATTGGTCCTTGTCTTCTGCCCAGATGGTTCTTGCTGCCTTGGAAGATGGTGATCTCCCCATTTCACCCCATAATTCACTGGGTCAATTATGCAAAGAGAGAGCAGGAGAATTATTTCCTGACCTCATGCACTGTCAGTTGAGAGATTCCTTTATCGTTAGCTGGTGATGCTGTGATATCAACAGGAAGTTATTGCCACTGCTGGTAAATAAAGGCATTTAAAATCCATTACAGCAAGATATGTAATGGGTTTCCTCTCCATCAAAGTCTCCTTGTCTTGTTCAAAACACAAGCAGGCATAAGCCTTTCTCCCAGTGGTGGGTGGTAACGGTCAGAGCTCCTTTGACCTCCTTGCATCTGACAGCCCTTTACCTCTGCTCTTTAGGGAGGGAAAGGTTAAATGTGACCTCTGCCTTTCTTATTTCCTTCCCTGTTGCTCTCTGGGAAGGAAAGGCCTGAAATTCATATCATTGACATCAAATACAGGGTCTGCTGTGCCACTGCACTTTTAAATTAACAAAACAGCCAAGATTGTCCCTCCTCCTCCCTCTCCTCCTCTCTCTGCCTCTTGACTCCTTTCCTTCTCATTCAAAGCTAAGCTGACCAAACATTCCTTTTGCCTGATTTCCATCTAGGGCTGAGCATCCTTGCTCTGCCCTCCCAACAGCAGGGATCCTTCTCCGTTCCTCACTGATGATGGGACTTCATCAGTGGAAACGGAAGATGGAGGGGAAGTTGATCATGTGCATCTCTCCGTTGAAAATTCACATGGCACCTTACAATGTACCTCTCTTTTTATTTTGCAAATCTGTGTTTCCACACATCTTTAAATTGTTTTCCAGCCCACCCAGCTTTTCATCTTCTTGCTTTTCCCATTTGCTTAAAATCCCTTCACACAGTCTCTTTTCCCTTACTTGCTCTGTGGTACTAGGGGAATGTGGTTGAGTTCACCAAGTTATATGTTTAATTCTTTTCGTTCCTTCTTACCACATTTCCCACCACCACTAGCATCCCCAGTCTGGCTCTGTGGTGTTAAAATCTTGTCTGTGTCAGCATAGAGAAGGCAGAAGAAGACAATGTGCAGCTCAAAGTCACAGATGTAGGTTTTTGTTTTTTACTTTGTTCCCAAAGTTGGAAATAGCAAATGAAAAAGAAATAGAGAAGGAATTAAAAGAAGGCAAAGAGAAAGGTTCCTCTATAAAGAAGACAGACATTTAGACAGGTGTTTAGCTGGTGTAATCCACTTGCAGTTATTGCTCTTTTGTTAGATTTGAGAACCTCACAGACATGAAACACAGCTCTTTCCCTCCTCCTGGACTAATGTATTCAAGACATATAATTGTGTATGATGTACATCTGCAACTGTGAAGCTCCTCACTTTGTAAAGAATAGTCATCACTTTCCTTTCCTGGACTAGTCCTGCCCAGTTTACTGGTGAAATGTACCTCAAAATGCTTTGGAAAAGAAATCTGTGAAACATCAGGCTATTGTATTCTTTTTTCTTTTCTTTTTTTTTTTTTTTTTTTTTTTTTTTCTAAAGATAAAGACTTACATGAGGAATCTAAACAAAGAAACCTGAACTGCTCAAGTCACTGAGTTTGCTCATGCCTGAGGACTACATTCATTAATATTATTGCATTTAATTAGTAA
The DNA here is from genome assembly GCF_964273445.1 of Streptopelia decaocto. Classification (NCBI taxonomy): domain Eukaryota; kingdom Metazoa; phylum Chordata; class Aves; order Columbiformes; family Columbidae; genus Streptopelia; species Streptopelia decaocto. The sequence goes on from NC_138657.1 coordinate 74,257,630, forward strand.
TAACATATCATCATAAATTATGCAACAGAAAATACATTGTGTTCCATGCCATTAATGTCCCAAAATCTAGTAGACAAGATGCTTTATGGATGAGCACTGGTCAAACTGTCTGAAAACACAAGCGCCTCGTCAAATATAGCAAACAGTTGTGTTTTGTGGTTTTTTTTTTTTTTATTTCTTTGTTTGTTTGTTTTTTCCTGCTTCAAAAGTATGCACAAAACACTTACTTCTACCTTTCAAGAGTGTGTTTTTGGTCATATGTCCCTTTTTCTCTGCTAAACCCATGGACTATTTTCTCCTTTAAATGAGAGATAATTTTCTATTGTTTGAAAAAAAGATAATTGAAGGACTTATGATGAAAGTAGAATCTTCCCACAATTCAAATAACAGTGCTGAGAGCCATTTCTTGTGAGAGCAATAGTTTAGCTGTCTCACATCCCCATCCTTCACAGGGCTGGGCTCCCCTGCCAGGCTACAAATCCCTTGGTGCTCCCCATCCACAGCATTTGCCTGAGGCACTGCGACAGCTCAGGTCTGGCCGCCTGGAAACTGAATTTCAATTTGAGAAAAGTCTAAATGTTCTTCTTCAATCAAAGATGTCAGACTAAAAACTTTCAGCGTTTCTGGAACTCCTTGTGCCAAGACAGGTTTTGACATTCCGCCTTTTCATTCCAATTCAGGACAAAACCAAATGTTGACAAAACTGTAATTGCTTAAGTCAGCTTTCCTATTTAGGTTCATTTTGTTAGAGCAAGGCAGAAGTCTGTGAGGACATTTCTACTTCTGCTTAGTTCATTTAGGAAGTTTTATAATAAGGTAGAATCTGTTGACCTTTTAAAGGAATATAGTTTAACTGTTTTAAGTAAGGCCCTGGTTAAATGGTACAGTAATCCAGGTGTATGGAAATAGATAAAGGATTACAAAAGCATAAGGCACATGAAACAAAGTGCTGATCTTATATACTGCTGGTTCAAATGTCTTTGATGTTTTTGATGCTTTAACTGTGTTTCAAAAAGTTCCAGATTGAACCTGAGGTTCAGATAGAATCTGGGATTAATGCCCAGTTGTAGAAAATCTGTTTTCTGTTCTTCTACATAAAACTAACTTTAAAACTTGAACTTTGTAGCAGTTCTAGCTAGTTCACGAATGTAAATGTGATTGTGTGCTCACATCTGATCTGGATAAATTAACATTGTAGTATTTAGTGCATAACTCCTATGTTAGAGATTTTGGTGCTATACATAATCAATTACCCTCTGTCATCTGACCTAACTCATCAAATAAGAGTCTGTAGCTCTGCCATCCTCACATGCAAAAAACCCCACAAGAAGGCCAAATGGTGGGTGGCAACTCATAGGTACCGGTAGCTCAATAACCGTAGACCATGTGGCCACACTTCAGTCCAGTGCAGTTACACTAGTACAAAACAGTTGCAGATGAAAATTGATGTTCATTCCTGAATTTAGAGCCTTAGACAAAAGTAACTGCAATATAATACCCCTGTGAGATGGCACTGGCAATGCTTAGTCACCTCCAAATTAAGTATAGATTTTCTTAACGTCTAACCCTGCCCAATCCCATTGTGAACTGAACACTGAAGTGCCCAGCTCAGTTTTTGAGATAACTGTAAAGAAATAAAGATGCCAGACTTCATAACCTGCAAATGGCTGCACAGAGACCACAGACCCAGACTAGCACATCCCATCTCTGACACAGGCCAGCAGTGGCTGTGTGGAAAAGCTCTGTAAAAGCAGGTGCTGGTACTGCCTGAGGATGTCTTCCTCGCCTTGAAACTTAATTGATAAATGTATTGACAAGGTGCATGATGCAGAATACTATCGTTGTGCACTTTCTTACAGAGAGACTGATGAAATGAAACTATCACCCTTTCACCAGCGATGGACTTCGCAACACTCATCTGGTGACTGACAGTCAGTCATACGGCTTTCACATTGCAGCAAGGGAAGGAAAGGCATTTCAAAACATGTTTGTGAGACAACAGAAATCAGCAAAGGATACTCAAGGGCAAACACAGGACCTGAAACTACTTGTAATTCACATTTTGTTCCTGAGGAGGTAGCGCATGTTGGCAGTGTCCCTTTAACTGCATTCACACTGCAGAGCCAGCAGCAGCAACAGATACTCTCTGCCAGTAACCAAGTCAGTGGCAGCGCAAAGACACACCAGACTACCACAAACACAAGCATGATGCTTTCAGTGCCTCTACTGAAATAGCTTACTATTTAATAATATTCCTCTTCAGTCCCCTGTTTCTCAGGACACTGTAAGTGGACTTTGTCTGGCCTAACAACAGCCAATGACTAACCCATTTCCATGCAGAGGAACGAAAGCAGAAGGAGATCAAATGCCTGTCCTGAATGCACCTGAGACCCAGCAGCAGCAGGTGTACACCTCCGGGATAACATGGGCTTGAATGGCAGACACAGCCTGTTTTTAACCACTTAAGAATAACCCCATTTATAATTTAAATAATTCTGCCATGCAATATCATCACTTAGTTAATCCTGACATACGACAGCTGCTAACTAAACAAGTAACATGGGCAATAGCACAATGTATTTTAAGACCAATCTAGGAAATAAATATTTGAAGCATCTCTTGTTGTATGGATGATTACACTGAGGCAGAGTGAACGAGGTAGGAGCAGCCTGAACTATTCAAATGATGCACCGACCTGTGGTCTCAATCAAAACTCTTCAGTGATTCTTTTGAATACCTAGACTTGATGAGGTTAGTGTTTACTTAGAGTTATACTTCTGACTCACATGGAGAAACTAGCTCATGTTCCCAAATTGCAACAAAAACCAGGGCAGTCAAAATAAACTTTCCCATTTGCTGCAGTGCCTTTGGAAGATGTTCAGCAAGAACAGAAATGACCTTCGCAGAACTACACAAAATGACTTCCTGAGTTCTCCTTTCACACCTCACTGAAAGTAATTCTTGATTTTGTGTCTCACATGTCCTCTGCTGTCTGAAGACCACCCCTAAAATCACCTGAACCCATGCACAGGGAAGAAGGCATTTTGATACAGTACCACCTCCAGTCTTCAGTGCAGAGAGTGACAATGCAAAGTGCTCTCCTGTTCCCAACCCAGGACACTTCACCCCAAGGACAACTATGCACTGAACCCTAGCAAAGAGTTCTCTTCTCATCCGGAATTAAGATGGAGAGCTTAGCTATGTGTTAGCAGCAAGGAGATTTTAGGGCAGTTTTACCTATTGGTGGAGAATTTTGGCTACCCCTTCTTAGAAAGGATGAGAACTGCTTAGCTTCGTTACCTCTCAAAGCTAAAGAAAACGATAGAGACAGTAATGCAGAAGTGAGTACAAATACTGCCTTTGTACTGGCACCAGTTTAAAGGAAGCCATGCTATAGTTGGAGGACTGTTTTAAATATAGTCTTTCCTGCAATAATGCACTACAGCTTGACTAAGCTCACTCTGTCTATGGCCAACAGTCAGGGTTGACCTGAACCTCCTCTACATGGGTGCTCTGGGTGCTGAGCAGCTGGACTATGTTTGCAGGAACAGTTGCCAAAACAGCTGCTCTGATGAAGGCAGACATGGTTTTTTAAGGGCACCTTCACCAAGGCACCCTCATCAGGATGGCTAAACAGCCATGTGGTGCGGTCCTCAGTGGAGAATGGGACCTTCACAGTCCAGTCTTGGTAAGTGTTATGACAGAGGAAGATGTTAATCCCAAAATAAATCACTGCAGTCGTAACAGCGGCCAAATTTCCTTTCTCTCCACGCCAAAGTGCAGGGTGGCTTGTGAGCAGTATATTGCTTTCATTAGGAAAACCAGCTTTCCAACAACATTTAAGGAAAAAGATCTGAAACAAACAAACAAACAAAAAGAACATGGAGGTGGCAGGGAAAAAAAATGGGGTGAATGGGCTTAAGTGTGATGGTAAAATGTAGGTCTCTCTCCCCAGACACCTAAACACCCAGCGCTGTCTTCTGAACCAAAACCCTGATGTTGGAAAGCATGCAGGCTCAGAGGAAAATAACTGTAATTTGTGTGAAGAAGGCATTTGCAGCAATTCATTATAATTCCTTGCTTGCTGTCACCCATCTCTAAAGTCACTGGCAATGCAGCACTTGTGTGAAGTTATTAAGGCCAAACCCTCTTTAGATTCATGGCAAGTGCCGAATGACAAGGCGAGAGCCCAGGCAGTGATAAAGTGAAGTGACATGCCATACCCCCTTCGTCTCCCCCACCCCATCACCACCATGCCAAGGCTGAAAACACCATGGATTTTGCAAATGAGAGCCACCTCTCCTCTCCCTGCTCTGTACTGGGCTCTGCCTGCCACACACACATCTCCTTCAAACATGCACCCACAGGAGGGGGCAGGTGGGAGTGGAGGAAGGCAAAGGAAATGTGCTTTTCCTCACTTTCCTTCCACAAAGATCACACAGATTTCTCTAAGAGGTTCCCAGACAGATGGCAAGTGTGTGAGAGACAGAGATATGCAGGCTGGGCAGAGGAGAGATCCAGGTGGGAACTTTTCAGCTGAGATAGAGACAACTCTTAAAAAAAAAAAAAATATATATATATATATCCATTTATATAAATCGATTGCTAACTTATCTAGATCTAGGTTTATCCCTCTCTCTGTGTTTTGCTGTTCATACCAGTAACCCCCAAGACTAGATAGAGGAAAGATGAACCTCTTACAGCTGTACAGACTTCCAGCAAAAAAAAAAAGTCTAAGTAAAAGGTGATGACTCTAGAGATCAGGGCTCCTTTCAAACTGCATTTCTCTGTCCCCTCCTGCTTTTTCTGGCATCCTTGGCCTCTATGTTTTTTTTTCCTTCCTCTCCCTGTCCCTTCTTTTCTAAGCTGGGCAGAAAAATCAGCTTAAAGGATAATACTGCTCAGCTTTCAGTAGGATAACACAGCCAGTCCACAGGGAAGAGAAAACCTCAAACCCAACCAGAACGATGAAAACAAGCGGGTTACTAAAGGTCCTCCTAAAGCGACAGCTCAACTCATGTTTGCAGATACTCACAGGCTGTTGCTCAGCAGTGAGGATCTCTGGTTCAAATCCAAGTGCTTGCCAATAGCAGCATTCTAGTAGGAAAAAAAATCCTCTCCTCTCTCCTAGATCCTTACTCTGGAAAAAAATATACACCATTTTAGCAGTGTAGGGATGCTCATGGGTTCTGAGAATGATCTGTTAGAAGCCAAAGAGGGATCACCTTGCCCAAAATGTTTCTACAAGTTAAATTAACCTGCTGTCAGCTTCTGTCCATGTTAGGCTTAAAACTGCAGTAAAACCTATATTGCCCAAACTTCAAATAGGTGAGCAAGGTCATTAAGATGCAGCTGATGGGACTAGATATCTAACCACAGTCTGCTGTGCTGTCATGCACTGGGTCACGGCCATCTTTTAAGCTGTCCTTCACACTATGGTACTAATGACGCATCTCACCTCCCTCTAGGCCAGGGATAGCACATATGCCTTTTGAAGTGTGTCTGAAAATTCAACATGTTCAAAATCTCAGAAAAGCAGGCTTGCAGTCTTCTGTAATCAGTGCCTGCAGTCAGGAAAGGTCTATCAGCATCCACCTCTCGCTGTTCTGCCAGGAGGAAACACCAGTGCTGTTGACATTTCTGATCTTAGCATGGGGAGAGAGGTTTTGGCCTCCACACATATGAAGCCTTCAGGTGAAGCCACCCTCTCAACTGAATTGGAGGAGCCCACAGGGCATGGATGTACCATGACGAGAAAGGAGATGGGCCTCGTCTCCCAGAGGGAGGAAGGCACTCTTACTCTACCAAAGGCAACAGAAGGTAGGTCCTGAAGTGTATTGGGGAACCCATGAGTGAGTCAACTCTGAGCAAAGATTTAAGGCTAGGGCACAACATTAATGCACACACTTGTTTAAATTAAAATTGCTCATAACCCTTTTATTTCTTTGCATCTGATTCTTCCCTGGCAGATGACAAGAAATTGTTGGTCGTTGGTGTTTTTTTCATGCAGTGAAAAGCCACAATCAATCATGCTTTCTTTTTATCCTGCAGTTGCAGGGAAACAGAACGACTCTGAGCTATATTTTCAGACTCCACAGGTTGCTCTGACTCTGTATTTGGTGCCCCCTCATTCCTCTCTGCCTCCATGTTACAAAAGATCAGGACTCTCTTTTATAAAATAGTTCTGGCACTTCTATTATTGCACATGCCTGAGAACAGGGATGCGATTGCACTGAATAGTGTGAAAAAAAATAGAAAAGAAAGGGGAAAAAAAAGAAGAAAAATCAAAGCACAGCCGAGTTGATTATTTAAAGAGCTGGGTGAAATTTGCCATCCTTTTAAGGCATCCTGGGCTCTGGAATATCACTGTGTCACTTAATGTTTGCAGTTAAGTATTTACAGATCTGTTTCCATGGTAACCGATTCTTCAAAGTTACTTTTACAATTCTGTTTTCTAAAATGTGTTTCTTTGGTTGATTGCACAGGGATATTTGGAAAGCAGCCAGGTCTAAATCATGATTTTTTTCCCATTAAGGAGAGGTCCTTTCTAATCATGTTTAGTTAGTTCTTTGATGGCTTTATCTTGATTCGAAAATGTATTTTGTTTTTTGTTAGCGGGTGGGAGAGGGAAGGGGGGAGAACATGAACAAGCACCGTGAGGCTTTAGTAAAAAAAAAGGTGTTGGAAATTAGGAATGTGAAATAACCTTGTCTGAGTTGATTTTATTTATCCTTTCATTGTTTAGAAGAGTAGGCCTTTAACCACAGCTAAATAAATAAATAAACGCCCCACTGACAGTTTGAATGCATTTCTAGGCCACAGGAGAAGATGACTCACTTATTAATTAGTCAGGGAGACGGCAGCACGAGGGGAGATGACGAACACTAGAAACAACGCAGAAACTGAGAGAACCGGGTCTGGTATTTGAGAGGGTTGGTGCCCCCAGCTGTACCGAGGCATCTGCATGGGGTGGTGGACATTGGTTCCACTGATAAGGGGACACCTTATGAAGTGATACCAGAGGAACAGTCATGAGCTCTGCCACAGCTTCCTTTGCAACTGTGGACATGGTAATTTGAAATATGTCTATATGAAGAGGTGAAGAACATATGCAAATGTCCTGAGTCCACTGACCTGTGCTCTTCCCAAGCACCATCTTCCCAGCCCTCCAACCAGCACCCAGTCTATCTGGAGCACACTAAAGGAAGCACAGGAGCTAAATCCAGATACCAGCATGTTAGCTCACACAAGTGTGTGGGATAGGTGGGCAAGGGACGTACGTGTTCCCTATCATAAGATATTGTCCCTACCTGATGTCACAACTTCATTCAAATGTTGGAGGAAAAATTAGCTCAGATGTGCTAGTCCACCTCACCACAAACAAGGAGTCCTGCAATGGTCAACAAACTAACTCCCAGGCAAAGGTGTCCCTGTTGGTGAATAACTTCAAATGGCAGAAAGGCAAACTATTGAGTTATCTGGCTGGACCTGCTGACTGGGGTAGCTGAAGGTGAGCCTTTAATAATCATCCATAGCACACTCTTGTTTTCCACCTCCTTACAGCAGTCAGAGGTGTATATCTCAAAGGAAAGGATAGGACCAGAAGGCAGAGAATTACAGAGTGATCAGAGTAACAAAGAGTAGTAGGTGGAAAAGACAGGTGGGATATCTGGCCTTGATTAAGTAAATTAAATATGTGTGCATAATTACAGTAAGATGAAGTGAAATATCAAGAGGGATAGCTTGATCCATATTTTCCTGCTCTTTTTGTGAGACAACATCAGATGGTCAAATCAAATATTGTGGAGTCAGGACTCCCAGGCTCTCTCCCTAGCTCTTCCACTAATTAAATATGTGACCATTCAGGCACTCTGTGCCACTACTAACCCAAACTTCCAGGATTGTTGTCAGGTTTGGTTAATTATTATCTGCAAAGAGCTTAGAATCATACACAGGAAAGATGCCAGACAAGTACCTTGGTTTTAATGTTAAAGTTCAAAATAATATAATTGGAGAGCTGAAAAGGGGTGTGGGTCTGGAACTGAAGCTACAGAATTACAGGAAAGATTATAAAGTGAAGGAAAGCTAAGGGAAAAAAAAAAACACACAAAAAAAGCTTGAGCAAAGAAAGCAAAATGAAGACTACTACAGGTGATGGACAAGGCAAGTTTTGGATGTTGAGATGACAAGCCACTCTTTCGAAACTTTTTCACTTTTTCCTCTTGCTGTAGAAATGCTCCATTAACTCTCAGGAAGATAATTTAGCATTTGGCCTTTATAGACAAAGCTGAAATAGTAGGAACATCACAGCAAAACATATGACCTAGCTTTTGGCACACCCTGTGGCTCCAGACCTTTAATGCACAACACAGAGTCTTGGAATCTAAAGGGAAATGATAAAGAGACGCTGCCTTGCTACAACGTTTATTAAACGGACAGCAGCTACTAAGAGGACCAGGAGAAATTGCAGGGGGCAGATTCCTTACTTGAAGAGAATGAAGTGACTTAATTTCACCTGATTTATTTACCCTTCAGTCTATTGGGTGAAAAGAAATCTTCATGATACATGACCTTGAGGACAAAGAAACAACAAAGGGTGGGCATATTCATCTCAAAGGAAACTCAGAAAGGAAAGTAAAAGAAGAGGAAAAAAAAAAAAAAGTTAAACATAATCACAATGGGGTTTGGCAGTCATCTGTTATATTATGGATGTCTGCATCCAGAGGGTAGTGGTCAATGGCTCAAGGTCCAGATGGAGATCAGTGACAAGTGGTGTTCCTCAGAGATCTGTACTGGAACATGTTCTTTTGATATCTTTATCAATGACACACACAATGGCATTGGTTGCATCCTCAGCAAGTTTGTGGATGACACCAAGCTGAGTGGTGCAGTTGACATGCCTGAGGGACGGGATGCCAACCAGAGGGACCTGGACAAGCTTGAGAAATGGGTCCATGCAAACATCATGAGATCCAAAAATGCCAAGTGCAAGGTCCTGCAGCAGGGTTGGGGCAACCTCTGGTGTCAACACAGGCTGGGGGATGAAGGGATGGAGAACAGTCCTGCAGAGAAGGCCTTGGGCGTGCTGATGGATGAAAAGCCAGACATGAGCTGGTAAGGTGCACCTGCAGCCCAGAAGGCCAATCGTATCCGAGGCTGCACCAAAAGCAGCATGTCCAGAAGGTCAAGGGAGGTGATTCTGCCCCTCTGCTCTGCTCTGGCAAGACCCCACCTGGAGTCCTGTGTCCAGCTTGGGAGCCCTTGGTACAGGAAAGACATGGACCTGTTGGAGAGGGGCCAGAAGAGCCACAAAAATGATTAGATGGATGGAACAGCTTGGCTATGAGTACAGGCTGAGAGAGTTGGGGTTGTTTGGAGAGGAGAAGAAGAGGAGAAGAGAAGAAGAGAATAGAAGGAGAGGAGGAGAGGGAGAGGGAGAGGGAGAGGGAGAGGAGGGAGAGGGAGAGGGAGAGGGAGAGGGAGAGGGAGAGGGAGAGGGAGAGGGAGAGGGAGAGGGAGAGGGAGAGGGAGAGGGAGAGGGAGAGGGAGAGGGAGAGGGAGAGGGAGAGGGAGAGGAGGGAGAGGGAGAGGGAGAGGAGGCTCTGGGGAGACCTTATTGCCACCTTTCAGTACTTAAAGGGAGTTTATAAGAAATATGTGGACAAAATTCTTAGCAAAGCCTGTTGCAATAGGACAATAGGTAATAGTTTCAAACTAGAGGAGGGTAGATTTAGACTAGGTACAAGGAAGAAATTTTTTTTATGGTGAGGTCAGTGAAACACTGGAACCAGTTGCTCAGAGAGGTGGTGGATGCCCCATCCCTACAAACATTCCAGGCCAGGCTGGACGGAGCTCTGAGCAACATGATCTGGTTGAAGATGTCCCTGCTTACTGCAGGGGTTGTTGGATTAGATGACATTTAAAAGTCTCTTCCAACTCAAGCTATTCAATGATTGTCGATTTTGATTGGCTAGTGGGTCTTTCTAGCCTTATAAAATGGTATCCAAGCCACAAAAATAACTGCACAATAATAACTGCTCTTACCATCTCCTCATTCTTTCACCAGTCATTTGTTGGTTGATCCAGCTGAGTGGCCCAGGAGCAAATCATTGCTGTATGAGAAGAGAATGATCTAACCATCTCTGGGTAACCAGCTTTTGAGCCTCCAGGCTCAAGGTCATGGTTGGAGAAGGAATGGAGAAGATTCCTTGTGCTCAAAGATACAGATACTCAACTGCTGGAAACTAGCCTTTCCTCTCTGCAAGTAGCAGAGTCACTGGGTATGTATGCACTGCTAAATAAAACAAGGTAAGGGACCATTCTCTTGCCCTAAAGCTAACTCAGTCTGACAACAGTCACAGTAAACAGGTGTGTTATTTCATGTGGGCTCTGCTCAGAATAATGAGAGAGAAGCCCCATATAAGGGGAAGGAGATAAAGCTGTGAGAAATTCATTCATGCTACTTTTGGGAAAGGTCCTTGGCAAGAAGTTTGCTCTCAACTATGGTCTGGTGAGCAAAACTGTTAAGGGGTGTGCTAATGGTTCAGTAGTGTGGGAAATTATATGGCAGAGCTCAGGCTAAGATTCTGGACTGTAGAAATGTAGGTCTTGTAGCCCATAAAGACAGCAGTTGGCCTTCAGTCCTGCAGTTGCTCTTTCCTTCACACTCTTGTTGAGAGTCCCAGCCTCAAATGATATTAAGGTGTAGGTTTTCTGGATCTCTCTTTAACATTGTTTATTGTTATTTCATTAGGATACAAGTAAGGATTTCTCTTCTTGTTTATATGGGAAATATGTCAGAGAGGAGTCAAGACAAACTGGATTTTCTCTCATAAGCTATACTCTATAGCACATTCATTAGTGTTATGCAGACATCTCAGAAAGAAACTTTTCTAAGCAAGTAAGTGTTTAAGACTCTCATATACAGTGTAATAAGTCTTTGTCCAGTGCTTCTGGAATGAAACAAGCTGACTTCACTAACAGTCTAGTGAGTTCTCACATCTCTATTATAAATAATTTTAGTTGCAGACATTTAATTAATGTTATAAATATGCTATGTATGATGGGCTTTGGGAAATGACTAGTTCTCTTGGTATACATCATATTTTGGTTTATTGTTTTACTTTGCCTTGCTGCAGTGGCCAGGTGCCTTGCAGGATCCCAAGCAATCACAGTTTGTGCAACGGGGGCTCTGCCTTCATATTAACTTATTTTCTGGGGAGATGGGAACTCACCATCTTCTTGGAGTCTTCAGGAATCTAACTTAAATGCAAATGGGAGCATCTGCAGTGAGGAGCATACAGATGAAATTCATCTAAGGACTAAGTGTCTGAGAGTTAGATGCCTACTCTGAGCTTGACACTTAGCCTCCCTACGTAGTCAGGGTAGAGCAACAAAAATCTGGGTACCTGCCCAGACCAGCTGGGTGATCCACACCCTTTGCCTGCCCATTTTTCTCTACTGGCCCTAAAAGAAAATGAGCTCAGACTTCTTCCCCTGACTTCTAAATGCTAAAAATGAAGGAGATAAATCCCACTCCTATATAACGAGGAGAGACATACAAGGGCTTCCAGATTTTGCAGGATTTGCTTCATATAGCTACAGCTAGACAGTATTAACACTCCCCTCTGTGCTTGGGCTCTGATCCACCCCTGTAGCTGTTTCCATCTTAGAAATGTACTGTCAGGCTTGGATTTCCAAAAAGAAGCCAGAGGACTAAGAAACTTTGATGGGATAAAAGTGGCCCAATAAAAAGCCTAGACTGAGTTTTCAGAATAATGCCATTCATGGAGTGGTAGAATGGCCTCCAACAGTGCATTTTTTTGTAAGAAAAAAAGTTTGTTGGTTACTTCGAGCAAGTTCTCACTATGCTTTATGCAGTGACTTCCATCAGAGAACCTGAAACATGTTACACAACTCATTCTAGAAGAGCTCAAAACTCATATGATGTTTGAAATTGTCATGACATGGGGTTTTATTTTTTTTGCTTGAGTAACATGAGGCACTTGAAATGATCAGACAATGAGGAGTGCACAGTGAGCCAATAACTCATCTGTCAATATAAAGTCACATAGATAGTCCTGTGCTTGGAGCACCTATCCAAGAATTAAAAAAGGATGAAATACGTTTGTTTTTTACACAGACTCCCATTATAAAACAGAGTATTTAATTTGATCTAATCTCATCTTTAGTTCTCCTCAAAATGCATGAAAAGGCTCACTTTGTCTTGACTAAGTAAATGTGCACAAGTAGTTTTATGGGTTTTATTATCTGACCATACAGCACCTTGCACACTGGGCTCTCAGTTTGGTGAGGATTAGATGATGCTACAGTCACCATTAACTGGAATAGCGAATTTATAATAAGAAATCTCTTTCTGGGGCTAAAAATATGAGCCTGTGTTCAGTGCAAGTGTCCTTGATATCAGGGGAGGTTTTATACATGTGCGAAGTGTATCAGTGTTCCTTAAATTTGTGGAAGCAGTTCTGATGTATTGGTGGAGCCCGTGAGCTCCAACACATGCAACATATGCACTCACACACGTACTCACTCACTCACACACACACACAAGATAGAGTCTTCTGCCATTTTCTATCTGGCAATATATTAATCTTGTGTTTCACATTCCCTAAAAGCTTCACTATTATAACATAATTACTGCTGAAATTGACCTTTAAAATATATACCAAATTTCAAATGTCTTTAAACCCCTCAGTGAGCACCATTTTTCAATTTCGCATATTGTTTTCTTTTTTAGGAGAGGTAGGACAAAAGATGGGAAAGAGGATTAGCAAATGAATGTCAGCATGTAACACATGCATGTAGTGATAAAATCTTGAGAAAATTTACCTGCTCATTTTTAATATCCAGTCTTCAAGCAGTTACAATTTCCCTTAAGGTAAATGAAAATGTAATAAGACTAACTAAAATGTTGCATTTGTGTCTCACCCTTCCCTAAAGTAATTCAGTGAATCAGTTTAGCTTCACTAATATTCAAATGTATATCTGATACTGGCAATATAAAAGTTCAAGTACTCCTCAGCTTCTAAATATATTTAAACTACCTTTATTAGAACATGCACTTTCCTAAATTTGTATTAGTACCTAAAATTGGTTGTGGTTCTAACTATCCTTAAAGGAAAACATAACCTTGCCTACAAATCAGATACTAAAACTGTGTGTAGAGGCAGATTTCTGTAACACATCTAAGACTGAAAAAGTGCATATTACAATGCACCGATGAACTTGCGTATACTTACATTATTGTGCAAATAAGAAGGTGTAAAAGCACATGGTACAAATTCCATCCTGCATAATTTGCATCCAGCTTCATTCCTTTCATCTCACCACCCCCAGGAAAGGGAGGGCAGAGGACTTGGAGGAGAGGGAAAGGAGCTCCCATCCTGCAAGGCTGCTTTCCACTGCCATGGTGTGTCCCTGCAATGGTTTGGGGCACCCAGAGGAAGGATTGTTGAGGAAGGGTGCTGTCTCTTTGGCTGGTGAAAAGCTGTCATGATTATCCACATGGGCTATTGTAGGCAAAGCCCAACTGAAGAAAAATGTTTCATGGACCTCTCTGTCTTCTACACAGGCAAGTGTATGGTCTGCCTGCAGGGAATGCTTATGTATGTACGACTGGACTCACGCTCGGAAGTATATGCTCAAAGGACGCTTTGAAATCTCACACTAACAACACCCACTTAGGCTGTGTCAGGAGGGAGAGGAATAAAAAGCGAGAAGCAATGGTACCTGTGAGGCACATGCTGCCCTTCAGAAGTTGCTCTGAGCACCCAGCAGTGCCATGTGTGTGTCTGAAAACAAGTGTAACTCTGGCTTTACGCTTAACTTCTCAGGCCACTTACAGAGTCTCAGCTCTTTCTTATGAGCATAGGTGCCCATATCTCTGAGCAAAGCTGTGGCCTGAACAACACCCGGCAGATGAGGCGAGGTGTTGCCTGCATGCTCTACAAATCTTCCCTCGGTTTGGTTAAGACCCTTTCCTAACTGCCCAAAAAGATGCTGACACCCCAATGGGATGCAGCTTTGGAGAACCAGCACCAGCTCTGGGAAGGACACATGCACCAACAGGCAGGCAATCACACCACCAAAGCATGGGCTGGGCAGCTCCCCCATGGAGGTAAACGGGGACAGCTTCGCTGAAAAAAATGCTTTTGTGTCCGTTTACTCCAGCTGAGGATCCAGTCCATTATTTCCAATTAGGTTTGATGGAGGATTAATCCAATCTCAAGTGTCAGTTTTCTGCCCCCTGACAGCTGCTTACAGCACGAGGCACATGCTGTAACCTGCTAGCCCACCTTACCTTTCCCTTTGTGAAAAAATGCCATGCAGAGTCAAGCTTGCTAGAAATGAAGACAAATGAAAATCATTGGAAATCTCATTAGTGACCATCCAACAGCTTCGCTGAAAGGTATAAGGCTTTTGCTTTCCTTTGCACACACTTGTTTTAGGTTGTGGGGTTTTGTTGTGCGTGTCATACACACGTGCACACACACGCCTCCTTCTTCCCTTCTATGGGGCGGCGAGATAATGCAAATAAATTGCTATGCCTGCCTTGCGCAGAGGTTTACATATTGTCCTGTTGATAATGGTTTTGGTATGCTTAATAGGTGTAACTGGGAAATATCTGCCTGTATCACTTCTAAAGTTTGTGTATTATCTAACTAGCTCACACTGTTTTGAGGGTTTTAAGCCCTCCATAAGAAGTCTTTTTGCCTGTGAATCTTTTATGTTACACCTAGGTGTCCTCATTATAAGGGCTCTACTATTTGACAAGCAACGCTTGTCTCTACAGTCGGTGATGAACACAGCATGACAGGCAATGTGTGCCTCTGTCCAAGGCACTGAATCACAATAAAATGGTAAATTACTGTCTGTCATAGTAGAAACTGCAGTGACTAATATCCAATTCCCTATTCTACATAAGATGAGGTGGGGTGGGGGGAGGGTGCACTCGTTTGGTGGTGGTGGTAAAAGATATTGTTACTTTTCTTTTTATTGAATCCTTGCGATTGAAAATGTACCCGGACACTGAGAAAGGAAGCAAAAAAGAGGTTTTAACAGGAGGAAAAGGATGAATTACTAGCAAATGGCATTATCACTAGTGCAATTTTGGACAGCTCAGAATTTGTTATTGTTTGGGGACCATCAGGATAGAGATATTTGCAAATGGGATTCACTCTTCTCACTCCTTGGCAGAAATACGGAATTCAGTTTCGATTAAAATGCAGTAATAATTGAGAGTTGGACTGTGTGTCACTGCTGCTCAGAAAGGCCCCCATTAGAGAAGCCTCTATTTTAAAACAAGCCATTCATCATCAGAGTATAATTTCCAGTAAATATATTGTTTGTTCAACTGTAATGCTAGAGATAATGTTTAAAATTCTCCCCTCATATCTCATTATGAAATAATTGATAGCAACATGGCCATTTCTTTTAATTTGTGAGGGTTTTTTGTTGTTTTTCTCCCCTTCTTGCTTTAAGGCAACCTCTTGAAACAATCAATATCAGCAGTTTCAAAAGTGTGATACAATAAATAAATCTCTCAGACAATGACAGAGAACATCCTTATTATAATAAATTTACCATAAATAAAACTGTATATGATATTCCTAAGAGCCATTTTACATGAATGCCTTCAAATTTTGTGCAACTAGAGAGGAAAAGGGCGGGAGGGGGAAAAGGACAAAGATGTGTATTCAACAAATTGCTTCATTCTCGAAATATATTAAATTTGTCTTGCTGTATGGAGCATGTAGAGTAGACTCCTCCACCTTGCAAAAATACGCTGCATTGTTTGTAGTTGTTTAATTAATGTTGGCCTTGATATTCATAAATGACTGGATTATATGCATCCTTTTTTAATAAGACACATTGCTACAGCAGAGTTTGTAGCTCATCTCTTGTCCCACAAAACGCTTTTGTAGTCTTTCTGTTGAAATACTGTAATAGACCAAAATCAATAAGGATCATTTGCTTTTGCCACTGAGGTCCAGCTTTGAAGTGACCCAGCAAGAAGGCACCAAATGGGTTTAAATATCATCACAGGTCTGAAATGTAGTTTACACCCTGCTTGGTACAGTACGAAAATTACTGTTTTGCAATCTTATCCTCTCACTTCGTATGCCACTATCCTACACTTCTTGTGAGCCTGAATATTTGGAGAAAATTTCTCCTTTCCTTCTCCTTCCCATCCCTGCTGGCTTTCAGTAAAACTGGGGTTCCACTGAGAATTTGGCACCCAATTTTCTCAAGCCTAAAGCATGTTCTTTAATTTAAGTACATGCATAAGTGATTTGTTAAAGAGGAATCAAACATATGGTTAACCTTACAGAAATGTCTTTGACTTTGAACAGAGATGCTTCAGGTGCCTCCACAAAAGACCAGAAGAGGGAAGAGCAGATTTTTATGCAAGACTTGCAGTCTGTTAGGATTTAATATTGGTACTGGGACACTGTGATATAGAAGGTGTAAAATACAGGCAGGCATAGAGAAAACAGGCTTTCCTGAAATTTTGGATTGTTTTGATCGAAATACTACTTTGCTGGAAGTCTTATGCCTTCATACTGACTTGTGCTGGTATTATAAGAACTTCAGAACTATATTATTTAGGGAAAAAAAGGGAGAAATAATACCTGGTAGGTAGTATATATTTTGTTATTAATAGTAATACTCGGCACTCACATGTCACTTTTCATCTCCAAAGCACTTTACATAATTAACTAATTCATCTTCCTCATCCCTGCATGAGATGGAGCTTTCCACTGAGGCAGCACAGGAGCTCATACATTCAGGACTGACACTGTTCATAGAGCAATCAGGCTACCCAGGGACCACTTCTGGTTGAAAAACAGCTGACCTGTCCTAAGGACAGGGCTGCCTTAGGACATTTTGCACAGATATGTGCTAAAGGAGTATTTACTTTGAAAATGTTGGCACGTGGCTCCCCATTACTCACCCCAAAGTTCTGCGTACCCGTGCAGGGAGGGATGCTGTGCAGTGCCTGTCCTAGTGATGCCCCTCTCCAGGGCTGTCCCTGTGTCCTGGTGATTCCCTGGCCCTCTGGGTACTTACAGGGCACTGGGGATGGGTTGCCAGTGTCATCAGTGTCTCCACACCCATAGGACCTATATATCCATTCAGAAACATCCTCGGCCTTCAGAGGGAGCTGATGGACACAGGGTGCTGCCTTGGTCCAGGTTTATTGGCAGAACTCACATGCGAGGAGGTTTCTAGCGGAATCTGCCTTTCCTCCAGTTTAGATTGGCACCAACACTTCTAAAAAAAATCACAGCAGTGACAAAGGGCACCCTGTGGACTTGGCTTGAGGCTCCTTCCTCAGCGACTATATTTGCTGACATGATTGTATTATTTTTATCTATATTTCTTTTCCCTATAGGATGACAGAATTTTTGCATCAGAACCCAATCCAAAGCATCTTGAGATCTGCTTTTCTGCCTTTTTCTCTATGGTCTGGTCATATTTGTGGGTCAAATAGAGATAACTTCCACCCTATCTGTAAACAGCTTGTGCCAGAGAAGGCTTAGGTTAGACATTAGGAAAAGGTTCTTCACCCAGAGGGTGCTGGACACTGGAACAGACTCCCCAGGGAGGCGTCACAGCCCCAAGCCTGACAGTGTTCAAGAAGTGACTGGAGTGTGCTCAGACACATGGTGTGAATTTTGGGATTGTCACATGCAGGGACAGGTGTTGGACTCAGTGATCCTTGTGCGTCCCTTCCAATTCAGGATATTCTATGATTCTATGAACTGTTTTAATTCTGCCAGAGGCCCAGATATGCAATGATGACTTCAGTGGCACAGGTCCTGATCCTGTACTAGAGACCGTAACAGTCATCTCCCAGTGCCAAGCTCTGGGGAATAAACAGAACAAAACGGCAGAAGATAGTTTGAGGAAGCAACACACAGCAGAAAGCCCATACAGGCACCCCGCTTCTTTCTGCTTATTCCCCATTGATACAGAAAAGCTCAGAGATAAACGACTTTTGTCACAGGCTCCCTAGTGTGTCACCAAAAATTAGGCTGCGCGATCTTCCCACGGGTTTAGGCACGTGCTGTGCTGGATGTGGGAAGCAATTAGCTCCCTTCTTGGTGCGTGGCCATTCGCACGTGCATGGGAGGGGCTCTCCGCCAGAAGGTGATTTGTCAGAACTCGCAGTGAAAGTCAAACCCTGCAATTAGAGGGAGCGGCTGTACTTAAAAGAGAGATGTAGAACATCCCAGTGAACGCTTGGATTTATCATATTGAAAGAACGTAGTCCTCTTTCTACGCAGTTGCATTTTTTGATAAACGGCCTACATTAGGACACCTCAAAGGTGCACTGCATCATTAATTACCAGGGTATATGCTGAAAAGGAAGTTAATAAAACTTGTCTCCTGCATGGAAGTGAGAAATCTTACTACCTGATGATTTCTGATGGAAGAAGATGTTTCTGAAGCCACATGTGCAACCTTGTAAAGGTAATAATAGCAAAACACTCAGGGGAGTCTTTTACGTTTGATGATGGCATTTTTCTTTGTGATTTATACGATACTAATGGCTTTTCTCTCTTTTTTTTTTTTTTTTTTTCATTTTTGAGCCATGAGCCATGGTAAAAATCAACTGATGATGTTCAGATTCAGAGCAAAAAACAGAAAAGAAAACAGAACAGAATTAAATGGGACAAATATGAGTCTCTCTGGGAGGAATGCCAGCCACTAGCTCTGCTATTATTTTACTGGAGAATCTTATAAAACTCTAGCCATTAATAACAGGCTGCTGCCAGATATTGATAATTTATTCAAATTGTAGGTCTGGATTTGAGGGAGCAGGTGTTGCTCATGCAGACACTTTCAGAAAATGAATTCCAAAGAAACAAAATAACATTCGGTGCCATCAGTAGAGAGGAAAGACAGTATTTTAGTGTGCAGTCAACATCTGGACTGCCTTCTATTTTTATTGTCCCTCTTTCCCCTGGTTATCTCCTGCCCATCCACTACCACCACCACTGGATGATTCTGCTGCTCTTTTTCTTTGGTGTCAAGTAAGTACATAAATAAAGTTTCATCTCCTGCTTGTGTTAAAATATATCTCACAACTGATTTCACTGGGAGTAATAGGATCTGACCAACTTCAAATAATTTTGAGCAGGAGAAGGGCCTCCAAACAAGTTACCTATTAGGAAGAATAGAAATTAATTTTGATCCAGAACAATTCCTCCAGTCATTTCAATGGTTTGAGGCTGCTCTACCCAATATGGCACTCAATTTTACCATCCAGCAAATTCACAGATGTTCTCTCTCTCTCTGTCTCTAAGTCTTGCTGGGTTGGAGGAAGACTGGGTATTCATAACCCCAAAATCTCATTGGCACAGACGCTCCAAATTGAAGCAAGCTGTTCTATCATCTTCTCCAGTTGTTGGCCACTTCATTTGAAACCATCCTAGAGACGGTGCAACAGAATGTGGTGTGTGTCCAAAAACTGTTAAACGTATTTCCTTGGGCACAGTGACAACTCTTGATGAACACTAAACTGCAATGCTTGCTACCAGTGGACTTCGTCTCTCCAAAAAAAAAAAGCCAACATCTAGGATCAAATCCAGAGGTCATAGTGAGATTGTGTTGTCCAGATCTTATCCCTGGGAGGCCACTCTGCTTTCTGCAGATCTGTGTAGTTCTGCACTGCTTGGAAAGGTGGGTAGGACCAAGACTGCCAAGGGAGCTGGGGTGTTAGTCTAATTTTCAGCAATTAACAAATGACTGTACAGACTAACATTCCCAACCAGCCCCATTTTACAGTTCCCATCCCTTCCCAGCTAATCTCATGCAATAACATCTCTTCCAAACAGTTGTATATTGCCATCTGTCTCTGCTCCTGCTTGATCCCAAGTTGCCATCTGCCCCTGGCCATCTTTTTTTAGCTATACCCCATTTTGAGAGGTACATAAACACTGATGCTCAGGGGTCAGTCCTTCAGACTGGCTAGTCCAAGCCTCTGACTGACATCCAGATTTCACAGGATTTGAAGACTGAGAGACACATTCTTGATCCACCCCCCTAAAGCACTCAAACATGCAGCCTTTCGCTTTGCACCAAGTGCTACAAAAGATTCTTTGCAAACAAAGGCAGTCAAAGATGGACTAGTCCAGGATATGGGAAGTACTAAAGAAGGGAAAAAATACTCACAAGCAATTTATTTGCAAAGGATGTGTGGAGGCAGTGGTGGGTCACTGCACAAGTGGAATAAGCCTAAGACTAGTTAAGAGTCTCTCTGTTTGCTCCCTACTGCCCTTCACCTGTTGTCTGTAGTGAGAGGTATCCAGGGAAGGCTCTTGTATGACAGGAGGCTAAAAGTGATTGCATCTAGTTTCCCCCCAAAGCTTAAAGTATGGGTTTTGAGACCTCTTCATGACCTCAGACTGCTTCTGAGGCTGTCTTGCTTGCAGGCTTGTTCCCTTTGTGGGAGAAACAGAGCTGAGCTCTACCAACATTCCCCTGGGGAATTACCTCTCCCTTTTGTCTTCCCTGTGTTTAGGTGGGAGCAAAAACCTCCAGGTTTCACTCTGACATTGACAGCACTTTACAGCTGGATAGTAGAAGGGGAATGGAGTCGTTAGCTCATTTTCCATCCTTTGCAATGCTGCCTTGGCCTCCAATGTTGCACTTCTCATGCATGGAATTTTGAAAAGAGTGGAAGGACTGGGGCCTAAAAAGTGTCTCCTGATTTTTCCTGTGCCCAGTTACCAGCTGTCACTAACTTTGTAAACTTTATTGACTGCTGCTGTGTCTGGTGCTAAGTATCTTCAGACTCCATTCCAAGTAATGGGAAAAAAAACTGAGGGGCAATCAGCTAGTTCCATGATGAATGAAGCCCATGTCACTCAGAGAAAATGAATATTTCTTTGCAATAATGACCAGATGGTAGCAAGACTCAGATCCAAATTAAAACATGCATGATAAATGCCAAGAAAACACAGAAAGACAAAAACCCAACCTGGAGTGAAATCTCTCTATAAATCTTTCCCCCTCCCCCTACAACACAGGCACTTCTAATGGGAATTAAATTATTAAGAGTTGTTGCAAGGAGAATACAAATGTGAGAGTCTTCCTCCTTCCTGGAACTTTTTGAAAGAGTATTTCAGCTCTGCCAGCTGGCTTTTCTTCTCCATATGAGACAGCACTGGGCTGAATGGGATCTTTTCATGTAGAATCACAGGCAAAATACTAATCCAGAAAATAAATTATACATTGGAGCTGGCATAGAAATAGAATATATTTTGCCTCCTGCAGAGTTGACCTATGGAACTCCTTGCTGCAAGAAATTATTGCAGCTGAAGTTTTTAAGGAGTTAGAAAGGGGGTAGTATTTGCAGATAGCAATACCATTCAAAAATAGTATTAAACAGAACAAATGTGGATAGTGGTTTTACGATATCTTAGTTCCAGGTAGATACTAAAAATACATTAATGGCATTAGAAAGAAATGCTCTTATGAAAAACGTAGAGTTCATAATTTTTCTGATGTTTTTTCACGAGGTATGTGATATTTGAAAATGGTATGAACATGACAAAGGACAACAAGAACTGCTGGATCTGATCTAACATGGCATTTCCAGCGATATTTGAAGGAAGTCTGTGTTTTGGCACCCTCCTGGATGGCTGCTGGGCAAGCCAAACCTAGCCCTTGATGGTCCAACCAAGAAATACCCTCAAAAATCTTATTTTAAACAGTCTGTTTCTGATCCCACATGATCCTTATGTCCTCTTCCTTCTATTTGCAAATCTCATGGTGATACAAAACGGATGGTGTCTAAGGGGGCTGGCTGGTTCCTCCCTGTCAGCACTGACACCTTTCCCCAGCACTAAGTTAATGAGAAATATTAAATTACAGAGGCACACACACACTTCAGAAAGAAACACGGTGTTTGATCCCCCCAAACTGCCAAGCTCTACTTAAAACCGATAACAAATGTTCTTCCACAGCAAGATGTGATTAGCTTTTATACCTGTGCAGATTGTACAAACACACAGGAGGGAGCTTTTAAATATCATTGATTTGCCTATTTGAAATTATTAATTTCAAATTCGGCTGGAACAACCTTTGCTAAATTACACTGTGCCAGTGGGAGTTAGACGACCCACAAGTCTAAACTTAAGTTAAGAGTGGGAGGGAAAAAGGCTAAAGAAGAAGAAAAAAAAAAACCTGAAACAACTAGAAGTCCATTTAAACTCAGTAGGTTTCCAGTTAATTACATTTTCACACCTATCCCAGTAGTTACAGATGTATCTATAATGTATGCCTGCCTTGGTGGTTACAGAATACTGCGTTCTCCACAGACTCTATGAGCCAGAATTTCTTCCCTATATCTGAAAGACCTTCCGTTTTAATTACAGTCACATCCAAATACTGTCTTGATTCAATTGTAATGGTTCAAACTAATTTCCTTCCCCCTCATATCTCCCTTTCTTTCCCCTTCTATTCTCCACTAAATAATGGGAGCAACTGGATGTCACATGTAGAGATATCACTGACATCTGGAGAAGCTTGTTTGAGGACGTACCCATCATGTAGCTGTACAGTGGAACAGATCCATGGCACTACTTCTCATCACAGCATTCCCACCCCATCCTCACAACATACACCATTTCTCTTGAATATTCATGCACCAAGTCTTCCCCTCCACAGCTTCTTCCCAGGATGGGAATGCACTTCCTCTCGAAAGGATTTCTCCTCCTTAACCCTGTGTGAGGTAGGCCAGAAGTCAATTTCCCTGGTGTTGTTTTTTGGTTGTGTGTTTGTTTGGTTGGTTGGTTGTTGTTTGGTTGTTGTTGTTGGGCTTGGTTTTTTTTTCTTTAGGAGGAGATGAATTACCATCTGGAATTGCCTTTTCCTCTCCGCTGGCTCTACAGGAAGACACAGATGACTAACTCAATCACAGGTAAACTTTCCAGATATTTAAATTGAACCAGATGAACTCCACCCTGAAAGACCTGTCAGTGTCATTTGATGAGGCTGTTGCAGAGAGGACTGAATGTGGGTACACCTCTGGAAGGGAAACTCATGTTACTGAGCCCACTTTGTATCTTCAAAAAGTTCCTGCACCTTTGAGATGGAGGAATAAGAAGTGGAGATGGAGTTATTCTGCACATCCCCTCCATTCTGCTATCCTTTCCTGTGGAATGACCAGCTTTTATGAGCTTGTGCCCTTGGGCCAGAAGTCCCCAAGTCTTCTGAGTAGCATTGGAGAAGTGACCAATTATTGTACTCCTTAGCTTGTAAGCATTTGGCCTCTCTAAATATCTCTCATATTCTCCTGGATCCACATGAACAACTTCCTGCTAGAGGTTCTGAATGACATTATCAGCCCTGAAACACCAAAGGCTTGCAGCACAGTCAGAGGTTTCTCAAGGTCTCCCACAGAAACTACAGCCATCACAGACTGTGTCCATCTTTCGGCTGCCAAACTAGAGATGCTTTCTCAGCTTGCCCTCTATGCTGCACACCTCAAATGTTGTCATTGGGGCAGACTTCAAAACCAAAACCAACAAAAATAAAAATGACCACATACCTAAGTTTGCCACCCACGAGCAGAAAATGAGAGAAGAGGCTGCACTGGGGAGAAACTGGTCAAATTGCTTAATGCATGACTGGAAGGCACTCTACTATGCTAGTGCTGAGGATGGGATGAAAACCTATGAGGAACAGAACAGCACTCAAGAGATTATTCACAGCCACAGCATAAACAGTGAAAATTTACTGAAGTATATAGACCACCCAACTGTGCAGCCAAATGAGCTTCATAGTAATGGAATTTCCATATCCCCCTGAATTGTATCTCACTAAGGTTATCCTGCTGTTTCAAAAACAAATTCAGTCTAGATGGTTGGAGCCCAGGTGATTAGAATACAAGCCATAGGGAGAAGATAAACCATCTAAGTTGATAAAGACAGTATGGATTGCTCTGACAGAGCAAAAACATGAGCATTCAAGAAGACAAACACATTGTGGAAATGTGGCAGTGTTACAGCTAAGACTGCAGAAACACCCACCTGAAGCAATATCGTACTATCTGAAAAACCAACCTGTGATTGCTGGAAAAGGCAGCTATTCATCTTGTGTCAATCAGCATAGCTCCATTGATGTCAGGCTCTCTTCTCGGTAGTGTAATGGGCTGTTTTTGCTAATATAATGCAATATAATTTCACACTTTTTTAAACTTCAATGAAGTTATGCAGGCTTCCACCAAGTAAGGGTTTGGTTGACAACCTTATTATGATGCATATTCAAAAAAAGGCAGAGTTAAGATTACAGAAGCAACATTAACCTCCTTTCCTGATGCCTGAGTGCTTAATTGCAGAGCCACAGCATTGCTGCAGTGTGGTTTGCTCCCAAAACACATCAGCCCCTTCTAAACACTTCCATTTACACTGCTTTCCCTGCATGTCTTGAAGAGCATTATAAATGCAATCGAATGCAGCTTCCCTACTCAGTTATCACAGCTGATCTGCAGGTGGCAAAACTGATGCTGCAAGGTGTTGGCTGGTTCAGAAAGGTCACACTGGCCTCCTCTTTTTCTTACTGATTTTTCGCTTTCTACCTGATTACACTTTTATCAGCAGCAGTAAAGAGGAAGCCATGGCCAGCACCTTATTCTTTCTAGAGGCTGTTCTAAGAGCTGGGGAGGGTCATGACATTGTCCAAGGAGGGGACTTGGGCTCGGGTCTTATGCTCTAGCCATCCCTATTGTTTTGCTACTAGTGTACAGACTGGCATGGTGTTAACTCTGGCCAGCTAGCACTCTCATAAGCAATAGCTGGGCACAGTTGGGGAAGTACCACAAACCAGGGATCTTTCCCAGTAGGGAGAATAGAGGTTGCCATCTGGTTTTAGGGAGAAGAGTATTTCTAGATGCATGAGCATGAGTTATACTAGTTCACTTGACTGCAGAAGAAGAGGAAGTCTGGGGCTAGAGCAGAGGTAGATGCTCAGAGATCCCTCTCCTGGCACTAACATCTGCACACTGACTCCACCTTTTTCCACCCAAAGCTGTTTAAGTGAGGCACCCCTACTAAGACACAGGGACAAACTCCTACACAGAGCACTTTGCAAGTGGTAGGTGCCTTTGGATGCTGAGAACATCCTGCTCTGAGAGGCTGGTCAACTGAGGATTGATTCTGGTGTCCCTGATGTCAGCTCATAGCTCCTGGGTGCTGAGGACAAGACCAGCTGAGCAGGAGGGATTCTCCTTTGGGGGACAGGGCTCAGCCACCTGCCCTGGCTCTGAGTGCTTACTCAGCAAAGTAGGGGAATGGGAGGTGGGGGAAGACAAGGAGAAGGTGAAGAAAAATATACCCTACCAAGCCAAATGAAAATGTTTTCAGCTCCTGTCAGGAAAAGAAATATTGGAAATGACATCAAGTCAACACTCATTGATTTTCTTTTGTTATGACCATTATATAGAGCCTTCGAATGCCTTACATTTTCCTGACTGGCAAATGTTGTTTGAGCACCTTAACCCAGAGTCTCTGGGACACCCTCTCCCATCTTCTTTTTTAAAATTATTATTATTATTTTTCTCCTCACTGTTTTTAAATCATTCTTTATATAACAGTTGTTTTTCACATTAAATAGCATCAGATGAGAGCTTGCCATAGTCAGAAGAATGAAACTGTCATCTCTAATTTGCCTGGCAGAAGACGCGTTGACAGGAAGTTGTCTGTGGTTGTTTAGAAATAAAATAATGCTCTGAGGAGAAGTGCAGAAACTTAATAGGACTTTAAAAACAACAGGAGCCATGGGGACTGCAGATGGTTCCTAGGCCTAAGGACTAAATAAACAATGATTTTATAGGCAAGAATGTAGCCTAGGGGAGATGGCCTCTAAAGAGATGTTCACACATATTGTGTCCAACATCATTAGACTGCCCGGTGGGAGCAAACGTTCAGCAGTTAAAGACATTTTGAAAAGGAAAAATCAGCCTCAAAAGATGCTTTAAATGAACAGGAGGTGGAAGAGCAAACTGTCTGAAGAACTTCGCGCAGCTAAATGACTCACCAAACATCTGTCTCAGGGACCAATAATTTGAAACTGATTGACTTACTGGGTGTAAAATATATAGATAAATGTAGAGGAAAAAAATAAATAAAAAATATCCAAAAGGGAAGGTGGGATTTGCTTCGGGAAAACAAGAGATGGGGCTTGGTGAGCAAGGGGGATTGGGAGGGAGAGATTCATACATAAGTAGTGATAAAGGCAGAGGGGATGAGCTCTTTCAAAGGTCCAGAGCACAGCTCATATTCCCTCTCTCTCTCTCTGAGGTTTCATTTAAGCCTGGCACATTTGAGTGCAGAGATTAGGAAAAAGAAAAAAAAAACAAAATAAAAAACAAAACCAAAAAAACCCCAAAACAACGACAACAAAAACCCACAACCTGATATTCTCTGATTGAAAAAGTAAACCCAGGGACTAGCTTCGAAAGGGCTCCAGTGCTGTGATTTTGAAAATAAGGGCCTTGGAACACCAAGTGCAATCTTCTACCCAGGGCTGCTAAACCCTTTCTGCCAAGCCATTTACATTTATAAGGCCTTCAATCATGTGGGTTTTCTATTTTTCTTTCTTTTTCCCCTTCCCACCCCTACCCCACCTCCTCTCTCCCTCTCCTTTCTGCAGAATGCTTATTTCACACTTGCTCTTTTGTTACACCTGTTTGCAAGAGGGTATTTTGCAGTTAACTTCAGCTGGCCTCTTCATATTTATGGCTTTTGAGATAGGCAGAAGGTGGGGTGAGGGGAAGAGCTGAGCCAAGCTTTTTGTAAAGGGGTGTGGTAAATTTTGAATCTAACATTTTTTGGCTGTAGAGTTAGCTACAAAGAAAGAAATGTTGATGTTGCAGCTGCTTCTGGAGAGACCTTTTTCTGCTACAAATTGAGAAGAATGGTGAAATGCCTATTGTGTTAAAGCCAAATCCTTATTTTTGTATCTTGATAGCTATATATATAGAGAGAGATGTTAGAGTGTAAACATTTTCCTAAATTAATTACCTGGGAATAAGCCACCATTTCTAAAATAACAAATTATTTTTCAACTGGAAATATCAGATATTTTTTCTTGGCAGCAATATCAAAATACAACATTTTGACAATTTATTGAGATTTCTCTCTGATTTTTTTTTTCAGTTGAAAGACACTATTTTCAATGATTTTGCTTTTCATAACAAACTTAGAAATAAAAGAAGCCATCCAAGCCAAGCAAAATTCAGTTTATTGGAAAATTCCTGACCCTCTCACTGGACAAGGTCTGCTTTTGTTATCCAATCTTACTTTTTAGCCTTTCCCTGGAGCTGGCAGTTTAATTGATACGAACCAGGTTGACCTTTTTTTTTTTTCTCATTTGAGGGTACTTGGATCATATTCTGTGTCCCTTGAAGCAGTAGAAAAATAGCACCAGTGCTCTTGAAACTAACAGGATGCTCATCACCTTGGGTTTGTAAGACGAACACCAGATAAAGAGAATCAATAATCTATCTCAGAGCAGCAAAAACATTAGAACAAGCCCTTCCACACAACCCTCAAAGGCTCACAGTGAGTCACCATCAGCAAATGCGGATGTTGTTTATGCCTCTCACGCTATCAAGATAACACACTAGAAATAACACCGCTATTTAGATCTCATGTAGCATTTGTAGGAGGGAAACAAGCCTCGCAAAGCTCTTGGCAAAAGCGGTTGAGGCATCACTATCCTCATTTTGCAGACTGGGCAAAGGAAGAACCTCCAAGAAGGGTCTGGGAGTCAATCTGGAGACACTTAATGAGCATCTCAGTATCCCAACACTGGCCCATGGTCCCTCCTGTTGTCCATCTCAACAAAGGCATCAGTGGGGAAACCAGCTTTGGCTGCAGCAGTTGAGGTGGACAGCTATTTCAAATACTCTTGTGGAAATACCTGACCTGTCCTGGCATGGACAGAAAGGGTGATTCCTAATTCCAAAGGTCCAACATATCTCTAGAGAGGGAGCAAGTGGGTGCTGCTGGTTTGAATGGACATTGAGGACCAAGGCTGATTCTACCACTACTGCTCAGTTTCCATCTCTGTGTGCAAACTTCATCTACTTTCTTATGGCAGTGTTTTTAAATGTGGGTCCCTGAAATGAAATGCCTGCATCCTTATTCAGACACCAAAATATTTGGCCTTCATCTCAAAGTTGCTAAGCAACCATTACTCACACTGGAGTCAATGGGATCTGCAGACACACAGCAGTACCATCTCCAACAAGCAGGTCACTCCTCTGGTCCCGAAATGCTGAAAAAGGTTGATGTGCTTAAGCACCTGATTATGAACTTTTTGACCCAAAATTCTTCATGTCTCAGTGGTCCCGTCTGTGAAATGGTTATTGCACCTCACTGAGTGTGGGGATCTCTCCTGCAACATGTCTGAAAAACACCTTGGACTGCCTGGGTGAAAGAAATTGCAATAAGGAAAGGGGAAAAGCAGAGAAAAACAGGTGGAAACCCTGACAGACAATGATATGGCATTGAGGTGGTGCAGCGTATAAGCAGCTTTCATTTTTCTGCAGCTGTACTGTATAATCAAATCCTCATATTAATAAATGACATCTCACAGACAAAGCCTTGCTAACTGCATATGACCATGCAGAGTCCTATAATAGGCATTTGGAAAGCCATGCGTGGGGGCTGGGGTAGGAAGCTGAGGACTTGCAAGCAGTTAGGAGGTTCAAAGAGGCTCCAAAAAAACCACTTACTGTAAGGATGGACAGTCTGATCCTGGGGCCTGGCTAATGGTCAGGTTTATTTGCAGCTGTGCAGGCAAACTGGCTTGCAGACCAACCAAAATGCAATGTGCTAGGACAGGTTGTGTCTGAGGAGGGGGCATGGGCCATATCCTGTTCCTGTGGGATGTATCAGGTCAAGTCGAGGGCTGTGCAAATGTCTTAATGCCTTAGTCTGGCAGCCTGAATGCCTGACTTGGGATCAAAGTGTTCCTGGTCTATTGCATTATTTTAAATAGTGACCAGGAATTGTCCCTGCCCCTGGGACCTGGTGATTCTTGTGCTTATACTTTTGCAGTCTCCTGTTAGTTGTATTTTTGTCTGCATTATGTATTATGGAACTAAACAATCTCCTGGATGGTTAGGAAATTAAGATAAGACAGAGACCATCCTTAATGTGTAGTGTGCATGGGAACACCCTGTTTTTGAAGCTAATAGACTTTGATAACACAAGATGCTCTGTCTTGGTTGATGTCAGTGACTAGGAGAGGTCCCAACCACATTTGACAGTTACCACAAAACCAAGAATCTGAACATCTTTCATGTAGTCCAGTTTCCTGAATACACTAAACTGATGTATTTCACCTATCAGTTTCTGCGTGCTGCTTGTTTGAACCAGAGTCTCACTTTATAAGAACATTCAATAGCAGATTTTGTACGAGGTTTCTTCTGTCCCACATACTGCATTAATAGATATTAGTCAAGTGAGTCTCATAAAAGACCTATGATGTCACATCTTCATAAGCATTTCTTAGGGTAAGGAAAGTGAAAATGCCCCTTGGACTAAGTGTCCCTTGACCAAGTGGAACCTTAGCAGAACTAGGACCAATGTTGAGATGTAGGGATTGTAGTTTGCTCCACAGCACATCTCTGATGGGTGAAACTCAGTCCTGCAGAGATGAGTAGGGTACTGTCTGATATGGAGTCTAGGGTGGGAAACAGAAGATGCTGTGGTGTATCATGGTCAGTAGCTGACAACAGCTGAGGAGAGTGCGAACAGAAAGCTTTGTGGTAAGACATGAAAGGGGATGAGGGACATTCCTAGGGTACTATTGTGGTTGTCTTCAAACAAAAATCACAACACTTGAAGTTTGGTCCATGAACCACCACCCAGATGCTGTGTGGAGTGGTGCTTGATGACAGTGGTGGCGGTGGTGGGGAGGGTTATCTCTGTAGAGCACCTAAACCAAGGGAACAATCTGGCCCTGCATAGTTAAACTCTGGAAGTCATCATGCACCCAGCTCACACATGGCTCTTGTGTTACTAGGAGAGAGAAACATCAGCAAAGACATCGAGGTGATCTCTTCTGGGAAAGTCAAACTGAGATCTTTTTAAGGTCTTTTTGGACAGCAGCCACTAGAGATGGGCAAGAAAAGAGAGCTCTGGTGAACAGCTTTTCTGAAGGACACCACTCCTGCACATGCAGACCCGCATTCTGGGGCAGCCCAGGGTTGGGTTATGGGAACAGACACCTCTGAGCCATGTTAACTGTAGTCTTTGTAAATCTGAGCCTGAAATTCTTATTCACTCCCAATACACTATGTAATGTGAGTTTTTTGCATGGCAATCAATGACAGAGTTTCCAACAGTAGCATCTACTCTTGCCAGTAAAAGATGGAAGGATCAGACCCTGGCGGTGGGAGAGGAAAGAGCCAAGAAATGCGTGCTGGAGTTGAAAGCTACAAAAATAGCAACTAGCCTGGACTTCCCCCAAATCCAATAGTAAATGAAATCCAATGAGACTTTTCTTTCGTTTCATCTTGCAAATGTTTCCTTGCCTCTCTCTCATGACAACTCTACAAGACAGATCTATACATATCTCTTGTGCTTTGTGTAGATGATAAAACTAAGGCATAGGCAGGAAGCTCTGGAGAGCTTGGATTCAGACTGGAGCCTTAAGCTCAGCCTTGTCTCAGGAAGGTGCCAGATGAACTGACTGAAGTGTCAAGAGTTGGTCATTGTCAGCTGAAAGCAGGACTGACTATGGGATGAGACAGATGCATTGCAGAAACTTGGTGTGGGGTGAGCTGTGGGAGCTGTATATGTGTACCTTTGCCTAGCTATATGCAACACCAGCTGTAACAACAGCTGTAACAACAGATCTTCCAACACCCCTCAGCAAATCCTGTTTGAAAACTGTAGTCCATTCCTGTCTATGTGAATGATTAATGCTATGGCCTTGCACATACAGACAAGGGCTCATCAATTTCTTTAAATGGTGATGGCTCTCGAATGCTTCACCTAATTTCAATGAATTTGCAAACCCCATTTCGTTTTACTCAAGCCTGTCCCCCAGGGGCCTACGTTGTGCAGCTTCTCTGAAAATGTGTATTACTTTAGATCTGTGCTTTGTAATCAGTTAACCACCTACTTAGCAGTGCTTGTCATTTGGGATTTTGTTTTTTTAAATAGTCTTAAATCTTATCAAAACAGGAGTCTTGAATAAAATTCCTTTTGATAACTACCAGTCATGGAGTCATTATTGGAAAGGGCAGCTGGTTGAGGACAGCAAAGCTGAGCTCAGTGCTGCCAGTTGGAACAGACAGCTTTGTACTTAATAATGAAAAAAGTCACTGAATGTTTAAACTCTGTTTTCCTACACCCCTTAGCATGCAGTCTGATGAGTTTGACTCTCCTCTAGAGTGAAAGAGCTGATTCAAAACCAAAGTATCCTTCTTTGGTTAATAGTAATAACAATGAAAAAAAATAAAAAAAACAGCATTCATGGTCATCTTAACAAATCGAAGCACCTAATTTAATGCAGGAGCTATTACATGTCTTTAAACCAACACCTTCTTAAGCAGGCTATGAATAAAAAAAAACCCAAGCATTAAAGCAGAACAGACTTGTCATATATTTTAACTTTTAATTGTCCTATCAAGCTGATTAAATAAACAAAGAAAGTGGAGATTTATTTGACTAAGGGAAGAAGGTGACAAGGAAACTTTGAATATATTCAAGGATCAGATATGGTGCCAAAGCAGAAGTCAGGTGGAGAAGGAGGTACAGCTCTAAGACAGACTATCCTTTGGACTACCTGGTTCCCAGCTCACCTGTAGCCCATCATTGTGAATAGACACCAGATCTGCAAATGAAACAAGGTTTAACTCACAGTGTAAATGAACCATCTGCCTCCTATGTTAACACGATACCACACTGAGAGAGATTGGCCCTGGAAAAAAACAGTGGATACAAACTCAGCAAAAAAAGTTCAGATTGAAGTTCTCATTTCAATCTTTTTGCTATTTTTGGCCCAAATCTAACCATCCTAAACACTAGAATAACTTGGTACAAGATTCTGGAACAACCTTTGCTCTTCATATTATTAAATCTCCATCTGCTGTCAGATATCACTCTTTAATTTTGTTTTTACCTCTTGCACTTGAGAGTTACAGTTCAAGTAACAAAGACTGTACAAAACACAGATGAATCATGCCGGCAGGTTAGGGTGAACAGCTCTTGTATTACTCACAAAAGCCTGAAGAACGAGATGAATTATGTGCATGCCAGTCGTTGGGAGAAGATTCATTAGACTACTGGGCCTTGAGCTTGGTTAAAATCACACCCTTCTAAATCACCCTGGAGAGGTTTTCTGGTGCAGGGGATAACTCACTAGAGAGAGACTGCGAGAGCTGGGGTCTAAGGAGGCTCTGACATGGACAGCAATATGACCTTGGAAAAGTAATTTTCACCTCTGTGTCTTTGTTTCCCCTCTTGTCTTCCCTGTATGGCCTCACAAAATCTGCAGGTCAAGATCTACTGCATCTTATTAGGAGTAAATATGTCATTCAGGACCCTCAAACCACTTGCAGAGGACACCTGAAGTTGTTACAAGAAAGCAAAAGGTGATGCTGAGCCCATACATGCATGTGCAGTCAGAGAAACCACAGTATGAAGGCACGCTTCTCATGGGAAGGTATTGCACAATGACAATGAAGTGAGGGAACACCAGGGTTTACTTCATCAAGCAAAAGCTAAAAACAACTGGAAAGAGGGAGAAAGAGTAACTTATAAGATCCAAGCTCCCACCTCCCATATGAAAATCAAGGTTGGCCCAATAGCTGCAGAAATTTTGCACAACTTTAAAGGAGCAACAAATACAGAGGCCAGGGGCTGTGTGTACCAGCAAGCAAGATGTGAGAAGCCTATTAAGCATTAACTATAAACAAATACAAAAATGAAATGAAAAAGAAAAAAGATCTGAGATCAATACTCTCTCAAATGCCTGTCTTATCAAGCCTGGCACGTTGATTGCAGCCCAATCAAAATGACCTGCTGTAAATGATTCCCAATCCTTTTCTCCTTCATTTTTATTTTTTCATTCCTGCACTCAGATAATCTTTTATTGATATGATGCATGCTTGTAAGAACAATGCTGCAGAGATTGTGGGCTTGCATCATTTCACAGGCAATGTCATGTTCAGGACTTTTGCATCCCATCTACCAAAAGTACAGAGGGACACAGGCAGGATTTTCAAAGGAATCTAACCCCAAACCACACATGGCAATTAAATTCATTGTGCAAAGGCTGTCCATAAGAAGGTAAGAAAAGAGTTTTTTTGCTTGATAGTGTTAATTTACATTGGATGGATGTTAATTTACATCATACAGTGGATGATCTGGCTCTTTGTTTATCACTTCCATTTTAGCAAAGGTAAAACTGAGGCCCAGATAAACTAAATTCAGCAGGAAAAAACTCATAGCTGTCTTGTTACAACTGAAGGAAATTACTGAGCATAATTAACCAGTGAGGGTAATTAACCATTGAGACTAGAGATGTGGCAATCTCTCTATTAGTCTGAGAATTTTCAAGGCAATTAGATATCTCCGGCTGAGCAAGAGGCTGTGGTACAGATGCAAGAGTCACTGAAATTGTGCAGCATGTGTGAGGCCAGGCAGAAGTGTCAAAGGCTACTCCTGGCCTTCAAACCTCCATGGAAGTAGTGCAAAAGTTGAAAGTGCTGTCATTATTTGTACCAGCCCTTTGCCTTATACTTCCCATAAGAGAATCCAGAGCTTAGCCATGCAATTGCAGTTCCACCTTTTCTCTGACTAAGGGCTTGCAGCTTCTACACAAATCTGATATTCCTGAGTTTTCCATCCGAAATCTCTCCCTTAAAATAGCAAAAACCCCAAATAACTCTGCTCTGCTTGCCTCACATTAGAGCCTCCATCTCAAAGGAATTCATGAAGGAGTGTCAAAACCCCATATTTAAATGGCATTATTTGGACATGGTAAACAATTTGATTAAATAATTTCATGAACACTTTGCATGTATCCAACAACTCATGGGCCATCACATCCTCTCACTGTATGAGCTTGGCATGCTGGATGTTATAAGGCAACATCAGTGAAAACTCATGGAGCTGAACAAGGCAGAACCTGAGGTCTGAAATACTTCAGATCTGGAGGATGTTTTGATTTGATTCAAAATCATGCATACCAGTCTACTTCAGAGAAAGCCTTGATCATCCCTTGGTCACATGGATGAAGGTATATTCAGGCAGAGATGGGTTTTGTGCCGTTGGAGCAGCAGTCCATGGTCATTACTGATGTTAGATTTCAGTCAATGTCTTCCACTTCTGCTGTTTGCAATGGGACAGAACAAATCTCCCCACTGTCTCTCTCATCCGTCCCATCTTTAGACACCACGCTCCAAATCCTCATTATCTTGTCAGTCCCTCACATAGTGTCTTTTCCTATGATCCCTTCCTCCTCTTTAACTTCACTATCAACCTGCTTTCCCTCATCTTGAAACTTCCCCTTAGCTCCTCATCTCTGCCCATACTTTTTTGCAGTCTCCAAAATCTCTCTCGATCTTTTCATGAGAGACATTTTTCCTCTTATCTGCAGCTGCTCAAAGTTTACTCCAGAGCACGTATATGTTCATTTTTTTCACAAGAGGTTGTGAAACAACAGAGGCATTTGGTAGCACCCATTCTGCAAGCACCTCAGCTCATTTGGCAGCACATTACTCGTCAAATGGGATGTGTGGGCTCCCACACATCATTTGCTGTTCTTAAGGGAAGCACCTTGGGCTTGCAGGTCTAAAGTCTCATCCATAGTTTTCTGAAAACATGCTGAGAAGAGACAATGGATAAACCAGTTGTCCTTTCTGAGAGGGCTGCTGGTCCAAGGGGAACACGTTTCTCTTTCCAGTTTTTTTCCAACTATTAAAATCTTTCTATTCTTTTCCACTTAATATGACAAAAGCAAGTGAGAAAAGCCACAAAAGTAGCAGAGAAACTTGGAAAGTTCCCAGGGAAAGGACCTCTAAGAAGAGGCTGATAAGGATATTTGGTGTAGGCTAGAAAAAACACCTAAAGTAAGGGTTAAATTTGGTCAAGAGACAGACGGATCTGTGCCAGAAAAGATACCAGTAATTTCTGTAACACCAATGCATATTTTGTATAAGAAAAGCAAATGCAGAGATCTTGGAATCGTACCTGAACCTACTGTAGGGAGTTATAAATGTCCCTGCCACTGAATAAAGTTAAGATAGGATTACCAGTTTATGTTACCATCATTGCCCAGTGACTGGATAAGCTAGCCAGGAGTAGACCAACTTCAAACAAATGTGACAGGGCCCAGAAACACCACCCAGCTCTCAAGTACATGCAGAAAAGGTAGGACATGAGCACCAGCCTTTGAATCACTGCAGACAGAGATTGTATCATCCTGCAGCCATCATCCTTCCAAATACAGAAGGGGATTCACTGACAACCTCAACTTCTTATCTTTGCTGCTGACCTTTACTGAGTTACACAATTGGTTTCCCGCACTGAAGAGGACTCAGATTCACAGTTTACTGACTGGCTGTCTCCACTTTTATGGTTTGCACTTTTACTTTATTATCTTTAATTTTCTTCTTCCAACTCTTGAGTGGGTATTAGAAAGTCAATACAAAACC
Organism: Streptopelia decaocto; assembly: GCF_964273445.1. Lineage (NCBI taxonomy): Eukaryota > Metazoa > Chordata > Aves > Columbiformes > Columbidae > Streptopelia > Streptopelia decaocto. The sequence continues at coordinate 74,293,343 of NC_138657.1, forward strand.
TATTCCGGCCTTTTATTCTAAAATAACAGCACTAAGCTTGTTTATTTACACTGAGACAAGATGATATTTGTGACAGCCTTGTCAATAGTTCAATGGCATGACGCTTATTTTTTTCTTTAAACTCAAATGCACTTTATTTTTGCGTGTTTGCCTGTCTCTCCAGATTAACTCTTGTTTTCCAGAATCAGTATTAATATTCTCCGAAGAGTTTAAAAATTGGTCAAACAGCTGGTGAGCAAGGCACGTGGCCTTTGAATGTCTCACCCTGGGATAGAAGTGTGTTGATTACCATAAGTGAAGGGTCAGCTACTCATGCACTAATTTACAGTTCTCAGCTTGCTTAGTTGAACTGGACTATTTGGTAGAATTCACTTTTGCCAGCTAACAGCGAGGGTTTGTGAAATCATAAAATATTCTGTAAAGGAGCCCCACTGTGATCTTCCCTCTGCAAATCCAGACACTTTTTGGCTTCTACCACAACTTTCTGGTCACCCCACTGCTGTTGACTGATATTTCTGTTCCTCGGAGCACCTGCGAAAGCAAGGATGAGCAGGAAATATTGCTCAGTACTCCCTTTGGGAAAAGGTGAATAATTCATCCCCTCCTTCATGTAGCTTGATGCCCCACAGCCACATGAGAAGAAAACCTTGGTCAATTCTGATGGTGTTATTTTTCAGTCCTACTACAGCAGAACATCTGAGGTCAGGTCTTATGCCTCAGTTTCCTTCTTCTAATATAGGGTGTATGTAAAACAATGCACTGCTTCGTTATAGATACTAGTTGATAAAACCATATATATATTCAAATTTTAAGTCTCAGAATGAATGGTGTGATTTTCAGAGGGTCTGCACAACCACTTTTTCCAAGAAATCAAAGGGAAGCATCTTCCAATAATGGCAAACCCTCAAAGCACTAAGAGTATGTAATAGCTTCCCTACAAAATTTAGTGTTGGGGTTGAAGCCCTCAGCACCAGAGCAGTACTTCAGCTAGGGAAATTATCACTGCATTGCAGCCACTGCTGGAGGCTTTTGCTGCACTCTTGGGGTTGGTTGAAGGTGTTTGGCTTGTCTAGGAACACTGAAGAGAGAGAGGCAAGCACCCAGGAAAGGCTATTTTTCTCCTGAGAAGTTTAACATGGCTGAGATGCAAAGCACCTCTCTGTCTCCAAACACCATTAAAGTAGGTCCCCCCTGTTAGGTATGGGGAGCTATTCCTTCACTCCTGCCAGGGGAAGCTGGAGGCACCTGTAAGCCTACTCAGCCTGGGGCTGTTTCTAACAACACTCTGGGAAGGAAAAGTGGGCAGGACAGCCTGACCAGAGGGGGATTGATTCAGATCAAAAGGTTTGATTGTGATCAAAAGCCAGAAGTGGGGTTACTCATCTGAACTATGCAAAAACCTCAAGCCTGAAGAACAGGCATGTGAATCGAGGATGCCCTGTCAGCTCCTCTCTTCTAGGCTGATATAAAAGAAGCTCCCAGCATATTTTGTCTCAGAGCCATAGGCAGCTGTTTTGAATAGTGGGACACTTCCTTTTGCTTTCCTTATAATTTCCTAGATGAACATTATCTACATCTCATAAATCCAAACCAGGTAGGCTCTTCTGTTCTACCTGACTACTTTTGGAGTCACCAGCTATAGCACATTTCATTGGCACTTTCTGCAGAAAGACCATAATACAAGTGTACATCCACCTAACAACACATCAGACAGGTAAAAGTGCCGACTTCACAAACACACGAAACTGAGGGCTCTGCCCTCAAGGTTTTACCAGATATGGTCCTTACCACTTGTTTTTTCAGATCACTCTCAATAACTTTGAGATGAAATACAAAAGTGAGCTTTTGTAACCTTATTGTGGAGATCTTTGCCATTGGAAATATGTTAGCTGTAATTCTGCAAGCACATTCTTCCTGTAAAGCCTGGGGTGGACACGTACATTAATGATAAGGCAGGTAGAAATCAATCCATCCACTTTTATTTGCAAGATCTGCAGTGCAAGTCTCATCAGAAAGTCCCAGTGTGGTAGGCAAGGTTACAACCCTCCCAGTGAAACTCCTAAAGTAGTTTGTGCTTGCACTGCACCAACTTAACTTGCCTGTTCCCAGTGAAGTGTTTGCCATCATAAAGTGCTATCTACATTTGGAGAACCTGGAGCCTTGTGATTCTTTAAAGCATGACTGTCAGAATTGTTTAATCACCTTTCAAAGGGAGATATGATATTGCCTAAATCCAATCCATTTTCATTCTGCATGGAGTTTGGGGAACAAATGAATCCCATAACTCAAGACAACCCTTGTTCTAAGTCTGTAAAAACACCTGATGTCTGGTTTGAACACAAGCTAGAACTTCCCAATTACATTTGTTCTTGAACATTTTTTCAAGCTCTACCTAGCACACATAGGGTTTTTGTCTCATCTGCTATTCCAAGGCATCATTTTGCCTGAAGCTTTTCTCAGACCATGGACCTGCTCTCAGAATTTACTGGGCTTCCTGTCCTTCAGCAGATGTTTTGCACTGTTGCTATGACCTACTCCAGAAGTACCTGCCTTTTGGTACTGGCTACAAAGAGCAATCTGACAGCTTCTGTGAGGACAGTGTGGAGGGAAGGCATACAGCAAGGGCAGAGGTGGGTCATGAATTATTTTTTAGCAGTAGACTGTGGAATTCAGATGTGGCTGGATAATTATTTCCCATCTTCTGTTGACCCTAAAAGTCAGTAAAGCTCCCATACTGCCCTTTGAGATTCCCCTTTCCTCCATATAACAGTGTGATTAAAATACCCTAGTTTGGGTCCGACCTATTTTGATGGTGCCATACGCCTGTTCCCCATGGATTTCTTCATTCTGGCTGTCAGCCAATCAAGGCTTCAGCTATCTGATCAGCTGCATGATTTAATGACCCTCTTTTTGTGGGGAAGGGCACATCTCTTTATAAAAACTGGTGAGATATCACATTTCACAGGATGACCTCTACTTTCGTAAGATGATGGGAGAAAATTGGTTTTGGAAATCGAGGAAGATTGCATCTTGTGAAACAGAATCCAGAGACTGACATAGAGACCACCTTTCCATTCCAGTCCATTTAATTTTCAGGTTTTAGTTTTGACGGGGAGCTAAAAATAGTTTGGGTCACTAGACCAGAAGCACAAATAATTATCAATGAAAGAAACCCCTATCCTACTCCACTTTTTTACTCCAGGAAACTCTCAATAAACCTACTATGCTCAAAGCTGAATAAAGAAATAATAGAACTTTTCAGCCATGCTACTGCAGCAGTCTTTGGGAGGAGAAGTACGCTTTTATTAACAATAACCTGCAATATTGTTCTGCTGCTATTTTTCTGCCCAAAAGGTGGATTTGAAGAGGCAAAAAACAATAGTACTGAATTAAGACTTGGACCCAAAGGTGTCATCTGAGGTCCAAAGTTCTACTTAAAACTAGAGAATTTGGCCACTATGTAATTTTCATGGTCCTATCATGAATTCTTAATGAAAATAGTAAAAAAAAATAGTTAAAGTTTAGAACAAATGGAGATTAACTTTGAGAGTAGTTTAGAGAACTTAAGAATGATTCTCTTTCATAAGGTCATAAACTTGATGCTCTAGGCTAAATAGAGTCTGACAGGCATGTTTGTTCAGGATACATTTATTACTGAGCTATCCAGGGAGATCCACAATTACTGTCAAAAGTTGTCTGATGATTAAAGAGCAGAATGAGCAAAACGGAAGATTAAAGGCATAGAACTAGGAGCAAAGATGTCTGTCTTCACTGAGAGTACTCAACTGATAAGAAATTTTGAGCCATTCAGGAATTTGCATCTACGTGTGTGTGTGTGTGTAAGCTGAAACATGCTGTACTTTTCTTAGACAGTGACTGCTATGCTTCTATCACCTTTTACATGTATAACAGACCATCAAAGAACACAGACCTCATGGTCTTCACCCTTAGCTCTTCGGAGAAGCCATCATGCAGAATTTGGACACTAATAGGGAGGTACCACTGTTACTGGAGTGTGTGCTTCTCTGTGGCCCTTCTGTGATGTGGCCCTTCTAGTACCTATAAAATGCCTTTCATGCTCTTTCCACTTTCCATGTTCCTTGAATAAAACTGGAAGTGTCAGGAGTACCATCAGTTTCCACAGCCTGGTTTCTTCTCCCAATATTTTCTGGCCTCCAGTTTAGCCTGTACTAGAGTAACATTTTTACTGGAGGTGAAAGCCATTGCAGATGTTTTGTGGTAATACCTTCCTCAGAGTGGAAGTGCAGTGACTGATCCCAGCGGTAGACAGAGAAGGAAGAACCTATCAGATTCCACCTGAAATGAAGGACAAACGGTTTTTCTTGTGTCCCCTTGTGCCATGTATTCATTCACTCTCCCTGTTGATTCAGACCTGCCTGGACTTGCTTCCCCTATTGAGCTCTCTGGAGATAACTAACAATGATAAAAACACCCTCAATGTCCCTGCCCTGTGCTTTCATATAAGATGCGATTTGATCTAAATGTGTATAAGGGCCAGCAAATGAGCCAACCCCTGTACAATCACTAGGATCCATTTTGAAAAGTAAAAAAGGGAGGAAAAAGTATATGTGAAGAAAGAATGTTCAGTCAGTAAATTGCGAGAAGGAGGGGAGTGCCCTAAAAGTTTTATCTCTAGAAATGCTAAGATGACATAGAAGAGGGACTTTTTATGGGACAGTCTGTAGTTGGGGCAATTCAGCATAGCTTCATCTGTTCCTTCAGAATTCCTTTCCTACATCAATAAAGTGTTCCACATAAATATGCCCTAGAAAATGAATGGGAACACCCATGCAATGTCCAAGTCAGGACACACTATATGAGGGTCCAGATTATATAATCATCTACTAATATCTACCTGTTCATTTCTTCATTCCTCAAGGAATATTCTCCCTTTGTCCTTATCTATAACAAGCCTGGGGAGCACCCTGCCTGCAAATGGGATTGAAACAAACAGAAAAATAAAGAAAAAAATAATCCCTGTCCCCGGAGTCTCTTCACCTGCAAACACTTTCATTTCTGTGCGTGCATGGCTACATGTACTGCAACTTTATGACTGAGCTGGGTTCCCCTGGGGAGCTTCAAACTCTCTTAATGCTTATGACCGCCAGTCAATTTCCATCCAGAAATATCCTCCGTAGAAAAGATGTGAAATAGGCAAGGAGAAAACAAATATTCATTACTCCAGGAGTTAAAGTAACATTCATTTGGATTGCACATCTGTAAAAGGCCAATAAATTGAAGGCAATGTTCATAATTACATTGCAGGGCAGGCTGAAAAAATGATGCATTCCTCTAGAGCAATTTGCTATTGTTGGGGTTTAGAAAACTTCTCCTTCCCTGCTGCTGCCAAAAGGAAAAAAAAAAAAAAGAGAGAGAAAAAAAAAGATTCTTCTTTTTTTGGATGTTGATGATTAAATAAAAGAATGCTGAATGGCAATAGTCATTAGACCAGCAGGAGGAATAAATAAGGAGCATCATTGGTAGTTGTAAATAACGGATGCCGTTTTGAGCACAAAGCAACACATCTGATAATTATTCTCAATTCCACTCCAATTGCTTTGATTTGGCGGCATAAGGTGCCACAATGAATTCTGCCTTTATTTATTTATTTATTTATTTATTTGCAAATCAGTGTTTAATTGTAAATCACCTTGGAGGAATCAATGAGATTTATTGCTTCTACCATGTGAGGTGTGAAATGTTTGCCATAACTGAACAATGGATTATTTTTTAATAATCTCTGCCTAATGTCCTTTTCACTTGTAATAGGGCTGTTTTGGAATGGGAAGTTGCTTTTGATGCTCCCCTTCCTCACATACTTACATTTTTTTTCTTCCTGCTTTTCCTTTTTTAATGGCTGCTCATTTAATACCTTATTAACATTACTTCCTTTATTAAAACAGAGTTTAAAGAAGACTATTCTGCCAAAGCCTCTTTCTGTGACCTCGTGACAATTACTTTTAGACAGATGTTTTGGAGAGGCATGTTTGAACCTGAACAACACTTGTAGTTCACTAACAAAAAATAGGAATTTTTTTTTTGGTCTTTCCTTAGCCCTCATTATTTTTCCATTGTGTTTTGTGTTTGCCTTTAGAAAGAATCCTTCCTATCCATTCTCACTGTCTCCTGACATTCAAGACAAAATCCCTCCTCTCCAAAATAAAGGATAAATGAAGAATGTAGAGCTTTTCTCTTCCATTTTCCTTTTAATTGATTATTAGTTTGTTGTTTTTTTTTTTTAAATAGAAAAGTAATTTTGAAAAAATCTGCATTTATAAAAATTTCATAGCTTCAGTCGATAGCATTTGCAGATGTCCATTTCTTCTGTCAAGAATTTCAATTAATTCTTGCACATTGTATGTCCAAACAGTAACTTGGACATACTTGGCTCCTCATCTATGACACAGTAATAATGGACCTTTTTCTCTGAATTTTCTGCTGAGATTATAACCATGCCCCAACTTCATTTTTATTACTGTGCATACAGTACTTAGCAGAACAGGGACACAGTCACAGTTGCTTTCTCCAGATGATACTGTAATTACCACATTAATTTGTATAACAACCTTCAATCCTCTGGCTGGGACACTCCTTCCCCTGAGCCACACTCATTCCTGTCCTAGAATGACATATCCTTGCTCCTTAGGACAGGACTTAGTTTGGTTGAGTCTCAGGTGCTTTTTCTGGAAAAGCAATGAGGGGATATTTTTTTTTCCCTTTATTAAAATAAATGAGGGAGCACTTACTTTCATGAAATTGGCTTTACTTAAAAACTAACTAAATAAACAATCCCCATCCTCCAGGTCACTGGCACATCAGTTTGAAGATGACGGCAGTGTCTCTGTGAAAGCAGAGCCCAGGTGAGGGAAGGGCCAAGTTCCCAGACTGGACTGCAGCTCTCTAGACTTCAGTGGAGCCCAGCAAGCCCCAGGAGTAGCCCAAGAATAGCATATGGAAGGGGAGGACCCTCCTGTTTGCCAGCCATGAATACTCTGCTCCCCTGGGGATGACTAGAAACCTGCCTCTTTGAAAATCACTCTTCTGCAGAACAGCAAAGTCGCTGGAGCTGGGCACAAAGTCCCCTCTCTCTTCCTTTGGTGACAACCACTGTGCATTTAGCTCCACCGTGGAACGGAGCAGGCGAGCTAATTAACACAATAAGTCATAAAGAGACGGTGCCAATGGGGAAAATGGAGCTGTGTGAGCTGCCTGTGTTCCTACCCTGCACAGTCCTCCTGTCACGAGATGCTAACTATATGATTAAGAATGACAAGTGTTAACCCCTCCGGTCCAGGGGTCTCCCAGCTCTCCTGCTGCAGTGGTCTCATCCCATTTTCTTTCTCAGTATTACAGCAATTAGCAACAGAAAAGACATATTAGTTCACCTATCCCGCATGCTCGCTCTTCTTGGACAGAGGGAAATGAATTCCTATATTTGTGCAGTTCATTGCCCAGCCAATTTTTAGACTCTTACAATGAAAATTCTTACAGAAAGCTGTTTCATTGACTAATGTCTCTGTCTCAGATTGATTACTTCCTATAAATAAAAGAATAAAATTCATTTGGGGAAGAGGTGAAACTGAAACACTCCACTTGCAGAGCATTCACCAGAGTGCTCCCTTGGTCATGGGTTAACCCTATAGCCAGAAATTATATCTTGGCCAGCAGTCTCTATTTTGCTCATGGTGCATGTTTTATGTCCAGCCAACACTTCTAGATCTGAGATGCAACTTCTGGTGAACCACAGAGATAAAACTGTCATTCATATTGTTGGAAAATTGTTTTCTCACAGCTATTTTGTTTAAAAGAAAAAGAAATTAGAGTTGGGGGTGTAGAGGCAGAAAAGTCTGCAGAAAATGGAAATACTTAATTCTGATGATGTTTTTTCCCATGAAGAGCTGAGTCAGAATATAATCCTTGTTACTTTTTTTTTTCTTGGAGCAAATGACCCTGTTTAAATTCTAAAAAATAATAATAATTGAAGACATACAGAAAAGATAGATAAATTCCAAGAATAGCAGTCCGTTGGGAATTAATGTCATTTTCAAGTTATATTTGGTTTTGCATTTGTTTTCTTTCTTTTTAGCTAGAAGTGCCTCATACTTAAATATCCCCTGAAGGGAAAAAATATTAAAACCCACAGAACAGCTGACACAAAGAAAAGGACTGAAAAGAGCACCTGACTAAAATGGTTATTACTATTCACCTTGATCCACACTCACACACACACATAGGCATTAATCCTTAGCAACCTCTTTACTAACAACTTCTCTGACAGCTGAGAGGGTTCAACTTCAGTAATAAGAATTTATTGCATTTTATCGATAACAGGATCAAAATTTCCCAGGATTATCCCTTCAACTCCAACAAGCATGTGTCCAGCCAGTCATTTTATAAAACTTTTTGGGCTTGATACAGAGCTTACAGATATCTACAGTGGTGTTAATCTGAACTGTACTGAGTGTTGAGTGAGGTCTTCAGGTTAGTTTTGACATCCTCACTTATTAAAAAATAAAAGAATATTAAACATTGAAGCCTGCTTCTGGCAAGTGGGAAAAATCCTCAGCTTACAAAAGGAATCTGTTCAATTTGAGGGAAGGAAGGAAGTATGCTTTTTACATTCAAAAATAAGAAATTAAAGCTCATCATTAGGATGCCTCACTCCATAAACTTCTGTGTCTGTTTAACTCATGGTTTAAATCTCCAGAAGTTAAAAAGCAAATGAGCCATCATAATCAAGAAATGTTCCCTGTCCCAGACTCAAAGTGCTCGGTGGCTCCAGACCTTACTAGTGTGTGTGAGAAAACCTAACAAGAGTCGAGTGAGAGAAAGAATCACTTCCAAATCACAGCTGAATTCCATCCTTAATGAAGGCAGAGACCTGGAGATGGACATGGTATTGAAGTACAAAGATGCCTGGTAGAGGTCACTATGAAGGAGCACAAGGGCTCTGGCACTGCAAGCCAGGACTTCTACCACTCCAGTTAAAGAACAAACTACTTCTGCAGGGCTGCTACCAGGAGTGAAAAATAATAACTATGGGGAGTTGTTCAAGCCATCTCAATAGTAGTTCTTGGAAATTAAGACCATGTTTGAGTTAAAGTCTGACCTGTAGATATCTAGTCCGGGCAATCAGTCTTGCAAAATACGTATTCCCATTAAATGATGATGTCCTTGATCCATCTTCAGAATAGGTATAGCCAGGTGTGGCCTAAGGGAATTTGGTTGCTGGAGTATTGCTCTTGGTTTCCCAGCTCAGTGGTGTTCTCAAAAGCTCACTGTAAGTTTGGGAACTGGGAAGAGGGACTTGCACAAAATGTGGAGAGAAGCCCCACAAAACTCTTCCAAGTCCCCAGCCTTTTTTTTTCCCTGTTATTTCAGAGAGCTCTGCTGTATACTGGACAGCATAAATTATATCTGTTGTATGGGTCCAGGTGCCTTTATAGTTCTGTCCCTTTACCACAGAACATCTCACAGGGGTTGCTGGACATTATCCTTGCAGCATATCGAAGAACAAGACAAGTAATATTACTGTTTTAACATCAGCTGAGTGGAAAGGTCATTCTCCCTTTTGCTGGCTGTGCTGCTAGATGACAAAGGCTATAATCCAGTCCTGCTGGATTGTTTGCTGTCCAGAGGGGCTAAGCTAAAACTGTAACCATAATGTTTAGGTAACTAGAGGTAATTCTGCACACCTCTCTCCTCCTCCTGACTCACTTCTTCATGCAGTCAGGAAGCACTAGAGATACTTGAGGCAGACATTCCTAACCTAATTCCCAGCTTGATGTTTCAAGTGAAAACAAAGAGATTATCTGGACCAAATAATCTAATTGTGAGAGCAGGGGTGAGTGATGGCCACAGAAAGTTGCTTACCTTCAGCAAATAGACCTCAATTTCTGCAAAAGGCCATGTTGGCAACACCTCTCACTGACAAAATACCTGCTCTTTCTGGTTCATCACTTTGCACACATCCAGCTGTAAAAAGGGTGGTTCATGGTATGCAAGAGCACTCTTGCCACAAGAAATTCCCTCCTTGACACCGGTTGGAATTGCCTCGCTTCTGCTTCCTTGTCTCCTTGCTTCACCCCTTTACTATTTCCATTAATTGAGAAGGGATAGAAACCAGCTTTTTTTTTTTTTTTTTTTCAAGTTTCATCCTGTTGGTCTTCCATACACATAAACAACTTCTCTGGCAGGATAATGTATTCCAAAGCCTGCTCTAATGTATCCCACAGTAAATCAAACTGACTTTTAAGAACTTTTGTGGAGTTACTGCTTAGTCACCACCATTTAAAAAGAAGAAAATGTGGTCTTATTCTTTCAGTTGCTTGTTCTAGCTTCTAGAAATTACAGTGACATTACTTAAGAAAGAGACAGGTAGGCAGGTGGAAGAAAAGAAGAAAAAAAAAGGAAAGAAATGAAGAAGGTAAGAAAGAAATAAATAAAACAAGACATTCCAGTTAAAAGACTATAGGAATGAATTGTAAAAAAAATACTTGGACAAATTGAAAATAAATTTAACTTTTTTTTTTTTTTCTGTTAATTTGCTACTGATTTTTTAAAAATCTAAAAGGACATAGGATTTTAAGAATGTGTGTGCATGCACAGCCCACATAGTACCTAGCTATGTGCAAATCTACATACTCAAATTAGAGTGATTTTCTTTGAAAGGAGGAATCAAACTGACTTTTTAAAAGATTTTACCCATAGCGTTACAATGAGAACAAACAATGTAAGTATACATTAAAAAATCTCAGTCTAAAGAAATAAAAGGAAGGAGAACTTTCTGATGCTCACAAGAACCAGTAACTCTGACATGACATCGATTTCAAGTAACCTTTCTTTGAAATACAGGTTGCCATATGACTGATACCAGCTGGGGATATATTCTCATTGTTGTTTGATGTTGTCCTTGCAATGAAAATTTTATATACATATACACACACACACACACATATATATATATATATGTTTTTAATTCCACTGATTCCTTGCACTTTGTAGCCAAGGTGTATCAGCTCTGCTTCAAAAGTCTTTGCTGGAGAGCTTTGCCTATAAGTTGCCTGTAGTACAGTAAACCATATACAGTGAAAGCCTCCATTTCCACACCTATGTCCAAAGGTACGCTTGGGTAATGCACAGAGATTTTACTTTGATCCAGGAAAGTACAGGGATTTCAAAACTTAGGCTGAAGCACCATGTCTATGGTAGCTGGATACGCTGTCATACATCTGGGGCTTTGGAGGTCTGCTTCAGACTGCTTTGCTGCACTTTGTGATGAACAGAAACACTTTGAGCACCAGCTCAGATTTGTTTATTCCACATGACAAACTGACAAAATTCAACGCTACTAATGCAGAAGGGTTTGGGAGAAGAATTAGTAAAGCCTGGGACATGTCAAAAGAAAATAAGATTTGTTCATACAAATCTTCTTAACCCAGAAGTCCAACTAGACAACCTGAAGATGTGATTGAATAACAGATACCAGATACACCAGAACCATTTTGTAAGCCTGTGCTGTTTTTCCTGCTACCTCTAGGTACTCCTCGCTTGAAAAGCAGCCACCTCTGATGTTGTGCTAGTTGTTAAACAATGTGCAGGAACTCTCCCCCGTGGCTTTGGCTGGGGAGGGAAGGGAAATGCAACAAGCAGGCTGACTTTTCTGCTGTGGGAAGCACTGTTGAAATGAGCAGAAAGGAGCTAAGAAATCTGTCTGACATCCTGTTAAAACCAAGAAGCTGTTACTACAGGAGGCCTCTTGACAGGGTATCAGAGTGCACACACTGAAACAAGTTGCTTCATGGGCAGCCGAATGTGTAAACCCTCTTCCAATGTCCCTACCCCCATGAGTTCATTGATGTCTAATAAAATATGGGCTTATGAGCACTAATGAGAACTCTCTGCTCTGCCTGGCTGCCTATTTTCATGACATTTATAGGAACACAATAGCTTTGGGATCTCTTCTACCCCATCAGCAATAGGTTAAATTACCCAGTGGGTTCAAAGCTCAAAGAAGGACCCCTTGACAGATTGACTGATAGATGGGCCCAGGCACATGCTTAGAAACAGCTTGATCGTATAAGTCTGATTTCCTTCAGTAAGAAGCAGCAAGAATCTTACTGGCCCCAACCAATAGATGGGATAACTAATGGTGAATTGCCTCATATTGCCTTCTTAAGATGTTACTTTAATGACAACTCAATGAAAAAGCACCTTCTGGATTTTGAAGATGTCACTTTAATGTGATACCCTGGGCCAAGTGTCCTTGCTGAGCTTGAGCAGCTGTAATACCGTCACTGGTGAAGGTGTTACACCTGCAAGTGTGCCGAAAGCAAAGGTCTAGAAGAGAAAGAGAGCTTTTCAGAAGCTTGCCCTTCATTTTAAAGGGCAAGGCTGTGACTTTGAGAAACCGAACAATTTCTCTGAAGCACGATTTTGTTTGTGCTGCAGGGGTATTTACTGTTCTAAGATCTCCTAGCATTTGAGTGGTGTAAGTAGAACAGATTTACGTAAAAAGGGGGGAGAAAAAAAAAATCAAACCTTCAAAGGAGCTTTAAAAGGACAATATCCTAACCCACTGTCTGTTTGGGGGATATTATTTGGACAGAGCTGGTGCTGAGGCTTTTGTGACCAAGCATTTGTACGTGTTTTACTGCATGTTTGCATGGCTGCACGCAGGAGATAATATAACTGACAGCCTAGGGATGACGGATTCCTGCAGCACAGAGGATGCAGGGAGGTCAGAAGTGGGGCTACATCTCACAAGTATGCCAGCACTGGCTTTTGCTTTTTCTCCTGGAATTCCAGTAGCAAGATGTACCCATCCACAGATACACATGGGTGGGTGCCAAGGTCCTGACAGGCTGGGCCCAGAGGAAACTCCCCTCATATGCATCCCTATGCTCTCTGATGCACTTTCTAGCACGTTTACAAAAGCCGGAAGACTTATGCAAAGTTGAGGTGGGGAAACAGGACAAAAAGAATAAAGAAGGCCAAATCTAAGTAAGGCATTGAATAGGATTTAGAAGAGGTGACTTTTGCTCCAAGCTGTGAAGTGAGGTGCTGTTCCCAAACCACAATGACTCACTGTTCCTCAGTTTCCTTGTCCATACACCGAGCAAGGCAAAGAGGCTGATTTAATCTGAAAGAGGCTCTGAAAGCCACTGACAGATTTGCAGAAGGGCTAAATATTATCTACATCACCCAGCAGAGCAGCATCCATTTTGTAAGCATCCTTCTGCCCTTCTTCACTTTGTGGGTAAAGGTGAGGAGCTTGTCATTCTGATCCAGCAATGGGGACTTCACAACCAACTCTGTTCTTGTCTATGGTCAGGAATGGATGTGTGCACAACTGGCTTAATATTTGAGGCTTGGCTATAGGAAGCAATCCCTTACTGTGGAAAGCTACAAGAACTAGAACACAGAAAATATAAAAGGAGCTAAACAAATAAACAAACAAAACCAGTCAGAAGCATATGCATATAGGGAGAAATCCTTCTGCAAATTTTCTGTACCAGTTTCTGAAACCCTCAGCCTATTCTTTTCAACAGTAACTTGCCAAAATAAACTGTACTTCGTGTTTTCAGTGGTTGCTTCCTTGGCTGTAATTTTTCTTATGCTCACACCTCAGCTCTAAATACTTTTGCAGGAGGGGAAATGAATGTGTGCCCTTCCTGGTAGCAAATCCACTAACTGTCTTTGCACTTCATCAGGCTGTGAAAGGCAGACTTTGCACTGTGAGAAACAGCCTAGGATAAATCAGGCCATTCACTCTCTTCATTCATCTTTTGAATGTCTTTTGCATGTGTTCAGATTGCATCATGGTGTAAACAATGCCGAAAGACTCTTCAATATTTGCTTTTTATTGTTGTCTGTTACTATGTTCAGCTTTCAGAGAGGGAATGTGATTGCTGAAGAAAATCCAAATAAACAAACAACAAATTGATGATAAGAGGGATCTTTAAAGCTATGGTACTTGGACTGTTCTTGAGGAAACCTTCCATGGAGGTCATGATCCAAAGGCCACTGGAGACTGAGTAGGTTTTGGAACAAATCTTAAGTAGTTTTGTGTGTACACACTGGTTTCAGACCTTATCTTTGTACTTCTAGAGACTTACTAATTTTCATTGAGAGAAAACCTTACCACATTTAGGACCAGACTGGCTTCTCTGGATGTGGAAAGTCCAGCTGACAGTAAAAGCAGTTGCTTACATGGAGAAGATACCGGTAAGAGACTAGATCATGCATTTTACCTGTTCTTTAATGGGTAGAAAAAGAGCCAGACACTGTCACAGAAGAGAGTGCACATTACACCCTTTCAATAAAACCTACCAAGTCAAAGCGTTCATGTCAATTGAACATTTGGATTGTGGATACCCTAACAGGGGTTTTCCAAGGACAGCAACCAATGAATGTGGGGATTTCCCTGGATTTCCATCTTATAGCAATATCCTTGTCCCAACCATCATGTCTGGTAGAGCAGCTCACAGGAGTCACTGTGAGGGAGTGACTCCCGAATCATTGTGAAGGAGAATCAGAGTCCTGCAGCCTGATCCATGGCAGGATCTTGGAAACAGCTACCAGGAATAATGGAAACCTCGGGGTCAGATTTGCTTTAGGACTTTCCTTTGAACATTTTGCAAGTTGGAGAACCAGCTTACCAAAACAAGAGTCATGTGAAGTTTAGTCTTACACCCTGGCACTGCTAAATGACAACAATTGTTATAGCTCTTTCTCATTCTGCTAATTGAAATAGCAGCAGCAGGTACATATATGACCACTAATATAATTCTCTCTCTTGTAAGCAATGGAAAAGGTCTCACACAGCATATTGCCTTATACACTTAATCTTCAGAGGACCTTGACCTATAGGGAGGTACAGATCTCCCTTTCTTCAAAGCAGTGATGTTCCAAAGAAGTGAAGAGACATGGCCAAGGTAACCCAGTCTGTCAGTGACAGAGCAGACACTTCAATAAAAAGTTCATGTTGGCCCTTTAACTTATGGGCTTTCTTTTTCTACTCATAACAGAAGCAAGTGACAGGAGGAGACCAGCAACATCCACCAGCTTAATAACAATCATTACTATGCTAGGAGGCCGGATGGATAATGCGGTCCCAAAGCATGGACATGAACTAATGTCATCAGCATTGGTATAAATAGGGTGTCTGCATTTAATTAATAAATAATAGGCTGCAATGCTAATCTCCTTCTGCTAACTCTTTTCTAAAGGTGCAATCTATTAATCACATGTCACTGCCAGCCTGGTCACTTCTTTTTTTAGATTCAAGACAGAAAAAAAAAAAAGCTAGAAATAAATTGATCCGAAATACAGCAGTGCAATTGAATAGCACAGCCAGCATTATGATCCACTGCTGATTTCAATCCTTGGCTACAAGTTTTTCCCTCTAAGGACGGATGTAATACTTTAAAGAGAGAGTGAAGGTTTGTGATATTGTTAAAGGTTAGCATGTTACTAACATCTACAAAATGGAGGGTTTTTTTCCCCTGATTATTTGCCCATGGAAATTCTATTGCTCTACAATGTCTGTTGACATGCAGTAACACTCATTTCTGTGGGCACTGGCTAAGGCAGGTGAGATACTCCTACAGAGATGGGGACAGCATAACTTTCTGAAAAGCACTGGAAATATCTCATCAGTTTGGCACATAGTGAGACTAGGAAGCTAGAAACTCAAGGAGAAGAAACATTTTTGTTGTTATGGAAATGTGGTGTGGGGAAAATGACAGCACTGCTCATCGGGGACCATATAGAAGGTGTAATGCAAATTGCTTCCTTTGCATGTGAATATCCACTTTCCAGGAGCTTCCCTCTCAGTGCTCTGAATGAACTTCATTGTGTTCATAGACACAATGAAGATTTTCACCCGTTCAGTTTCAGGATTATCACCCTGCTGTGCTTTTCTGGGGTCTCTTCAGAAAAATCTGGAAAACTTTGCCCCAGGAAAACATTGCCCCTCCTGGGTTTGTGTGCAGGAGACAGGGTGGAGGAAGTATGTGTATCTAGGTCAAAAAGAAACTTTCTATCCAAATTATTTTGATTGGAAAATATATCTTACTGTCTCTAGTTGTTACACATAATCTATTGCAAAAATGTATCCTTACTAATTGAACTGGTTTTCAAAATGATTAAAAGCTTTTCAGAAAGTTCATCTAAGGAATTCCAACCTGTTTGATATCAAAGTTGTGCTGAAGCCTCAAAAGAGTCATTCTCTGGCTCAATTTCCTTATTCTTTGGTCAAATGCAAGTCAGAAGTCTCAGCACAGAATGTCTGGGTGAAATTTTACAGTCAGTTTATGCAAGAGGTTAAATGAGATCTAAGGATTCCTTCTAGATCTAAAACCTATTCATTTCCTTTTAATCTAGACAGAAACACCGGAAGAATGGCTAGTGCTCCAGTGTTTTGGCCTTTCCTCTCAAAGTCCAAACTTCAATAAGGGAACATTACAGGCTCTAATAAAAAACACATTGCCTGTAATAGCAGGGAAGAGTGCTGGATCACACGCTGAGATCAAGGAGAGACAAATTCAGCCCATTGCAAACACTGGAGAATTACTTACATCAAGATTTGAATTTCTGTTGTGAGACATGAGCTTTGACCCTTGCTTTGTTCTAGGTGGTTCTGGTCCCTTTGAAGAGTTGCCTGTACAGAGACAGTTGGTATTCAGGGAGCACTATATCCCAAGTTTTCTCATGCGTCCTTGTTTCTCTGACAGCACCCATGGACCTACCTCCCCTATAGTGAGTGGTATGGTGGAATGGACTCCCTGTCAGTGTGGTGTGTCCCTCAGCAAGCTGCTGAACTTCAGTTTCTTTTCCACCAGCAAACTTGTACTCCTAAGACAGGTGCTTGGCCTTTGCTGTGACCAAATATGCCAACCAGGACTATGTGGCATGAGTGTGCAGGAGGAGGGTCCTTGTCAAGAAGGAGGCCATGTTATCAGCTTAAGGTCTTGAGCATATTATTCAGGATCTCACTTGCATTGTCTCAGAGGATGTGTCCCCAAAAGGAGCTTTGCTTGAAGGCCATCCCTAATGTCTCCTTTCCTCAGGTAGACCCTAACTTCACAGCCCCTATCCTGACATATTAGTTTAACTCCCAGTTGTGCAACCCAGCACAATGCTTTTTCTTACATCTGGGAAGACACTATATGACAGGTCTGCATTCAGACATTGTAACATGTCTTATATTTAGAGAGCAAGCTCTTAAGGAAAAGAAGGTCTCCATCTGTTCTGTATTATACAATGAACCTGGTGTCATGGATCATAACTGGTCTCCTAGGCACTGCCGCAAGATAGATAGTAAATAATTAGATTTCTGATCTAGGGAGTGGAGAGACTGCTTTGGTTCAGTCCAATCTCTAAAGTCATTAAACTCATACTATCTTCATTCCCTCTTGCCTGAGGTTCTGGCCCATTCTCCCACATCTCTTCTTCATTAGCTATTTGTAATAATAATAGTCATAGTCATTTTTGAAAAAAAAAAAAAAAAAAGCAACTCATCCAATGTACCTTACTTTGTGGCAACATAATTTCACGTTAATTGGATGACTCCTTGGAAGTGTTGGTATTTCGTGGTTTACAATCAATACATCTGGCCATTTATCAGTGACTCAAGAGATGGATAAAATAAATGTTTGAGAGAATTAATTTCTATTCATATGGCAGTACATAGGCAGGAAGTATTTTACTAGGTACGAATTCCTGCCTACTAGGTTTGGTGCTACAAGAAAGCAACCCTCCACTAATACCAGTCCTAATATATTTGAGTCACGTATACTTTAATTTTAACACTCCTCTAGTCCTGTTCACTGGGGAGTCTCAACTTGTGTTATGAAACAAATCTGCTCTGGCATGGGACAGATCCTACTGTAGTTCCTACAATCATGATCAGGTGGTGTCTCCTACAGGAACAAGTGTGACTTGACTTCACTGCAAAACTGAGAAGAATCAGCCCCACAAAGTTGTCTCCAACTATTTGGAAGAACATCATTATTTGGGGAGATTTTCAAAGGGAATATTTAGATACCCAAGGCCCATTGACTTTATGTGAGATTTGAGCAGTGAAACATGTTTGACACTTTTAAACATCTCTATTTATCTAACCAAGTTACTTCTGTGGAACTAATGATTACAGAACCTGAGCACCTAATAATCTTTAATGCAAGTATCCTTGAAGCACAAACACTATTTTATAGAAGGAAACTGGAATCAGAGCAAGATGTTAGGCCAATTTTATGTGTATATTCAGACAGTCAAAGATAATATTAGTCACCAGATATGGAGTGACAATAATACCCTGACACTTAAGTAACTTCTTCAAGGTCAAGGAGAAAATCTGTGGCAGGGCACTGAGTTAAACCTCAGTCTTCCATGCTGCAGCCTATTGCCCTGTATAGAGCTTTCTGTTCCTCTGTGCAGGATGAGGCTGCAAGACTGCCCTTAAAATTGAAAAGAAAGGAAACAGTCCCTCACTAATTGAAGCCAACTGTTTATCCTCCCTGAGGGAAAATGTTTCAGTGCAGTGCTGCCTTGAAAATTACCTCTTTACAAATGATATTACAAGGGGCCATATTCATTTTCCATCACAGATTCCAAACCAAGCTGGTTTTGAAGATAAAACTATTTTTTTCTTAATTACGAATACACATTTTAAAGATGTAGATGTTACGCACTGCTTTTAATTTGAAGGGGTTTTTTTCTTTCTTTTTTCTTTTTTTTAAAAATTTCACTCTATCACATGAGAATGGGAGTGGTAGCAAACCCAAATACAAAAATAAGAATGGAAATTGACTTGAAAGAGGAATTAAAATTGATCAGGTTATCTCCATTTCTCAGGCTGATCAGGATGCAACCCCTCCTATTCTTCCCCTGACATTATGAAGCAAACACATTAATGGAGAAAGATGTCTTCCCTTCTTAGAAAAAAATCCCAGTACGTCCTACAATCCATAGGTTTTATGTAGCAATTTTTATTCATAGATCTTAACTAGGGTTTCAGAAAAGTCAAGTATCATCATTCATATGATACACATGGAAAACTGTGGCATGCAAAGGTGAGAGTTGCGATTTATCTTACCTCTCTTCAGGTGTTTAAAAGTGAGATATCTAGATCTGAGTTAATTGCTATAGGTTCATTCCAGATTCAGTGGAGAGAGAGAGAAAGGAAACTTCTGAACACCATTTAACCCATCCATCTTAGGATGTGGTGAAGCACAGGTTGGAACTGTCTCTTCCTCCACTGTCCACAGGAGGTGTCTACATGACTAAATTTAAACTAAATGCCTAATATTTAAGCATTTAAAATACACCAAGTGAATACTGCCTGAAATAACATTTTAAGGACAGTGGCACAGAAGCCCTGTTTAAAATTTCTTCTATCCCTAAGTCCAACGTTCCTAAGAGGCCCAATTTCTGGGTAAAAGCACTACATACAGTTTAGTCAGAGACCTAAATTATTTACATAAGGATTTTCTACCTCCCAAACTGATTTCACATACACACTGAAAAAACATATAAATATATAGTAATTGGAAAATGCTCTCTATGCCATGGAGAAAAGTTTTATTGACCTCCAGTATCTCCTGAGTCTCAAAACTTCTTGCAAACAGTGATACTGTGATCTGGGATCTCAACAGGCAAGGGGCAAAACCCTCTCACTGAAATTCCCACTCAGAGAAAATAGAGTTCAGACTGCATAGAATCTGTAGGGTTGAGCCAGTCTTATTTTAAATTGCTCAACTGTAACCTCTGTGTACCAACAGCTGAGAATACTGACGGTAGTCCAGACATTTCTTAGCTCCTACATCACACTAAAATTTACTTTCCAGAAAGATCCTGGATTACTCTAGAGTCAAAGGTCCCTGCAAGCGTGCAAGAAACTAGTGACAGTCATGAAGAAACAGGCACACAGCAATATGTGCTGAACACTGTACTCAGACTATACCCACAGCAATGTAACTGTATGAACTGTACCAGATGTGGAAACAACACACTTATTTATCTAGATCCAGGGGTTTAAGTGTGTAGCTACTTGATTAACATTGATTACAATTGAGGTTAGATGAATAAATAAATACACACCAACTACATGTGTATGTCATATGCGTGCAACACTAAGTTACCAGAAAGAACTGAAATTCAGACATGGAGTAATGATGGCAGGGAGGGGAATAACTTTGGATACTTATTCTTCCAGATGCCTCAGTTTCCTTTATACTAATTATTCTCTTTGTCATTCCTCCTCACATCACATTTTTGTACCAGATCTCTTCTAAGACCTCTGCCTTCCTGCTACAGCAATCAGCAGCAATGGGAGACTTGATGTTAAGCATGACAGGCCTCACCCAGGGATTATTTGTGAATTTTCGTTAAAATACCTTTTGGTAAAATACAGAAAAAAAGCCCCCACAGAACAGGAGCAAGGACAACACCAAGCCCCTCATACTAAACTCGCTGCTGACTGTATAGAGGATGTTGGTGCATCACCATTCCAGGAGCTTGGCTTGGACTCAGTGTGAGAACATTTTGATCCTTTGTGGATGTCAGACCAAACACACAAGGAAGAAGCTTGGAAAATTTCAACAAGCAAATGAAATCTGTAATGTGTGAGCATCAATTAGCCTTACATTAGTCAACATGCAGCAGAAAAACGGCCTATATGTTCCCTTTCCCCCAAATGCTTCTCTGAAAGAACAGCAGAACATGCCTTCTGCCTTCCATTTTTTAAAGAAATGCCCATGTAACCATAACTACAAGTTCATCAATAGAAAAATACATTATAAATGGCTTGTTATTTCGACTCTTTTGTGAGACAGTTCATTAGAAACTTCATTTGTCTACATGGATTGCACTTATTCAGCTATATTCTAATAAAATGCACATTGCTTCCAATAAAGGGAATGCATTTGCTATTGATGTGCTATAAACTACTATACAGAGAGGTGTTATTATATCCTTGTGTAATAACAAGCCAATTATAATGATCAGCAAAACCTTTACAATAAAGTCAATGCATGAGGAGTGATTATCATAATGCATTCTAACTGTTCAGTGCCATAAATGCTTTACAATTAATTGTGGAGCGTATCTATAAATGTATTATTAATGCTGTATAAAAACCCATTGACAAGCAACCTTTACATTAAAAAAAGATACTGGGATTGTAATGTGTCCCTGAGTTCACCTAGGAGGCTGAGCTGTATTTACAAAGGCAGAAATTTTCATAGGATTACATTTTTTATTTCCTCCACTCTCCTCCTTCCATGTCTTCTTCCTTTTTTGCCCTGTTGTTGAAAAACCTCCAAATATCACTCTGCAGTGTGAAGGCCCTGGATCATCTACCACACTTGATTTTTGGCCACACATCATTTTGGGCACAGCTATAGGCGTTTACTGGTGTCTTAACCCTATGACACTGACAGCCTGATATGCATGGATGTCAAAGGCACTAGCTGCAAGAAACAAGCAAATAAAAGCATATTAAAACCCAAGCAGGCAATGCAGGAAGGGTGAGAAGGAGAAAGGAATTGAAGTTACATAATTGATCAAAAGTTGCATAGTAGCAGAGAAAAGAACTGATATCAAAACCTCAAGGTGATGAGCTCCTCAGCCTCTCCCCAGGCTCTGCTCTAGGTTCTCCTTCTTCTTGTCGGTACACTATCAGGTTGCAGGTGCTTTATGAAAAATGTGCAGTATTTTTTTTTTTTTTTCCTTTTATTCCCTTAATATTTGATTTTAAAAGGTTGTCCTCAGGACATGTGCTGGAACACAATGTCCTGTGGATCTTTTCCAGCTCCTATTGATGGGCACACTTCCATCGATTTCAATCACGATGGAAAGGGCAGACGTGAACAAAAGTTTGATGTCCCTTATATTCTTTCAGCAGATGAGCATGGGATGGAGCACATCAGCCTTCAGTGTTCATCAGATATAAAACACTGCACATGAGGATCTGCCGGAGCCTTTTTTCTCGCCCAGGATTAAGTTTTACCAGACAGTGGAGGGCATGAATGAAGTCATCCAGGGCCACTTTGCGTTAACTAAACCATTTGCATGTTGGTACATTCTGTCTGCTAGAAAATACAGCCCTGTGAGGACAACAAGGTGTCAGCTGTCAGTAGGGTCATGCAGTTCTGAATTTCCACAATAAACTAGGAGATTTGCCTTTCCCATTGACTGTAATCAGTCCTACCACAAGACAGAACTAGAAAGAGAAGATTTCCACGGGTACTAGAACGTTCTTGCAATATCAGGTTTATTTTAGGGCTAAAGGAAAATCACTACAGATTTTAACCAATATTCAGACCTGGAATAAAATCTAATGGACAGGTTCCCTTTGAAAGCAGCAGCTTTGAGTGTTGCTATAGGAGGCTCCATCACACACCGTGGGGTCTAAAGCTCAGCTTTACTTTTCAAAGGCTCTGGATCCACCTGATCTGAGAGAAAGGAAGAACGCCCAAATCTGGGTGATTTTATTGATTCTGCCATGGACTTGATGCATCCCCGTTCACATGGGCATTAAAACAGGACACACAGGCCAGAAGGGTCCAGAGCAGTGTTCAGTACTGTGGGATATATAAGGTGACCTTTGTGGTCCTAGGCCCAGATCCTTCCACAGCCCTTGACTAGGTAGATAGAGAGCTGAACACACTACAAGGCACTGGCATCTCTCTCTCCCAGTACTAACAGCATCTCTGACAGCCTTTCCTCATGAGCCCAGCCTGTCAATGACACCAAGTTTTTGTTGGTCCTGACACTTCCCTAGCCTTTGAGATAAGAAAGCTGACTCGCAGTTTAATGTCAAGATCTTTTGTTTAGGTTCTTGATTTTTCTCTTTTTTCCTTGACTCTTCATATCCTCTCCCACTGGATTTTTAACAGAATATTAGATTATTTTTAAGCAGTCATTCCTTCTCTTTACCCTTCACACAGAGATATTGCAACTCAGCATCAGTGTGCTGTTTAATATTGGCTATGTAATTTAAAGAGAGAAGATATTTAGATTTGGGTGTGGAGGTATTTTTATTTATTTTTAATTCTGCCTACAAGAAGAGTCAAAACCAGCTGATTACTCACATTTGGGGTAAATCTCAGGAAGATGAGATGTATGAGACTTAAGAGGAGGATTTATCATGGAGTTGGAAGTATTCTTTCAAACCACAAGGCAAGATAAAGAGGAAGAGAGATATTTTTTAAACTGTTGTGTGCACCAAAAGAAGGGAGAAGAAGAGGCCCTGGGTGTGGTTAATGGTTTATCCAGAGGTCTTCAGTCCAGACCTCAGAAAATGTGTGGACAAGACCTGTTACTGTCCAGCTGGTAGTCTTAGCCTTGTAAGTGCAATGGTCACAGCAAAGGCTGGCAAACCTGTGTTGTGTGGTCCTTGTGGGTCCTTCTCTGTGCCTTGCCTACCCAAGCTACAGAAGATTACCGTGAGTCATACCGGGCTCATGGTGATGCTGAAAGTGTTAATGGGGATGTACTCATGGAGAAGTAAGGTTGGAGCTTTTCTCCCAAGTGTGAGAAGGGAGAACATTATCTGTCTCCCTGGGGTGTTTTCCAGTGCCATCTGCCTGTTCCTGCTGAATGTGAGGACCATAAAAGAAAGAGAGATGAAGAAAAAGCTATGTCAGGCCACATAGAGGTAGATAGTATGGATCAACACCTGGAAACAGAACATTTCTTCAACCTGCTATCCAGCTTCTGGGGTGGGAATTCTTTTGAAGAAGGCCACAAAGCATACAAGACAGGAATTACTGGTGAAATGATTTCCACAGAGCTTGATGTGTCAAGCAGTGTATATTGCTCACAGACAAGGAAGATACAAGAATTACAAAGGTACAACCCTCATGTGTACAGTGTCCTAGAGTTCAGGACTTCTTGCACAAACACAAAGCCTAACTTCCAGCAGTACAGGAGATGAGATGCTGAGCTTTCTTAAGATTTCCATGTTCTTAGTTATCCTTAATGCTCTTCTTCAGAGCCTTCAGGTCTGAAGGTCTGAGCAACCAAGCCTATTACTTGCAAAGATCTTCCAAGAAAGAAGGAAATCATCTCATGTGGCCCTGTTATAGCAGTGTGAAGCCAAGCCAAGCTGAAGGCAACCAGTCTTGCTTGATTTCAATGTCTAAACAGGCTGAGATCTGGCTAGTACCTGGATGGGAAGCTTCTTGCTAGGTTTTGGCCATCATCGCAAGCCACAGAATTCTGATCAGCTAAATGGAAAACAGCTAAATGCCAAATGGCTACTGGGACGCTGGGCTGTGTTTGTCACACATAAATCCTACCAGCTGTAGCAGAGAGCTAGTGAGAGTTAGAAATGTCCTGGATTAAATGAAAAATAGGTCCAGAATTTTGTCCCAAAGCAATATAGGGCTTAGAAACTGTGGAAAGGCCATTCTGCCCCCATCATCACTGCTGAGCTGATGGAAAGGAATAAGAAGAACCAGACCATAGTGCACGATTGAGGCACCACTGATTTGGTGTTTACTGTAAATGAGTGCTTGGACATTTTGTTCTGAAGCTGGAATAAAGCATAACTGAGCAGATAAATTCAAAGCCTGTACACTCAGTATCTGGTAGAGAAATGATGCAAGTCAGTGGAAATATAAAGTCCAAACATTCCAGCTGCTGCTATCACGACCCCAGAAACAACAAACAAAAAAAGACACACTGCACATGGCTCCCCCAAACACACACTAACGAATTTGCTTAAAATCACAAACACAGGGAGAAGCTTTAGTAGATTTGTGAAGTCTTGCATGCAGAAAACATTGCAATGTGATGAACTGCAGGCTCTCCTGTAAATCTCTCAACACCCACTCTGCGGAACATTGCAGCCTTTCAACTCTAAACCACTTTGGACCTTGCCTTTTTGTTTTCTTTAGTCCAGGAATCTCCCATATCTCTTTCATAAAAAGCAGGAGGACCCCAAAACCGTCAAGTGTTTCTCGGTAGAGACATTAACACTGGGCCTGGGTAGCACACTGTGTGCATCTTTGCACGCTTTTCTTCATGGACCTTCCTCTGTCCTTTGAGAGGAATGTGGGAGCAATGAAGCATCTAAGCATCACTAACAGAGTGCAAATACAGTAGCAGGAGAGCCTTTTCCTTTTAAAAAATGTTACTCCCTGTACAACCTAGTGGGACCTCGGGGCTGCGTTTATCATAGGTTAACCCTGCCAGCAGCAGCGAGAGTTGTCTAGTGAGAGCTAGAGTTATTGTGGATGAAATAAGAAATGGCTCCGAACTTTTGCCCCAAACCACAAAACAGATTTGAAATCTTTCCCTAAGTTTGCAAAACTTTAAGTCACTGATATGTTCAGACTATTTTTAGATCTGAATATGAGACAAGGAACCAAGAAAAATCATTAAAAACAGGGTGAAAATATAGAAAATTCTATCAGTTTAATTGGGATTTGTCACATTCAGAGTTTAATGTGGAGTTATAGCTTGCATCCCTAAAACCATATTGGACTACCTAGTTGATGGCAAATTAGTTTCTGTATAGTCAAGCTAAAATTTGGACAATGCAAAGACCAATGAGAGTTTTTAAGGTACCTTTAATAGAGCTAGAGTTACAGGGTGATTTTTCAGAATGAAATACAGAATTGGTGCCTTTTTATCACATTCTATCAATTCCACCACTGCTAAAGTCTCTATAAAATGTCAATGGACTATGACCTTCCAATCAGGTATGTGAAGCTTCATGAGCTTTTTATAGAAAGAACAACCCTATATAACATTTTGTAGCTTGACTATACAGACACATGCATGCACAAACAGGCAGAAATGCAAAATGCAAAATTTTCCCATTAATTTAGACTGTTTCCCCAGAGAAAAGTACCGAGAATACATTCATTTCTAGTTCCTGTGAGAATTAGCAAATGTAAATAATGCCAGTTTTTATTGAAAAGGATTACACTCTTTGTCTTGTTCCTAGTCCAATATGAGGATTAACAAACAAAATAATAAAATCAGCAAAACTAATAACGGGCACTCAGGATTTCCATTTTGTTGGGTTTAGGTAATTTGTGCCAGGCAACATTTTGAATTCTTCCCCAAGCCTAGACGGTCTGACAATCTACATTCCCACTAACACACACTAAAAGCTAACACACGCTTTCAGTTCAACTGAGAATAAAGACACATGAAGGGTTAAAGACCAACAAAATCCAGACTCCAGAACAACAGGAAAAAATGATGAGCAGGATCTGTTTGGGGGCAGAGTTAATTCTGGACTCCTATTAACTTTGGGTTGCGGGAGAACTTAATGCAAAAGTCAAAGATTTGTGTTTTAGCAAATTGCAAGTATTTGTCCCTACGTAAAACACAATCTCACTTCCTCAAGAATACTGCTCACCATTTCCAGTAAAAGTCTCCTTGTAAACTACAGTTTCAAAGAGCACTGCCTCTTTCTTTCATACCATGACCTGACACCAAATGTCCCCATAAGCCAGATGGTAGAGGTGTATTCAGAGAGTGGGCTTTGGGCAGACCGAAGTCTTGTGCTGTGCAGAAGAGCTGCTTCATCTTCCAAGCCCTCACATCCTTTCCCAATACACTGATGGGGCGTAATAAGCCACAGCTTAGTTTCTTTGTTGTTGAAGTTGACCTTTATCTTGCAGCCCTAATGAAGTCCTTTGATGTGCTCCTAAGATACATGGCCTCCTTTTCAGCATTCTGTTTGCCATGCTGGCTTTAACCAGTGGGCTTGAGAAGAACGTGTTTTCATACAATATCTCCCTTGAGTGCCAATTTTTCTTTTCTCCCATAGTTGCCCTTGAGTCATGTCATCCTGAAACATCACCAGCCCAGAAGCTGCTAGTCGGTGGGGAATTAGGACGACATGTCTTTCACACCAATGATGAGTGCACCAGCTTGGCCCCTGCATTATGATCACCTCCGATAGGAGCAATATGGGAGCAGTGAGAAAAAGATGAGGTTTGTGTGTGTTGGGGAGATAATTAGCTAAAATACAATGGGGAGGGAACCACTAGTGTGATGGATAATGTGGAATTAAACTGCCACCAGAACCCTTTGCAGTTCAAACCACCCCCCTGAAAGCAGCTGCTCTTAGCAAAAGAGTTTCAAAACCCTTCCCAGAAAGTCAGGCATGTGTTCTCTATTAGTGATTTGCATTAAAAAAAAAAAAAAAAAAAAAAAAAAAAAAAAAAAAAAAAGATTGGGAGCTATATACCCTGTAGGCGCACTAAGCAAATTGGCCAGCCTAATTATTTTTTGGTATGTCTAATTAAATAGACAAAAGGCCCTCCCTTCACTCTTGCTGTCAGCACGAGCTCCGTTGGAATGTGCATAATGTCCCCTCATTTGCCCATGCAGCTGAGCCTTTCCCTTCTCCCTTGGGAGATCAGCGTTGACAACTGCCCATGGCTTACCCACTCCTGCTCAGACGGGGAGACGGATCGTCAGACGGGAAGGGAAACGGGGTAAATCGACCTGGTTCTGTTAAAAACCACCGGACAATGCTGTATGATTTGACATGCCTTTGTTGCAGGTTAGAAACGTACCATGACCCTTGATAGCAGAACTTGCCGTTGCAGAGCCCATCAAATACTTTCTGCCTAGTGTTGGCCAAATTCCCGCGAATTTACTTTAGAGGGACTCTGAAAGTGCAATATTTATCCCTGAGCTTTCTGGCGTTTTTCCAGCACTCAGCTCTTCTCTTGCTCTGCAATTACACTGCACCACAGCCCTTCCTTACGGAGCCTCTGTTGACCTGCCGGTTTCACCACTCCGTAACACCAGCCCTGCAACTACAAGCTGCACACAGAGTCTTCCAATGACTTGAGTCACTGGAGAGTTTCAGCCTCACACTGACGCAGTCAAAGCCTCTGGAATCCAAAGCTTTTAACTGAAGAAAAAGAATAAGATTTCAGTGTCTTTTGTCTGTGAGGCATTTTACTTCTGCTAAGTAATTGTTGCTGGGGATTTCTACTAATGCAGGCGCAAAGATAGTCGTCCCATAAATGAGAAAGAGTTTATGTCCATGGTGGAAATTAGAGAGTTTTCACACATCTAAGAGCCACATCATTACTAAAGGACAAAATCTATTCCCACAGTCATACGATACATAAGCACTAGAGCTTTTATACATAACTAGGCAAAAGAATATCCTTTTTTTCCCCACAAAGAGATAGGGATAGAGCATGGTATTATATATACACAAATATATATCTATAAATGTACAGACATAAGAAAAAAAGTGGAATGGTAATTTATCCAGCATAACAGACGACTCCCTCACAGTTTCTCAGTGAGCTCTACTGTTTGATCTGACAAACAGGCCCCTGTTAGAACAGTACGGTGAAGCATCACTACATCAGTTCTGGTAAAAAACCTTTTACAAGAAACACCTTATCACTGGTGATCTATTGAACGGTCACTTAGCAAAGCCTTCCAAATCCACTGTGCAGGCTGGAAAAGCAAAAGACCGGCTCCTGATTTCAGCTACACCTGTGCAAATCCTGAATAACTCCCTTGGACTGAGAGAAGACTTCACTTCCCACAACAGGTTTATCCAGATAAGCTGATACAGGTGCAGAAAACTCTGCTATCTCAGAGTCTGCTTTTTCCAAAAGCAGAGTTGCTTCACTCCACACAGAAACAACATGGTCAGGGAAGCCATAAAATATCCGCTTTATCCTAACCAAATTAAACAACTCTGCAGCTCAGCCCAACATAGATCTGAAAAACCTACATTGCCGTTACCACTGATAAACTTTGTTAAGTCAGCGCCTGATGCTTCACTTCTTAACGAGGCAGTTATTTGTTTCCCAGGCAATTGCTGGCACCTGCCTGCCTTTTAAAATCAAATAATAATTGAATATGAGGAAAGCGAGACGAAGTAAAGGAGATTTAATAAAGAGAATCTTTGCTGCAGAGGGAATTTCTTTGGCAGTGATTACGTTACTAATTGATCAGCACATTGCCTGAGAGAAGCCAGAGACAACAATTATACTTAGCACTGTGGCTGAAAGCAATGCAGTCAACTACCTCCTCGGCTTTCGCTGTCCGCTGGTTTCACCTGGATCGGTCTATTCATCTGTAAGAAAGACCAAAGAGAGACACATAATTAATGGTGGAATCAAACATTCATATACAGAGGTTTGCTTTGTTTTTTAACCATGCATCATAGTTAGTACCAGAATTTGCTCCACGAGGAAGGGGATAAAAGGCAATCAGTAAACAAAGAACTGCAAAGCACAGGTTGCTTCTTGGTCTGAGGTAAATCAGTGTCACGCTATTTACCTGACAGTTGCTCTGTTGGATCGCTTTGGGAAAGAGATCTGACTCATTTCACATAGGTCATGAAATTTTAAACATCACTTTTAAAATTTCTAATAGTTTCCTCAAGAAACACTGCTGTGTCAGAGCAGAAATGCTCAGAATAAGTGAAACTTTAATTGCAAAGATTCCTTGAGATTGACATGATGAAAAGAGAATGGAAAACTGAATTCCACCTCCACTGTCAGCTCAGTAGGACAGTTACCTGTAACACAGCAGACTTTATTTCATACATATGGAATGGGATTTAGATCTGTTTTGTCCACATGGTAGAGGAATGCTGGCCATTGTGAGGTTTTTTTGTGGCACTGGGTAGAAAAATGAGTCAAAACCTCTTCTTCTATTGCTTTTTCTAGTATCTTTTCACATCAGAACATAAGCAAATATAAAAACATTGTCTTTACACTGTGACTAGGATTTCTGTTCTCCAACTTCTCTTTCTCTATCAGTCTCTATCAGTCTCTATCAGACTATCAGTATTCCTGGAGTTGCTCACCCTCAGGAGAGAGGACAACAGATGCCCATTATCATCTTCACTGGTGGTGCCTACCATGATGTGGTTGTCTGATGAGCAGGGATAGAATACACTCCTCCCATTAATAGTCAGAGATGCAGACTGGATCAGAGCCAGCTGAGATTTTTTCTATCTGAAAGCCCTTCCCTACCTGTTGTCCCATGTCATTTAAAGCAATCCATGTACTATGCAGATGGATTAGTCAAAATATTTTTCTGTATGTGTCTACCCCGGAGCGGAACAAAATTATCCTTTATATTTTGCAACTATAGAGAGTGCAAGTTCAAACAAGCATCACAAGGAGCAGAAAATCAGGAGCAAATGGGAATCTCCCAACACATTGCTTCTCCGATAAAGTCAGACCACAAATTGGCTGATGAGTGTCACAAGATGCCTTCAGGTGATACTGTCCCTCCCTTATTTGTTACTAATCACAGTTGGGCAACAAAGCTGCTAGTTTTCTTTCTTCTTCTTCTTCTTTTTTTTTTTGTTAATTCCCTTTTTTTCCTTTTTTTTTCTTTTAATTTCCCTGAAAGTAGTTCATAATAATTTAGATTTATTCTAATTGCTTTGCACACATATTTAGCAATAAAGAGTTATCAAGCTGGTTGACAAGTAGGTTAAGATGATGGAGAGCCTAGCAGATCCTGCTGCATTGTTGTCTCAAGAGGAAAATGTACTTAGCCATAAACTGACTACAGTTAGACTTGAACTCAGGAAGAAAAGGATCAATGGCTCCAGAGGCTCCTGAGCAATTCTTGCTCTCTTGTATGCCTGTATCATCCAACAAACTCCAGGTGGCAGAAGTGTTAAAACCAGAAAGAAATCTGGTACTGGATAAACCTTGTATCAACCCCTGATTCTGCAGCCGTAAAGACCTGTCACACACATGTCACAAGATACTAGCAGGACTGGAGGAGATATATTTAGCAGCAGCAGGATAGACATCCTGCCGTAGGTCTCCTGTAACCACCTGTGAGCAGTTAGCTGTTACGTTCAGAGATCTGACATCACACAGGTGAGAAGGGTAGTTTATGTCATGTAATTCCAAATGTCTAAAAAGTGTAATTTCAAGCCTCTCTTAAAATTGGTGTCTGAGATGAGAAGGATGAATGATCTTCTGCAGTGCCTGTTTCTCTCCACTGAACATAAAGGTAGTCTATGCAGTTAAAGTCAGGTGGGATGAACCCCAACTTGGTTCTCATGCACAGGATGATGAAGCCAAACTATTCAGTTACTGTGCTTTAACTACCCCCAGCTGCTCAACCACTGAGACTGGTTTGTGTTTACAGTAGGCTGGTCTGGCTTGAGAGCTGTTAAATTTCACAGTTACACTCACGCAACGGGGTTCCTCATGTGGACACAATGGCTAACCTAACTCCAGTGGCTAAGGGAGCATGGTCAGAGGTCCCTGGTGCTCAGTCCAAGATAGGCAGATCCTGTATCCCAGGATATCAGTAAGAGAAACAGTCACAGTAGCCAGGAATTTACAGGAGGTGTGCTGCATACAGTCCTGAGAAGCAATGACTGGAGTCTAAAAATGGACAGTGCAGAATGCTCCACAAATCTACCAACATAGGTGCTGATCTGAAGCTTGTTAAAGGCCATGAAAATCCCCACTGAACTTGAGTAAGCTTTGGATTCAGCTTTTAGAAAAAACAGAGAGAATTCTTCTTAGTTGTTTTTTAGTTCAATGTGGCCAGTTTGCAAAAGGCAGGAGAGATCATCAGACCCTTTAGCAAAAATGAGAGGAGACTAATATTTGTTTGTGGTTTGGGTTGTTGATTTTTTTTTTTTTTTGAGTAAAAGAAGACAATCTCCAAGAAAGGAGAAAGGAAAAAAAAAAAAAAAAGGAGTGATGGAATGAGCGTCCAACAGAGGAATAAAAAAGTGGGGAAATTAATAAGTAAAAGGCTAGTGTAATTTAATGTACACTATGATTTATACACTTGACAATTTCTTTATAGACCAAAGAGAAAGTGCTGCCTGCACAGAGCCCCTAATACAAATTGAGATCATCTTGACATGAAAGACACCAATTACAGAGAGAAACACTGAGAGGAAAGTAATTAAGTTTCCTCTCTCCATCTACGTAACATTTTTTTTTTTCAGAGATGTTATGGGAGCAAGGAGCTGGCCTGGGGACCAGAAAAGGGCTAAGTAGGGAAATGAAATGGCAGAAAGGTGTACCTTCCCCGGTTTGAGGAAATGCCTTCTCAGGGAGAAGGGAATTCAGAGGCTCAGGTGCTCTTCTTATACTTCAGCTGGACATGGTCATGGGTTTAACGCCAAGAAATCAAAGTTTGTACTCCAAACTGCAGTCTTCCGAATAATGGTTGGGGGAGTATTGGTACAGACATGTTTAGTATATGTCCTGGCTTTGCGGACTCTGACAGTGTGACAGGAGAAATAAGATTTACCAATCAGTAAATACCATTGGTATCCACATGAGATCATAGGAAGTACAGATGTGGCTGTGAGGTTTTATTTGTCTCTATCACCAGAAGTCTTCAAAGGAGTTTTGGCAACACTGGAAAAGACCTAGAAATGGTGATCCAGAATTCAAACTGACAAATGAACTGAATGGACTCTCTTAGGCTCTCCTCTAAGATATGCTATAATTCCATCCATTGCAATGGTACTTCTTTGCCCATGGAAGCTCCTTGTGCTCTCCTTTGAAATATGATCATGTTTCTTTATTCTAGATTATCCCTGTTGGGCTGCCACAGAGAAAGAAGTATACAGTTTCACCATGAGTTAACCCAGAAAGGGTTTATCTCCTCTTTACCCTCCCTCATAGCAGAGAATCACAGAATCATCAAATGGCTGGGTTTGGAAGGGACCTCTGGAGGTAATCTAGTCCAACCTACATGAAGGACCTGACTAAAAATTTTTATTCTCTATATAAACTGCAAAGATTCCTGACACTACGGTACCAGAATGTCTAATAGTCATAACACCATTGTAAATTAGGACAACGTACTTGTCCTCATTAACAATCCAGAGTCTCATTCGGACACAAACTCACTTTGAAGTGTCTCACTCAACAGCAATGCCATAACAGAGGTGTGCTCAACAATGTTGAGGCATAAAGTGCTCTAGGCAAGAGATAAAAAATTATGTTTCTGGTTACATATCACAGACCTAATTTTCAAACAGGTGGCAAGAGGATGGCAAACCGGAGTTTTATTGACAACTGTGTTCCCACCCAATGTGCCTCAAGCAAAGGCACATTCCCTGTCTGAATCACAAAGTGTGTACACTAGGTACCCCTACAGTTGGAATCGGCCCTGTGTCAGCATGAGGAGTTGCGTGTCCTTTTCCACAAATCTCATAAGCACTTGGGTTGATAGAGGACTTCGAACTCCAGTTGCACCACATTTCTCATTTTTCTTTG
This sequence comes from Streptopelia decaocto, assembly GCF_964273445.1. Taxonomy (NCBI): domain Eukaryota; kingdom Metazoa; phylum Chordata; class Aves; order Columbiformes; family Columbidae; genus Streptopelia; species Streptopelia decaocto. The sequence continues at coordinate 74,326,600 of NC_138657.1, forward strand.
ATCCTTTGGACATTCATCTCTGCTGAAAACCACATTTACTATCACCTTTGTACACCTTGGACAAGATGATCGTACTTGTAACACTTCAGACCCTTCATTTTGGCATTTTCTTTCTTTTGCCTAAAACCAGCCCATTCAAATAATGCCAGATATCATCCTCTCACACCAGCTTGCCACTTGCCCCACCTACCCCAACCCCAATTTGGCCATGCAAGTAGAAACACGACATCATTTTTCATGTCCAATTACAGCCACCGTGGTGCCACTGTTAAAAAACAGCGCAGGTACTGCTGTCAAAAAGGGTTTGAGTTACAAGAAGCGATGAATTACAGCAAGCCCTTTTTCAATTCTCTGCAGAAATGAAATGTCAGAGCTTGGTGCTGTATTTTTCTCAGCACCATCAGCTACAGGCCACTGCAGGAATTAGACAGGGGACAGACGCTTTCCTGCATCATGATTTTTTTTTCCTAAGGTTGTCGATTTCTCCCCCACGAACCTTTTTCTGTTCCCTCTGGCTTTGATATTAATTTAGAGCAGGTGGAAGGATCACCTGGGAAAGAAGACTACGAAGCAGAGAGAGCTGATTTCTCACTGTCTCCATCTTTCTTTCTCTCGCTATTCCTACTACCCTTTCCTTTATTGTCTCACTCTTTCATTTGTCATTAATATACCTGGGGCTTCTAGCCAGGACTAAGTTTCTACCAGGCTTGAGAACGTACAAATGCAAATGTGAAAAGAAGAAAAAAAATGGAGGAGAAAAAAACACCAAAACAAAATGATGTAGAATAGCTTCAAACACAATCTGAGACAGAAAGAAAAAGTGAGAAGACGAGGAGACTGCTGAAGATCACAGAAATGCTGTCAGTGGTTAGAAAGATGATGTCCAGTGCAGAAGAGACCTGTGTTGGAGATAATCTGATGGTTGTGCTTAAGGAAGAAGTCACTTCAGGAGTCAATACCCGATTCTAAAGCTCGTATATTCTATGAGACCCTGGAAGTTTACAACAGCAATCATCTATTTAATAATAACTTTTCTACCCCTCTTTAAATGGCTTAAGAAATTTGAATACTCCCGGAGAACAGAAAGGAGGATTTGATTAAAGCTTTCTATCAAAAATTGTAAGGAAAGGTATTCTATTGTTCAAGTTTCCTGATGTTCCCAAAAATCTAGTCTGGCACAGTGTAGAAAACTGAAGTGTTAACCTCTGACAAGACCTGTTTCCAGCTCTACACTGGCCTTCTTGATTAATTTGATCATATCATTACATCTATTTCTTTCTCAACTTTCTCATCTGTGTCTTTCTCAGCTTTCTCTCTGTAATATGAAGATAAAGACATCTTCATGTTCCATGAAGGTGTATGATGAAAAAAATATGCCTAAATTCTGGTGTTAAATAAACAAGCAAAAGTTAAGTAATTTCTGTACCAGAATCATGTGCACAGATATAATGGCAAATAAGAAACTCTTCTTGCTCAGTCATGTTCTCTTGCGTTTGGTGTTGTTCAGACATCAGCCCTCTAAACCAATGATAAAATACTGCTTTGACCTAATCACAAAGGATAGGATGCTGATGTAACATAGCAGGTCTCAGCAAATGCTTATTGGGCACTGCTGCATCTCTATAGTTGGTGACTAGCCTCATGGAAGAAAATCCCATCCCAGAACAACGTACATCCTAAAGATGGCAGGTAGTTCTTGGTGATCTCATGACAGACCTCAGAAGTTAATTGGGGGGATGAATAGTTTAGTAACTGTCCTGAAATTTCCAGAAAATATTGCTACTCCTTAGTTCTTCAACAGAAAAGGTTTCTCTGTTCAAAATCTCCCCAAGAAATACTAAAACGAATTTCATTTTACCACTTCTGCCAACTTTTGGGGTTCTGCAATATACATAATAGTAATCTCCCTAAAGTCAACACAGCTATTTACGTGAGTAAAGGTATTGGCAGGAATGTGTTTGTAGGAGTGGGTCATAACTTTTAAAGCTTTGAGCAAAATCTGCAGTGACTGAAGGCCCTAAAGAAATGCAAAGTGTATTAGTGTTGAAGTTGGAAAGGCCAAGAAAATCACCTACAATTGAATTGTGTGTGTGTAATTGCAAAGTTCAAGTAAATCACTCTGTATCTGGTTCTGAGTGACATGATTGAATTACGGTGATCTTAACTAGATAGCCATAAGAGTGAATCCAAAGCAATCTCCTCTCTCTGAAAAAAAGCCCAACCAAATGCAAATTCAGGACCTAGGTCCTCAGCTCTGTGAGTGTCAGAGAATCAGGAAAGCTGCTTCTACATAGATCAGCTGCACAGTCAGCCTTCTGTATTTGTATATTGCAGCTATAAGGCATAAAGTAAAACCTGCCCCGATGGGAATAGAGGTAAGTGCTGTGGTTGCATGAATTGCTGCGTGACTACACATTAAGCGTACTTTTGTGTGGGCAGTGCAAACTGATACAATGTTGGATTAATGAAAGAGTAAGGAGAGGAAATGTTTTAGAAAGTGTGGTGAAAAAAATCACATTGGCCTGCCTGGTGGGAAGCACTCACTGGTAATGCATTGCATCTGAAATGACTCTGTCCCAAACCTTATCTGGATAGTGGACTCTTAATTCCTCCCCACCACCCTCCTCCCTGCTTGACGAGATACGTGTCATAGACACATACACAAATAGATGAGAAGACCTGAAATGGGAATGTATGAGATATGAAAAAAAAATCTTGAAGGGTCTGACCTTTACAAATCAGTCAATGCTCTGGTGCCTACCCCTGAGAATGATTGCTACCGGCCATCTCTGCACTCTGAGAATATTTTCTATATATCATATAAAATACCTTATAATCCATCCGTCTAACTATCGATTCATCTTTCCACTTGTCTTGTGTATATAGATGAACCTAGATGGGGTTTAAGTTCAGATCAGGTTCATGTGCCTATGGCTTCAAATCCAAAACTTTCTACCCACAAAATGGTTTGGGCTGAATTTGAGGAAACTGCTGATCTTATTAATAGCAAAATCGAACATTTCTCATACAGCAAATCCTTTGGTTTGTAGTTGGGGAAGGTGAGCATGTAGTGCTCAACCTCAGGGTGCCTGTTGTACTCAACGAAGTGCGGAGAGGCAAAAGGGAACTCAGTCCTCCATAGTGTTGAGGACAATAAGAAGAACAACACACAGGTTGTTTGCAATAACAAAGCCAAAACAAGAGAGACAGCACTAGGTTTGTTTTTTGACTATTTATATCTTAGAAGTACTGTTTCACATGCAACTCTGCATGTGAAAGAGACAGCAGGAGATCCTCTTAAAGCTTTGGTTAGTCACACAGTAAAAATGGTGTTCGATAGGTCTATAATCACCTGCCGGACTATGCCATCCCACTCACAGTGTGCCCCAGGTACTGGTGCCCTTATCATCCAGATGGGTGTTTATTTATTTGCACTCATGGATCTTGACTGGTTTGTGCACTTGACCTTTCTTTGCTGGGAAAGAAGGGGGCTGGGTGGATGTTGATTTCAGCCTCGGAAGTGTGGCTGTAGTCCCAGACCTCTTGCATATGTGAGAAGTCTCTGGATTCAAGCATGTAAAGAATCTCAGGATCAGTCCACTGGTAATGCTAAGGTATAGAAAGGGTTTACTTGTCTGTGTATCCTGACAGCAGAGGTATAGGTTTTTAAGGGATAGCCTACTTATTAAATCTACTTCACTGTTGCTACCATGAGCAATCACAATGTGATATTCTACTCATAAACACACCAAATTCTAATAGAAAACTAAGTAAGTATTTTATTGCCCTTTCCTCCCTTCTTCCCTAATATCAGTAGGGATAAGCTTTTCCCCAGTCTCAACCCTTTTCTAATTTCCTACTTGAGTTTATTTCAAGATAATTTACATCCAATTTTAAAATGTGCACAAAACACATTTTATCTGAATTAGTTCTTCTCTATCACTGGCATTTTCTATTAGCCAACTCTGCATGCATTTAGTGAAAGGCAAATACCTTCTCTTTTAGCCTAAATACTGTGATCCCAAACACTTTCAGGGCAGAGCAACAGCACAATCCACACATATGAAGGTAGTCAATGTGACTACAACCATGATAACATTAAACTACACAGAATGGCTAATGAATAACTGTATCCAGGTGACAACATAGAACTTAAATGTGTGATGTGACCATGTGCCAAAGGTCCTAGATCAGGTTTACAATGTGTACTCAGCTCGGGTGTTTGCGGTTCTATGTTTATCTGTGTCTGCACTGCCTAGGTCTGAGAGCAACCTAGTACTTAGGTTGTCCCACAGATGCTCTCTGTGTTGGATGCTCTGACGTTGCCCAGCACCGCCCACAGCTGATGCTCATCCAGGCAGAAGCACAGTTTGGAGTGTGCTTGGGAGCTGCCTTGGTGAGGGAGTGCAGATAAGGGGGAAGGTAGGGTGCTCTCTGCATATGGGAAATGTCATGATTTTGTGCGTGTTGGGCACGCTCCACAGAGGCCAGAGGCCTCTTCAGCATGGATATGAGCAGGTCAGGTGAGCAGGCCAAAGAGACAGATGTACTACTCCAGGCATTATAGACATAACCCCTGCCCCTCACTTAGAGATGAACATCTGTTGTCATCTTTTCCATATCCTGAGCCCAAGACTGCTGGCTGTTGGCACTTCCCTGCTGTGCTCTTCCCTCTCTAAGCTTTATCTCTTCTTCTGAAGCAAGACCCAAATGCTGCCTTTGCCACTAATGGTTGCTTGGCTTGACTCTGCAGACTTTAGGCAAGGCCAAGCTCCCATTGACTTCAGTGCTTTGAGTGCAAAAGGAGCTTGGCCACCATCCATCCAAGAAGATTAGACCTTCTGTGCTTGTGGCTTTGTAAATCTGGCCACAAAGATAAGAACCACAGCCAACCCTTTTGCCCATGGAGAAATGCTTTCCACAGCACTGCCATTTAACAAACAACTAAGCAGTGTAAATTAACTAGCTGCTTTCACTTACTGCCAGAAACATGAAATAAAGGCTCTCTCACTAATACAAATGTGTAGGTAGCCTCAGGGCCTGAATTAAAGCATAACCTCCTCAGGAACTGGAAGAGGCTATTTCAGGGTTAAGGTTGCAAGCAATGTTTTCCTTGGTACTGGATTAGCTCCACTGTGAGGCAGAAAGTGATTTTGCCCCAACACTGGTCCTGCTTTCAAGGGTGACGTGTTCACTCTCTTCCTCCCACCCTAATATCCATTCTACCAAGGGTTAAGGTCATCTGTGGGGTAAGGATATGCTGCAGGATAACAGAGAACACTCCCTGAGGTCCTGCACCTCAGGAGGACCAGACCTGAACCTAATCAGAGTAGGATGCTGTGGCATTTCTGAAGCACAGGGGCTTCCATCTCAGGGCATTTCCCTATCATGATACAAGTGGTACGGTTGTGCTCTATTTTCAGTTTTACTAATAAACAAATATAGTCTAAATATTTTAAGACAAGAAGAAATAAGCCCTGTTAGAGCAGGAAAAAAGAGAACAGAACAGAACAGAATAGAACAAAACAAAACAAAACAAAACAACAAACAGCAGCCATTCTACCTTCTCCATTGGTTTGTCTAAACTGATTTGAAATCACACCTCAAATTAGATGTGTGAAAACCTTGCCTAAAGATAAGCCCCTTAGCTATACACTGGATCAAGGCTGCAGCTCCTGAAGGAGATGTCAAAAGGAATTTTACTTTTTTTTGTTTTAAACCAAAAAGAAACAAGCAAACAAAACAAAAACTACCCAACCAAACAAACAGAAAAGGAAAGAGTCAGGGAAAGAATAAGATTATCTTAATCTTGGCAGTGCCCCTGTAAAGAAAATCCTCTGTGAGAGGACTTACAGAATTAACTTTTTCTTCAGTCCTCTTTCACAGCTAGGAAATGCATATTAGGGGGAATTTTAAACCTATCCAGCCACACAAATTAGTCCTCTGTTCCTAACAGCAGATGAATGAGCACAAGCAGGAATCTTGGGAATATTAGTACGGTGTTCAAAATGAGGAGAAAACAAAAATCTTTAGCTTTCCAAGTATTTCCTGAATTGGGAAAAGCACAGAAGGTTTAAAAAACAAAAGCAAACCCCACAATCTTTCCAGATTCCAGATCCTCAGAGGATCCCTTTGCTGGTTTGAGCCTGTACAGAATCGGGCCCGTCAGTGCAAAGGCCCCACTCATGCCCATCTATATATAACTGGTATCATCTGGTCCTGCGTTTTGACAATTATCTATAACATAATTACAAGACTGATGAGTATCACTGATTAATTATGCCATCCTTCAAAGTTGATCTGGGTACTTACAATAAACAAACACCCTGGTTGGGTAACAAAAGTGATTTTCTGTGTCTGTTGCAGTCAGCATAAGCTGGTAGTCTCATTCTACCACGCAGGGATGTTGTTGGAGACTCCCAGACATCCTAGGATTCTGTGATTCTATTTGTTTTTGATCTGTCGTTTGTGTGAGGCTGCTTCTTTTCTTTTCTCTGACTGCACCTTCGTTTTCTCCCTCCCAAATGATAAATATTTCCTCTCCACTGAGAGCTATCCAACAAGAGCAATGTCTGATACTTTCCTCTTCTAATTATGCCTAAACATTGCCTTTCTTTCTTTTCCTTCCTGAACAATCACTTTTTTTTTTTTTTTTTTTGCATCAACATGTACCAAAGCATTAAACAAGACATTCCATTAATTTCTTCATCATCATAACTTAAGCTTGGGACATACCCTTTAAATATTCATTCAGCTATGAAAACTGGGCATTAAAATTTTAATAATGTCAAGCTCATTTGAACTGAGCTCCTGGGGGACTATTACGATACAATTAGAATAAATATGATGATTGATTTGGTGTAAAGGTTCACCTGTCCACATCTGTTAGTGGCCAGAAGCAGCATGCCACCTCTGGCATCACAGCTGATAGCTCCAAGTTATTTACTCCCTTCCTCCTCACCCTCATTTGCTTTTTGATTGCTTGCGAGCTTGAACCGCTCGCTTGCTTGCATAGCCTGTGCAGCTTGGATAAGGTTGGAAGAGGCAAACCAGAGCAGCCTCACCGAGAACAAAAACACTCATTCATGTGCATTTTCCTCCCTCCTTCCTCTTCTTGTGCTGCAGCATTTGATTAAAGACGGAGCCTTGTTCAGAGTGATTAGAAGTTCAGCTATTAACTTCCTGGTGGTATTAGCCATTAACCTTTTTACAATATGTTTCTGAACTCCCGGGGACTGATTCTTCTGTGTAGAAGAGTAGCAAGCCCATGCAGCATTGACATGTTTGAACCGCTCTGGAGTAGAGCAAGTCTTGCTGCTTTCTAGAAGCATCCTTCCAAAATCACAGCAGAGAAATATTTCAAAGACGTGATGCTGGGTGTAAAAAAAAACCACAGAGATGGAAACTGAGCAAGAAATAGCAATACTTAAGGAAACTTCTGCATCAAACTCAGGATATTCTCAAGGACACAGACAGATAATTAAAGCATTTTGGTTCACTGGGTGCTAAGCATATTTGAAAATTCGGGCCATATTGCACTTTCTCTGCAGTATGAATTGGGTGCTACGTGGTGTAAATATGAAATTAAATAAATCGGACCATGACCATTGAGAACAAACTTTGTTGTTTTTTGTTTGACCATCGACTTCAAATAAATTACTCATTGATTCTTTGAATGAGAGTATAATGCAAACCTCTCTGTATTTAAAGGTGATGCTGATCTAGGCCTGCTTACAAGTACTGCCAATATTTCTAGCTTTTGAGGGTTTAGCATCAGTGTCCTGACATACAGCACTTTCCTTAAAATCAACTTCTGGACCCGAAAAACTTTTTAAAGAGAATTTTAATTCCAAAATAAAATTCTTAATGCTTAGAATATGGCTCAAAGAAAATGAACATGTGAAAAAAATAAATCTTTTTTATTTGTATTATCATATCATGCATGATTGCTTGAGATAATTTATGGTTGATACATCTTTACAATAGGCAATGTTAATTACTAGAAGCATTATTTGCTTTTCACTCTTTTAAGCTGTTTCTTTCCTCTCTGTGCTTTGCTGAAAGCAGATATTGATCATAAATCTGCCACTTTCTTTTTCAAATTGAAATCAAATCCAGTTTGTGTTCCTATTCATTGTGTCTACTTCTGCATTATTTGCTTTTCCAAACCTAGTAAAAATACATAACATTGTCCCAAAAAACTTTTTCTGCTGAAAAGGAAAGAAAAAAATATTTTGACTCGATTTTATAGAATTAAAATATACATACATAAATCTTTAGGCAAAATCCTTACTTTTAGGATCTGCTCTTATTGTCAGAAGCTCACTGTTATTTCTGTGTGATGGACCTGGCACTTAATTTAGCTTACTTGGCAAGGAAATATAATACCTTGTGGTAACAATCATTCAAGATCAACATGTCTGTTTTTAGAGTTGGATATTGTTTTTCAAGAAGATCTTTGCAATTTACTTTGTTAACAAGATACTTCTAACCATAATTCTTGTGCCCTATATACAATGACTTTTCCCAACCGAGCCCTTTCATCCTTACAGTCTCTTCATGAAGGATGATGAGACCCAGGTCTAGTTGAGCTTCTGTGAGCATCTTTGTTATTTGCTGTCAGATCGCATAAGTGGAATGACACAGGTGGACTTATAGGTGTTTCTAAGTAAAATTTCTTAGGCTAACACAGTTTTGGAAAATGATGGCAATGAATGAAAAACCATGCCTGTTTTATTTCCAAAAGCACTCAGAAGCACAAGACAACAACAGTAAATAGTAAAGGCCGTTACCAAATCTGCTTTTGTGTAATGGGTGTAACCTACTCCTGCAAGTTTTCTATGCCTCTTTGGAGTCTCCCTCACTGTTCCTCCCACCTCCCAAAAAGGAATAAATGTTTTAAGATTAAGTCAGCCCATTACACTTTACAATATCAAGACAGCAAAGGGAGATAACATTCACTTGATGTTGTTTTTCTCAGAAGGAAAGGATCAATTTGGAAACTCTGAAGTCTACTTACAGTGAATGCAGAGTGTGGAAAAATATGGCCTTGAAGTCCTTTACGAAGTCTATTACCTATCATCTTCTTCCCCAGTCAGTTTCCTCCATGGAAAAAGGGGTTAGACAGTAATCTTTACCTTCAGGGCCAATTGTGAGGATTAATTAAATATTAGTCCTACAAAACTGTAAAGTTCTAAAATGCTATATAAGCTCTCAGTGTTATTATAATGTGTCATACTCTGCATAACGTATACTGTTTCAGTAGTACCCCTTGGTTGTTCAAGACTACAAAACTGCTGCTTCTAATCGAGTTAATGGCTTCATGGGTTGGTAATTTAATAAAAAAGACTGCTTAAACCAGCAAGGTTTTGATTAAATGGGGTGTGTGCAAAGGGGAATTTATATTTGTTAGAGGCTTCATAAATCCAAGGTATCAAGATATCAGATAATGCCAGTGTAATAGTCAATTATACAGAGAGGAAGGAAGGACAGATCTGGAAGCCATCTTGGACATCGGTGTCATGTACCGCTGTAGTCAGATATTTTGGGCTGGTCTCAGGAGTATGCACATTTAAGCAATGATGTGCACATACAGATGAGACACTGAGCTTCCCTCACTGCTCCCAGTGATTTTTTTAGAGACAGTGAAGTTATATCCTAAGTTGTCATGCCCCTTGCCTGACTTTAGAGAGAAAGTCAATTATGTTTTTCCAGCTGGCCTTACCCCCTAGTTTAGCTCTCATACTGGAAGGAAAATCAGAAGTTTCGAGAGAGGTCCTATTTGCTTAAAGAAAAGGCTTAGCTTGTACTTAAATCACAGGTATCTCATGAAGTGCCTTCCTGAAGTAAGCACCTGGCCTTGCCCACGCAGAGAAACTGAATGCTTGGAGACCTCCAGAGGGAGCTCTTAGCTGCCTAAATTTAGCCAACTAAATTATGCAGACCCAATTTCCTAGATGGAGAAATTAAGGATTTACTTCGGGAGGCCTGCTTCATTAGGTACTTAAAATGTACTCAGAAGTTAGTTACTTCACTACACAGGCTGTATTGCACCTTTGACTCCAGTGATTGCCTGTCTGCTGTGATTCTGGACTGCAAGAGCAGCCCCAGGTTCTTCCACTGCCTGCTGGAATTAGTAGGAAAAATCTACTGTGAACCTGAAAAATCAAGGAAATTAATCCCTCAATATTGATGTTTTTCTATGTTGTAAATATTAATTCAGAGCTGCTTCTGTACCATAGGTCCGTACCACTGGAAGTTAAAAGTTTTGTTCTTGCATCATCTCTCCAAATCAGGTAAATTTGAAACCAAAGTGATCTTTTATTTTGTTCAACTGACCCCAAAAAATGAAGTAAGCCAGACACACCTAGCCTGACTATTTTGTATATAAAGTGCAGCACCCACAAAATAATAAGAAGCTTTCATGGCTGTTTGTTGAACACTGATAGATAATCAGGAACACATCCAAGCTGCAAAGTTTCATCTGTTGAAAACTGGGCAGAAACTTTCCATAACATGAGCCAGCCACAAAATTCAGATCCTGACATAAACAGCCAGTTTAGGAAGGCATATGGCAGTTGTGCTAGTGGCTGGGATTACATCTCATTCAGCAATCTGTCCCAATTAAACAGTTACTTGCTCACATCTTTGTTTGACCCAGCCAAGCTCAGCAGCCCAGACATCTGCATTTCTACAGGGCTCTGTTCAGACACGGGAAGCTGGTGGGGTTTCATGTGGAGATGGAGATGCCTGGCCCCACAGATCCAACCAGATGATGGGGACCTGAAGCCAGACATAAGCCCTGAGCAGGCTTTCCAGCATGGCAACCAGCATTTTGTGGCTTCAAAGAAGCTGATGTCAGCGCTTCCACTTTGGGGTGGAAGAGCTGGCTCAGCAGAAATGAAAAATAATAGGAGAGTGGGAAGTCTGATATCAAAACTGGATGTTTTTTCTACTCCCTAAATGTTGTGCTCCAGTTAGATGACAGGTTATTGGTCCTGGTATTTGTTAGTTTCTGGTCTACCTTACAGCATCAGTTGGGCTGCTTGATGAAAATTGTCTTTCTCAGCCTTAAAATCTGTGAAATTTGCTGATGTTCAGGAAAGTTTTGTGAGTGAAGACTCAGAACAATTTCCTTGTGGCTCCAGGTGCTGTGCTCATTACCCACAAGAATGCTATCAGAATGTCATCAGAAATGTTGTTTTGATTAGCATTGATTTCATGCTGGGCCAAAATGCCCTTCTCCCCCCTGTGACAAGCTCCATTGAGCCACTGTTATACAAAGGGAATTCAAAATTCATCTCCTTCACGTGAGATGGTGTGTGTGGGTGTGTGGGTGTGCTTTAACTAAATAATTTATGGTCAATAATGCCAGGTTATTATAGGTCAATAACTTTCAATTATTCACTAGCCTTGCTGTGCTCCTACTGTCAGGCAGCACACCAGCATGTCGGCTCTTGAGAAGCAAAAAGCTCACGATGGGAGCTTCGGAAAAGCAAGCAAGAGCACAGCTTGAGCAGAGAAAAAGAAATCAGAGGAGGGAAAGAGTGTGAAAAGTTCTAGTTGCTCTCAAGAGTATCTTAGGGAATGTGTGTGTGACATACTCTCTCCCATGCATGCACGCATATTCAGTCTCAAAATTCATTATTCCTGTGCTCCCAGCTGGTCAGATGTAAGACAGCACAGATCCCAGGGCTGCATGACCACAGACCGGGTCCTGAGTGAGTGTTATGTCTCATTAAGGTCTACAAGCTCGGGCTTGATGTCACACTAGCCTGCATGTTGTCCAAGCTTTGTGCTTGGACAGTTAATCCTCACAGCTGCCTGCTGTATTGGATATCCAAAAGGAGAAAAACATCATGATTTTTTCTTTTTTCTTTTTTTTTTTTTTTTTTCCAAATCAGGGTATAAATATCAATAAAGAAAGAAAACTGAAGAAATCAAAAATTGCAGTACAAGATTAAAATTGTATTTGCCCATACTGCACTGGCACTAAGGCTGTGTCCTATGTCTCATGAGAAAGTGGTCAGAAGCCTCAAACAGCAGTCATGTGTATATGAGAGTTTGTCCCAGTTGAGACTGCAATAGGCAAAGACATCCCTGTGATTTGGGAGTGACTTGTTTTGCTCCTGTGGAGGGTCTGAACGTGTGGCTTCCAACCAAATATTTTGACATGACAAGACAGGATGCAGGAGTTGTGGGATGGACTCGTCTCGTGTAAAGGGCAAGCAGTGCAAAATGAGCTTCTGTGTGGAAATAGGAAGCAGAAAATCAGTCAAAGCCTGGGAGGGGAGACATGGAAGAATTATTCTGCTTTTTCATTGAAAATGGGGCAACTAAGCTATCTGCCTAGGAGCACTTTTAGGTTTTTGCTTGGTAGTGCATTGACCCTACATCCATCTGGCACTGGGAGGGTGCCTTCTTTGTTAAACAGCTCAGCACAGATCACTCTCTGTACATAGAGAGGGACTCAGCTTTGGGGAAAAGTGTCACCTTTTCCTGACATCTCAGGCAGTGGCCGCTGCTCCAGGTAACATCCCTGGCAGCCTTGGCTTTGCTGACTCCCAGGTCTGTACAGCTGCCATGGGCAATGAGGAGTTAACAGGAGCTCTGAAGAGTTGGTCTGTTTTGAATGTGAATAATGGGAATACTCTCCTTCAATCGTGTATTCAGCACAGGGATGTACAGAGGTATAAAGTTAATCACTAGCTGGGCCACCCCTATTTCCAGAAAAAGAACTTTAATACCTCCTTTATCCAATGAAGTACCATTGTTATACCTGCATATTATGAAGGGTTTATTAAACCGGTGATAATCTATTCAAGATAAAGTGATCTGTATGGCCAACTGAGCACAGATCAGACAGAATGATGGGAGGTTATTGTTAAAATATGCAAATTCACATCCTATTGAAATGCAAACCCTCCAGATAAGATTTTTTAATAAATCTGGTCTTTTTTCACTGCATGAAGGTAACCTAATGTTTATTGACTTCAAGACCATATAATGGAACGTAATATCTATTAGTCAGATCCTTGCGTCTCTTTCGATTACTGGAGGTACATGTTCTGGCTCCCAAAGAATTTTTGTTTTATGGTTTGGTACAAAAGAAAAGAGATTAAAAACCCTGAAATTAATTAACTTCCTTCTACCAACACACCCCTTCCTCCTCAACTGCTGTCATTAGTTACCCAAGTAAAAGGAAGCAGTACCCGTCAGCTGAGAAACTGTCCACTATTTTCAGTGTCAGGAAAAAGAGCCAAAAAGAGAAACGTTGTTAATGCAGAACAACTCTGTGCAGCATAAGATAGAAATTAAGACTCTTGGATGCCTTTTTTGGGTTTACTATTACCATGCCAGACAAAGTTGAGTAAAGTTTCATTTCACCCTTCTGTAAAACTGGGCTACAGAATAGCTTGACTTGACTTCTGTGTGTGTGTGTTTCTGGGTGTAGAACTTGCTCAATGCATATATTCAGTGTGCTTTTACGAATTGTGGGGGACAGGTGGTTACAGAACAAGACAGTTTCGGATACCAAAGCAGCAGCTGAAATAAAGGCTTTTATTTCAGTGAAATGCCAGCACTGCGACAGCAAAAGCTGAGAACCTATTTCTGTTTAAAGGTCGCTTCTTCTCAAACGTTGTAAAATCTACATGCTCATGTAGATTGATCCAAGATTTGGCGTGTCTAGTGGTGCAGGTGGAAGGTTTGTTTCTCATTCTAAAGTGAAGGTCAGCGGAGTGAAAGCATCCTGAAATACAGTTTCCTAGCTCCTTGGAAAAGCCCTGCCCATCTCAAAGAGGCCCTTTCACACTGCTGATAGGCTCTCCCAGTTGTTTTGTGGTCAAATCAGGATTGTGATTATGTCTAAAATAGTCTCATCCACTCAATGTTTACCCGCGCTGGTTCTTGGTGGTCACAGAGTAGTAGCAGTGAGATGAAGGGAAGGTCTGGGCTGGTGTCGCTGCAGGGGATGAAGTAGGCAGCTCAGCTATGGGCATGTAAAGGAGAGATTCAATGCAAGACTGAAGCTGTGCAAGCTGGGACATTTAAACAGCTGCCATACACTTGGTTATCTGAAGCAGCTACATCTTTTATGATTCATGCTGTTCTGCAGACTGACCTATATGGCAAAGCAGGGGTAGACTTCTTAAGTATGGTCAAAACCCTTTGTAAGTGTGGTCCTACCTCTCACAGTAGACCCCTGGTTTCCATTGCAGCTGAAGAGTAACCCAACCCAAACCTTTTTGGACAGTTTGGCTGATGGAGATGTGCACAAAGTGTGCTGTCTGCCTGTGTGTCTGCGGTGGGGACAGCATTTCCCATCCCCAGCCTGCACCGCTGCAAAAACACAGCCTCTCTGCCCAGGCACCCTTCTCATCAGTCACTTCACTGGGTATACCACCAGTTACAAATTAGCACTTAATCAAGATAAATCCCATAGGAAGGATATGGATAATATGCAATGCATTAAGCCTGCAAATTAAGATGGTCTGATTTAGCCCTGGCTTTAAAACTCCCAAGCTTGCATTAGGACTAATGATGAATGGATGTATGTCCCTGGTTGGACAGGAGCTCTGTCAGGGCAAGGCTGCCCAACAGTGACAAAGCGAGTGCGGAGTAAGTGCTCTGCTCAATGTTCATTAGGCCTTCCACACACTCCCTGCCTGGGAATGTGCTTTCCCTTGCTGTGGATGATTGTAATAGTGATGCTTCTCCAGGATGTATTGACTTAATGATCCCACAGTTCATTAATAAAACCTAACTGAATGCAGTGGCTGCTGGCATCATTTGCCCACTGGTCAGAGTGGGGAAACTGAGGCACAGATGCTTGGAAAGTGTGACCTACACTGTGCCAAGAGCTTTCCATTCACTGGCTTTAAACAGGACCCTGTACGTGACCTTGCTCAGGCACTCCCAATCACACTTGAGAGTCTCTTGTTCTTTCATTAACTAGCTGCAGGTGTAGGTGACATTTCAATTCTCTCAGTGTGGCCCAAAGTACTTACAACTCAGTGGCCTGAATTCTCCTAGTAGGTTAGTGGAGAGGCAGAGAAAATAAATTCTTTCCCTTTTCATCTCCTGGGCTGCAGCATGGATGATGCAATAAGATGGTCCTCAGTAGTCTTTGCTCCAGGTACAAATACAGCTATTTCTAATGGACGTCCTGCTCCATGGTGCAGTATGAATTGCAAATACATGACTGGAGATTGTTTCTGTCCCTGTGTGACTGAGCAGTCACAGAGCTCTGGTCAGCCTCCCTTCCTGCCTCAGCTCTTGCCAGACCTGAAAAGAACATTGTTATCAGGCCTCCCATCTGCTATATGTGGTCCAGAAAGTAATCCCTGCATGAGATCAGGGAGGAAGAAAACCCCTCAAAAGCTTATTTACCCATCAAGATCAGGGTCCACCTGGGCTGGAGTACACCAGGGGAGCTGATGTTTTAGCAGAGGTTCTCTGTGATGAAGATTTCCAGAGAAAACAGTTTAAGATTCACAGCTGTGGAACATAAGGAACCAACTACAGTCTGTCAAGGGTTAAGGGGCTTTGTAGAAGTAATTTAGGGAAATAAAATTCTTTAAAATAACAAACATGGCAAAATGGGTGGTTTTCAATGTACTTTTCTTCAAATTTGCACTAGTGTGCAAGCTTGTCACAACAGAGATTCTTTCCTGGATGTCATACTGCACTTATCACTGGGAACAACTACTTTCTACAGTGCCTCTCTACTTTATGAGAGAGATGTGTTCTGGTTCATGGAGGGGCTGTTTTGTATAATCTTCCATGAAGGATTAAAACCACAGCAGTAGGAACAACAATAATGCAACAAACTACTTCTTGAGAAAAACAATGAAGTGGCACAGGCAACAAAATCTCATCACCCACTGAAAAGTGGCAGACTTAACTCATGTGGCCACACTTCTCCTTCAACAGGAAGGCTAGATCACATTCATCCCCAAGAGGACCAAGCCTATCACCCTATCCTGGGAAAAGCCAATGTATACTTAATCAAATGACATTGCATTTTTTCACAAGATCCAGGAGGCGTGGGACAGGGCACAGAAGTTGTGACTGCACTTCTGTGTGATGAAAACGAGGCTCCAACATGGGTTGATGCCCTCTGGGTGTTGTGATCCACCGCACCCATCTTCTGGTGCTCTGGGCTATTTGTCAGTTGTTCTCACCTCATTCCAATCCACCCCACAGGAACAAGGGCTTGGGTTTGCCCAAAGACACCAAACACAGTTGAGTGAACAGTAGCATGCACAATACTGATGTAGAGTAGAGCCCGAACAGTAATGAGCATGTGAGTGTATGCAAACAATGGAAAGCCTGTCCCCACCAAAACGTGCCATCTCTTCACTGCTTTCCACCCATCTAGCATCACCCGTATGTCCTGCATTGCCATCATCCCTCATCTGCCTCCATCCAGCAGCTCAGATCAGGTACCAGCAAGCAGAACTCCCTGTCAGCCAGTGCAGCTCCTGATGACATTCTTCCTTTCTTGGCCAGAAAATGTCAAATATCACAGTTTATTCTTCCTTATGCCTCCATCTGCTCCTTGTGGAGCAAATCCCAGTCAAAGCAGAGGTGAGTGCAGAAGATAAAGTGGGGTAGAAGGCCCAGGATTAACTCATAAAACACTACTAGTGAGGGCAAGGGATTACCCAAGGGTACCTCACCCTGTAATCCAGGGTGTTAGCATGCCCCAGCCTGAGCAAAAAGAGAGAAAAGCTGTGTCCAGCCAGAGACGCACAACAATTTGGCAGGAATTGCCAAAGCCAGAGGTTATCTTATTATCACTGTGACTTTTTCATTGCCAGACAGTGCTTTAAGCCATATATCAACAGCAAGAAGGCTGGTGTGCAGCTTTTGCAGTGGGGAAAGGTGTCTTTTTTTCCTTTTCCTTTCTTTTATTTACTTCCCCTCTAAGATAAGAGGCCAGTAACTGCCGATCCACAGGAAAGAAGAGGGCTTAATGATGAGGGAGAAGGATTAAGGTGGCTTCTTGTTAATTTTGACAGTGCAGATGATACTTATTGAGCTGATGGAACAGGATATGGCGGTGCCCTCCAGAGGTGTGTGTGTGTCTATGTGTCCCCAGCTCCCAGGCTGGAGAAAAAGAGTTCAAGAAGGAGAGATCTGTGTGTATGTGTGCTCACACTTGAATACAACATGCTTCTGGCTTTGAATACAGATTAACACTGTGGATTTGAAAGTCTGACCATCAACATGTGAGTTAAATACTTAAGGAAAACTGTTAAGGCAGGCAAACAAAAGGAAGTGCAAAACTGCTGATAGAGGATGGTGGAAGTGAGGTAAAAACTGGAAGTGGTGAACAGTAAAAGCCAAAGACATGCTACATAAAGGAGCTGAAAGCAAGACATGGAAGAAGTCTGATTAAAAAGAAGTATAACAAGTGCTGTCATGGATGATTATAGGGGTTTGAACCTGTCACCTACAGCAACAAGAGCACTGGCCTTTCTCACTTGACCTGAGGAGATAATGCTGTTAGCTAAGGTTAGGGAGGGCAGGTAATGAGTTGCTGTTCAAATACAAAGCAAGGATGTCTTTCTGCTCCACATAATTAAACCACGAACATAAGTAAACAGGGTCTGAAGTTCTGGAATTGCCTAGCAAAGTCCCTGAAATCCCCTAAGATATGCTGCTAGACCTTCTCATCTTGATAGCATCCCCCCATCCTTGTGAAATACCAGTACCTAGGGATATTCTCTTCCTTGGTGTCTGTCTAAAAAATACCAGTCTAGACACAACCACACTACACCCACAGCCACATCCCAAAATGTCCTGTGCTACTTTACAGTACACTGAATTAATGAAGAAATTCCTTCATGACATTGCTGAAATGAAGCCATTTCTAGGAGGTAAAATAGACACTGTTTAACCATGCACCACTCAACTGTGCAAGATAATAAAAACGATTGGAGAAGGCAAATTCCCTCTTCCAAGGACAGGAGTAAATTACTTATAATTTGTGCTTCACCTATTTTGTGTACTTCCTATGAGCATTCAAACAGTTGTGTTTTATAGCAATGTATATTCAAGCCCTCATCCCCATTTCTAGAATGTATATACAAATAGTGAAGGATGCTGAGTGCTTCATTTTCACACAGATTAGTGCCTTCTTATTCAATCAAGAATATGAAACAACACCACATGATTTTGCTGATCAATCACAATTCACCAATAGAGCATGAAGACTGAATATGCATAGATAAAAATCCAAATATGCAAAAAGGGAGAGAAAATGCAACTTATAGTTAAGAATATTCCAAAGGGTGAATTAACAATTAGCCAGTCATTAATATATAAATTCTTTGGCATGAGAAACTATATCAACCAGCTATGAATACCTTTAGTTCAGAAATTAAGAAATTATCACCTCCCATCAACAGTGTAAAGACCTAGACCTGTAGTATAGCAGGAAAAATGGGAAGCAAGCTACAAGAACAAGTTCAAGATGTACCTTTACAAGTTCATGCAGTGGCAAGGGATCAGACATGGTGATCCAAGAATGTCTTTCACTACCATGTAGTTTGTCCTTTTTATTTTAGCTGTGATTTTATGACAGTGTTATCAAAGCAAGGTTGCCTCCTGTGATACTGTTATCAGTTCTGAGGCTTGGATTTTGAATTTTTCTTCATTTGAAAGTAAATGTTGCTCAAGTTTTTCTACAAACACTGTTAGATGCAAACTTAAATTCTATTTAATTATTATTAATGTGAATCAGTACCAATTCACATACCTCCAAAGGCAGGAGATTTAGCAAACAGATTAGCAAATGTTGTTGTTGTTGTTTTTTAATGATAAAAATATTGTGAGAACTGGCAGAACTGCTCAGGAGTTTCAGTTTTCAAAACCAGTTTCCAAAAACCTGGACAAAGATGTTTTGATTATCTCTTCATCTGTTCACGATACTTAGTTTTCTCATTTGAAAGTCAAATAAGCCAATGTCATTTGAAATGAGAGACACTGCCTGATGCATGTGAATGGGAGTCAAGGATTTCTGTGCAGAGTAGTTCAGAAAACTGCCAATATGTGTGCCTGTAGAAGTAGTCATCACCCTCTTGACAAAGCCACTGAGTTTGGATCAGGGACCTCTGGAACAGTGGGTTTGAGATCCACAGCTTGTCTCGAAAAGCTGGTAGATGCCAGCTGGAGGCTTTTAAAACTCCTGTCTTCTCAGAGCCAGAAAGTATGGCACTCGTCAGACACGAGTTTCTGATGCTTTTAATTTCTTGGACATATTTTGGAAAGGGACAGGGAGGAGCCTGAGAAGGAGGAGGATTCAATAAAAAACTAAAATGTGCAAATTATTTTTTTTCCAGTGTCTGGTAAACATTTATATTATTATTATCTGTAAAGAATTATAGCATTTGAAAATGCAAAGCCATTATTCTTTTAGTTTAAAGCTGATTTTCTTTCCTGAACTTCCCTTCACTGATATTTCATCAACACCCAGACAACTTCAACTTAAATAAAACAGCAACAACAAAGGCATGCATTTCATAATATTTATTTTGGCTGAAAAGCCAGTTTTCATACCCACACATGCATAACTTCAATCAATGTTTTTGCCAGTGCTGCTCCTCTGTTTATATCTCAGCCCCAGTACTTTCTTTTATACCTCAGTTGCCCTACAATGAACACCTTAATCACCTTCCCCCTTCATGGGTATTAAATTTGAGGTTTTATACTGCTTTAAAGATGAAGAACAGAGAGACAACCTTGAACTCTGAATATTTACATCTATTAATTTTGGGGTCTGGATGTCAGTTTTGAAGCATGGGGATTACATCAAATATTGTAAGTAACATTTTAAATCCAGGCATAGAGATTTGTGGTGGAGAAATAACTTAATGATCAATACTGTACAAAAAATATGGATAGATTGAGAGGTAATTCCTAGTCTAAGGATCCCTTGCACCCTAAAAAGAGAGACATTAAAAAGGCAAAAAAGAAATACCACTCAGAAATGTAA
Source organism: Streptopelia decaocto (assembly GCF_964273445.1). Classification (NCBI taxonomy): domain Eukaryota; kingdom Metazoa; phylum Chordata; class Aves; order Columbiformes; family Columbidae; genus Streptopelia; species Streptopelia decaocto. Next base: position 74,346,602 of record NC_138657.1, read on the forward strand.
TAGAACTGCCTCCAAGCAGAAGGCTGCCCCAAGACTTTTCTGTAGGCTTGATTATTTCTGGCTGGGAGAAAAGTCCCATTAAAAAGCATTTCTGCTCCTTCCCCTGGTTATGGGACACCATCCTGAAGAGAAATCATTGACAAGTCTGCCTTTTTCTAAAAGGGTTAGCCAAATAAATTGTCTTTCTTGCCACAGCTCCTCTCCTCACTTCTGCCCTTTTGTCTTTCTCTTTTCTTGTTATAGTTAGGAGTGAACATTTTGGCACGTTAATTAAAAATAGTAATAGCTGTAACAGAAGAAAGAGGAGGAGGGGTAAGGTGAGGGAAGCTGAAGGGGGAGGGTAACTGCAGCCCTAATTAATAGAATTACTCTCTGTTGAAAACCAGTCTGATGAGGACTCTTGTCCTTGAATAAATACTCTGTGCATCTGCATATATATGTATATGTGCATATATATAGATAAATGTACACGTAAACACAGCTACTCTGTTGCTTAGCAGCCAGTAGGGTCTTTTCATGAGACAACAAAATATATGTGACAAACTGTCTCAAAAACACAAAGTTCCCTAGCATATTTCTTTTCTTGTAGCTATTCAGACAAGGTGGAGAGTGGCCCTGAAATTAATGTCTCATCCAACGGACAAAGGCAGAACTAAGCTAATTGGATTCCCATCTGTTCCAAACATAGTCTCAACATCACACAATAATAATAAATAATATGGTAATCACGGCTAACAATTAATCTTTTAGTTTAGATTTTTTGCAGGATGCTGAATAGATTCTAATTTTAGACAAATATAGCTTGGTGTCTGGACATATCCTCTGGACAAAAATGAAAAAAAAAAAGCCATGGTCTGACCACACACAGTCATTGCGTGTATTTCAGGAGAGCAGGGGCTGTCTATTCTAAATGCCTCCTACAGCAAAATACAAACTGGAGCCTAAGAGATTCTAATTCTGATCTAAACCCAAAACAAATGTGAACTGAACCGTCAAATTACTGTTTAAAGTGACACGTGCTTTTTGTTTAAAAAATTCCTGGGATGAGGAATTTCCATTTCACCTGGGGATAGGAGCAGTGTGTCCATCCCCTGGGGCTCACAGCATGTCCCTGGACCCTTTCTTGTCCCTCCGGCATGTCTTTATCTTCACTAGTCCCTGCTTAGGTATTTTAACTGCAAACTTGTTGGCCCAACTAATGCCTCCTGATTCTGTGCCACTGCAAGTGTAACTTCAGCTGAGGACTTTACAGCAGTGCAGGTACTGAAGAGGGATTAAAAAACTGGGCAAATTAGCCTTGTGATAAACCAGTGAGAGATTACAGACCTCACATCCCCCTATGTTCAATTGCATCCCACTACCCAACCAAGAAGCTCTTCTGCTGAGTCTTCTGTGTGGACAAGGCAATGGAAAAACCTCCACAAACACCCAAAATCCAGCTGTGACCTAGGAGGGACTGAATCTGCTGAAAATATTCCCCCAGAGCCATTGCAAATCTCCACGGCAGAGGTGTGAGAAGAACCAAGATTTTCTGTGAACTTCCTCACATGTCAATGTAAACTTTTAATGTCTAAAGCAACTGGTGGCAATGAGATGCCTAGCTCTGAGATGCCTAACTCTACTTTGCTATGTGAAAATCAGCTCCTTGTCTTTTTTTCTTTTTTTTTTTTTTTTTGACCTGATTCTTTAGGAGCTTTTTAAAATGCTCCCTAGTTTTAATTCATGCTGAAGTCAACAGACCTATGGAAGGGAAGCAGGGCTAAACCATGAAGTTGTGAACTCCACATTCACGTGAGCTCCTAAACATCTGTTACATCCTAAATCCAAAACAGCCACCCTTTCTTTAGTAGTGAGAGAAATGCTTTCTGTATGGCTATAACTGTAAACAGATGGATAGATATAAGGTGATGTGTGGAGCTGGAACAACCAGTTAGTAAAGTTTATAAAGTACTTTGTGAGTCCATCTGGACGGATGGTACTTTATAAATGTAAGGCTGTTATCAGTGCCTAACAGCACCCAACTATCACTCAGCACTTTTTGGATGGACAGTTAAAGAAAACACATAAAATATATTCCTCGGTAGATATTTCACCCAGACTCTTTTACTTGCAATAGCAGAGATCTGGGCTTTCATTTGTTCAGACCATTCCCATTTGCAGTCATGGGGAAAAATCCGCAATAGCTCAACTCATGAAGTTGCTGGATTTTTTATGTTTGAACAATGAAGCTTCACAGCACAGCCCTGGAAATAAATGAGTGGTTTGAGAATTTGCTAGTGGCAGGTCTCTTGCTGCAGTAGGGGACAGGATAACTAAAAGGATAGTGTTGGAAGAGGCATCGGGTTTTTTGCTGTTCTGGTTTGAGTGGTGTTTTGTTTTGTTTTGTATTGTTTCATTTCATTTTGTTTTGTTTTACGCTCCCTTCAGGGGCACTGCCCAGAATTAAATTCAAATTGTTAATGATTGAAAAGATAGATCACATTTCTGGTGATAAAGGGAATGTGGTGACAAAAGGGATTCTGGTGACATATGAATGCTGGGCATCAGCAGAAGTTGTACAAAATGCTCACTTTCCCTGTGGTCTCCCTGACAGTCCTTAGGAATATAGCTGGGGAAGCAACTAGGAAGATATCGCTGCTGGATATGACTTGGAGAGCAACAGAAGGATCCCAGGGATCTCACTGAGACTCCTCCACAAGGTTGAGACAATCATTCCTCATAGCACTTCTTTGGTTAAAGAAATCTGGGGGGAGGAGGGCTGGCAGCACTCTGGAGAAAGCCTGTCCTCTTGGGTCTTAATCACCATTTAGTTTGAAAGTAGGCAGTATTTTCAGAAAAAAAAAAAATAAATAGGGTTCTATGTTTTTTTCATGAAACAAATGTGGTGTCTATGGAGAATTATTATTTTTTTTTCCTTCAAATTCTGAACACCCCATAGATTTCAGTCTGGGGATGCTTCCAGAAGAAGTGTGTTTTAATTTCCTATGCTGCCACCATTCTGTGCTGTGAGATGGCTTCCCCAAATGTACCCAACCTCTCAGGATACTTTGCAGGCAAAAGTTCCCGCGGTGAACTATCTTTTTCCATTAAAAGTAGAGACTATTGTATGAACCCTATGCATGTAGTCTAATTTAGGACTATGGTTTATGGAAGAAGATGTAAGCATAAATTACCAAAATTGTTATTCACAGCATACTAGCCTTTTAAAAAATAAATATTTATTTATGCATTCACTTATTATTTGTCCATGGAAACAAAATTTTCCAGGGACAATTTTAATGTCCTCATCTAATTGTTTTAGTCAACTTTTTGACAAAATTTCTCTCTATTTTGATCAAATTTCCCTCTATTTTGCTGCTTCTGACATGGTATTTAAACCCTTGTTAAGAGACAACACTGGAATAACTTTTCTTTTACGTGAGTTTAATTGCCAGTTACAGTAGACTGCAAGACTGATGACAGAATTGGTCCCTATTTCCAAAAAAACAATCTTTTTTTTTTCTTGGGGATCAGCTCACAAAAATCTTCATTTCTTTTACAAAACTTTGACACTATCACCAACTGTCCAGATGATGGTCAACCAAGAGGAAGATGCTCACTTCTATAAAGGTCTGCCATAAGAGACCAGCATGAACTTCAATTTTGAATTCTAAAATCCTGCCCACCTGCCTTTCATTGTCCTGATTTAGGGATGGAAAGCAGAAAAGCAGATGTCTTCTGATAACAGGAGAGCTACTCATTCCTGTTGGAGTAATCTGACGTTTCTGAAGGTCTTTACATTTGACAACTAGGAGACTGTATTGCAAGTTGGGTGAGCAGACAGATTTTAATTGTTATTAGCCATGTGGTAACAAAGACATACCTAGTCAAAGTAATAAAGCATGAAGGAGGTAATACAGATGATGGCCCAATGCTCACAGAAGTAGAGCCACAGTAGGAACCACCATCATGTAAGCATTTACAAAGCACCCATAATAACAGCAGCATTTACGTGCTGAGTAAAGTTACTAGTCAGTGCAGCATAAAGGAGTTTGTGCACCCAGGAAAATTACATTGATCCCACAATAAATGCAGGACAAAGAGTGACAGACAATATACAGGATATATACCGTATGAATAATTGCCTTCAAAGAGGACTAGGACAAAGAGATGGAAGAGGATGTCAGGGTCAAATTATTATTATTTTTTTGACTACAGCAGCCAGACAGCTCTCAAATGGTTGATTTGAACAGCTCTAATAGAACAATGTCATTAAACAGCCAGTGCTCAGGAAATGACATTGCTGAGTCCCTACCAATGTCTTGGCAGGTGAATATGAAGGTTCACACTGTTAATGACTAGCATTTGTAATGACTGCTTTATTCCATTTCAGCAAATACTCTATTCCCAAAGGACACCCAAGGTAAGGATGGGGAATTGAATCAACATGCATTTTGGGCTCAAACAAGCCAGCAGCCTTTAGCTTGGTCACAGGAAGATCAAGCAGAGACCTCTCCATTGTCACCAGCCAGCTCTCAGCATTGCTGTTTCAATGACTTTCACACCTGTGTCTATTAGTCTCATTAATGCTCAGCATTTGCATTGTGAAATGGATTCTGTCCCCACTTGTAAAGAGGCAATTGCCTGTACATCATCAATGTCACACCCCAGGTCCCAGATTCAGCAGAGAGCTTCAGCATGTGCTTAATTTCAAACACAGGCATACAACCTATTCAACTCAGCATGACAGGAGTGTGTGTTCAACCTGCAGCATGGGGCAAGGAGGCAGAAGATGGGAAATTGGCACAGCAGGGACTGATGCAGCATGGTTAGCTACATGTTTTTTTGGTTATTTATACCTATAGGGATGAGTGAAGAGGGAAGGAGAGAGAAAGAGGGAAACAGGCATGGAAACGGCAGGAGGAAGAAAGGAAGGAAATCAACACATCACATCACATGTCAAGGCAGTAGACTGAGAAATACTTCCTAAAGATACAGGTTCCCCAGTAAGGTTTGGGTCATTTTTTTTTTTTTTTTTCCCAAAGGGCATCATTCAAATAGCACAATGGGATGTTAAGGCTGTTTGCTAATAGGTGTAAAGAAGTTTAGTCACTGGAGAAAGACACCAATGAACAGGAAGGATGGAGTGCAGCCACTTCAAGTGACTTGGGAAGGGTTGTTGACCTTGTACCATGTGAAGACTTGACCCCTATTCAAGGTAGTGTAGGCTGACTGTTGATATCGTTCATAGTTCACCTGGTTTCAGAATTGAAAGGCGCTTCTTGGTCTCCCCCATGTAAAGCGGGGATTTGTAGTGCAGAAGTTAACTGAGAAAGATAGGGGAGACTTCTCAGAGTTAAGAAAGCAAGGGATATCCCACTGAGCTAGCCTGTAGCCCTCTGGTTCCCAGTAGATACTGAACACTGTCTTATTTAGGGCTTTTCCGGTGGAACTGACCCACGCTGGAGGTAACACCATAGCCTGCCTCTGCATTACGCTTGTGCCCCAGGAAAAAAGTCTCTCCAAGACAGTGCCTTCTCAATGTCAAGACCCGTGTGTCAAACACAATGAGAGACAAATATTGATGCACAGAGTCTATAACCTACATAGATTATGTGTGGGAGAAGGGGGAGAAGCATGGGGAATATAACAGACCCCTTCACAGTTGTATCACTCATCAGGTTGAGCAAAGGAACTGAACCAAGTGCACCAATCTGCAAGCTAACACTTTCCTTGCTAGATCAAGATGGGCCTCTTTGAGACACTCACATCAGGAGCTTGTTTGCAAGGTACTTCACCACTGACCCCAAAAGCCCTCGGGAGCATGCTGGGTACACTTCAGAGAGCCCTGCTGGTGCCTAATCTCTGCATGAAACCAGCTCTGATAAAGAGAAACTCTGGTGGCCAAAAATGCCGTAGCGATTTTCGAGCAGACTACAAGTTAATCCCCAGGATCATGATTAACATGTTTATTTTCCTCAGTTAAACAGATTCTAATGTCCAGGCCTGGGTGAAAGCATTGCTAAGAACACAGTCAATAAGCTGCCAGCTTTGAGTTGCTTTTGGTGATCTAGATGGCCACCCCAGACTCTGTAATAGCCATGAACTTCTAGACAGTGGGGAAGTGAGTTTCTCTCCTTTCATTTTTGGTTTTACTTAAAATATATATATATATATATATTTAATTTTCCAGACTTAAATCTGCTCTGGTCAGCTATTGAGCAGTCTTCCCAAATATAAGGTCATTGTTCATTTTTATTAGTCACTTATAGTCCTAGATTTAGGCAATATTTTTTCCCTTTTGTTGCCCATCTAAACAAATTTTCATAGCCCTGGGAAAAGAAAACTTTCTTGTTCTCAGTAAGTAGCAGAAAAAAGGGAATTGAGAGAGACAGGGAAAATAACTCTCCTCTACTTGTCAAGATGCTGCCAGGTTCTGTAGTTAAGGTTTCCCATAAGATAGGGAATGAAAGCAACTTGGTCCCTTGGACATTTTTTTGCTTTTTGCTCTCAGAAGAAAAATTAAGCCATACAATTTTGAAATAATGAATGGTTCACTTAACAGACAATAAGAAGAGACCAGTCTTGAACCCACACCAAACCTTTCCTGACTGAGAGCCATGGTATTTGCTCTTGTATAGCTTCATTTATGTGTCAGCTTTCATGATTAGTGGAGGGTCCTTTACACTTCACTTCCCTTTCTCCCCAAGCATGTGATAGAAGAAGAGGGAATAAAGCAAGAATCAGTTTTCAGGAAGACCATAGAGCAGAGTGATATCAGGAAAACCAGACCTCAGCTTGAGATCATGAAGTGCAGAACAGGGAATTTTCTTGAGTGTTTTCTGCAAAACACCATCCTGCTGCTGACATCACCTAGATACCTCAGAGAAGTTCTGTGCCCTTTGGATACCTTCCCACAACCAACCACCAGGGTGTATTGTGCACGCTCAGTCACTAATTGCATCAGAGAAAAATCTGAGCTTAGTTCAAATTGCTCCTGCAACCCCAAGTCCTTTCTTTTCATCTTCAGAGATCTCTGAAAGCCAGTATCTGCAACTTCTTATGGCATCTGCTACTCACTGTCGTCCTCCGTGTTCCCTGATGCTATGCTTTGAATTGTCCTCTCTTGTGCTGTACCTTCTGTGCTGTCCACTCACCATTCTCCTCTGGGCTTTTATATGTTTATCCAGCTCCATCACATCAATAGCTGAGTGACGCAAGGGTTACAGGCTCAAGGAACAACATAGGCAGAACTAATCTTGCCTTGGGGCTTGAAGATAGGTTAGACACCCTCTGGGTGGCTCCACATTTTATGATTTCATGCCTTATCCTCCCAAACAGAAATGAAGGAATACGTTCTAAATAAACAGAAAAGTCAATTGAAACCTAAGTTTTAAGGAGATCTGAAAAAGTCAGAAAGTTGGTCAATATCCAGAATATTTTCTGTGAAATTAAGAGAGAAAAGAGCTTTTGAAATACAGAAAATTAATGGAATTTTTCCTTATTTCAAAATGGCTTTTTTTGTTGTTGTTGTTTTTTTTTTTTTTAATTTTAAACCGAAAGAAGATGACTGGATTAAACCCTGAAGAACATGACACTGAAATTCAGGAAAACATCTGCTTCTGCTTATCCCTTGGTACATTTTTTTCTTTGAAAGGAAAGACAAAAAAATAGGAAAGAAAAAGAGAGTTCTTTATCCTGTATTTCCTCTGTTTCCCCAGACCAACATTGCTTTTTAGATAACAGATTACTGGAGTAGGGAGCACACTGTCTGTTCACACCATCCTCAGCATTTTTGAACCCAAGAGTCACTGAAATGTCTATTTTGGGATAAGTCTCCACAGTGGTGTAAACACAGGAATTGCACAATAGGAGGGTCTAGTGAGATTCATGGCTTGAGTCCCTGCTCTACACAGACTTTTTCTTTGATCACGGACAGAAACTGGCCTCGAGTCTTCCAGGGCACACAGTACTATGGCTCTTCAGCACAACCAGGGACGTCCATGCTGTCTGCCTGTTATCCTGCATGTTGGGTGTGATCTGGAACATGCCAAATGTCTTTCCAAGCAGACAAACTCATGCATGGACCAGAAGACTGGTCCATAGCTGTGGTCTGTTTACCTGGATACAACTGGCTGAAGGCCGTACACTGAAATTTTGAGCCCAAACTCAAGTGCTCCAAGTGCTTCTGCTCACCAAGGGCAACAGTCCTGTAGCAGGCAATGTCACTAAGGGGTTGTATGCATTCAAACTGCAGGTGTTGACCCCGTGGCAATAAATCAGTTAAATGAATATCTGTGTAGATAGGTTTTCATTAATCAAATATATGACTTGGAGAACAAACAGTCATTGAAAACATCTAGACAAGCCTGGAAGACTGCAGCTGTTAGCATTGCATACTACATTATCACCACATATTTAGATTGTTATTAAGTGAACTTTAAGTAAGGCATTCTCCATTTGTCATTTTCCCCCTGGTGAATTCAGCTACCAGCATTGATTTTTTTTTTTTTTTTTAATCTGAAAACTTGGCTATTAACTTTTCAAAACTTATTAATCTGTTTTCACTCTATTGGTAGCAGCTTACCCCCACCTTCTACTTAGCTTGTTAAAACTCAGAGTTGATTAAATATGACACAACAGTAAAATATTACATAAGCGCACAAGAAAATTTTTATTTCATTATCGGCACAAAGTGAGTCATCTTGAGTATGACACTGGCTTTGGCTCCATTTTCTCTCACATTTTTGCTCTGGTTTTGTATTTAATCACATCTTTTTTCTCCTTCTCTTTGCGCATATGATTTTGTTTTTCAAATCCACAGCAGAATGATCCAACTTTGTTCTTATGCTATTAATTAACACCACGCTTTAGTTTCCAACATACTTAAATGATGAATAAGGTTAAATTCCAGACAACGTTCTGTACATTGCCATCAATTAACAATTTTCAAGGCAGCGCTTCATTAATAAACATTGATCAGCAGAGCCCTTGTGTGGAGTGCATTGGAGCTGAGAATTTGTACCAGAGCTTCTTTAATATATGTGCTGGAGTGTGTGGTGTGGGTAAGCGTGTGCATGAGCGTGTATGTGTACGTGTGTGAAAAAAATCAATGCAATATCCTAGGAAACTCATCAGCACATCATCTCCTTAAAGGTTAATTAAGAATTTGAGGAAGAACAGAGGGGCTGAAGCAGAGGTGATGGACATCCGTGTCTCTCCAGATCATTAAGTACTAATTAGGTTTGGAAAGTCTATTGAGTTTCCTTGGTCTCATCAAGCCATGTGATGGTCTCTGGATACCTCAGTGTGAAATGCCATCAGCACTATATCTCCCTTTATGAACAGGATGCACTTCAGTCTCAGGTGTGCCTGCTGTCTCTCACTCTGTGTGTATATGCCTCATTCGGTATGTGTCTGATTAACCTGTTTTATATATTGCGTAAACAACGTGTGGAGAACACAGACTGTTTCAGAATCATGTGTAATGCAGCATATTTGCTGGACGGCTAGCGAGGCCAAAAAGGAGGTAATAAAAAAAGCAAGGAAAGTTCCTGTAAGGTATACATTGAGAAGGAGCAGGAGCGAATCTTACAAGTGTATGGGAACCCTTTCACTGTGCTAGAAGTTCACTTAGGGAGGACTTCCAAACTGGTTTCCTGTTACTTATGTTTCCTGAGCTCAAGATGGAGATGGGGCAAGACAGGAGCTCCACAGCAAAAGTTATCAGAGAAAGACCCCACCATGCAGCTTCAAAAATATAATAATAAGTATTTGACTAATTACCTCTTTTAAAACTCTTAGCAAGAAGTGTTGCACAGCTAAACCCCAGAACTGGTGATTTTTTTTTTCAGAAATATCTTCCACAAGGAAGGTGAGATGCTGCTTTTAACTTAATTTCCTGCCTTTTTGGTATTTCGTAGCCTATGGCTCTTAGAGGGATGGACTTTTCTCAGGATGTTTTATTTAAATTGAATCAGAAGAACAAATTTGGATGCTCATCTATGGACAATGATCTAGCAAGCAATCCAATCTGTGCCTGAAAGAAACCTTTGAGGTGCCCAGGGACTGAGTCAGCTCTCAGTGTTAATGTGCAAAGTAATTCAAACCAGATACCAATGACCAGATAGGTTCTTCTGGCAACCAGCCTTGATGGTGCTATTAGAAGAAAAGCACAGCTGTTTCTGTTATGAGGGTTCCCTGAACTTGATAACTCAATAATATTTGTTAATAGTAGCTTTTTGTCAGTCTTAAACTAGTGGGATGGCATAAAGCTTTTGAAGGTTAAAGGAAGAATAGGTTTGGTAGCACTTTGGCATTTGTCAGTCCAAAGAGATCCTTATTCAGGAACATACAAGAAGTGTCGTTTTATATATAAAGAACTAATCCACACTCAGTTACACATCTACTTGCTTTCTCAGGATGGAGAGAAGAATAGTGTACCTAAAGATGTTCACACTGACAGGGGAGGGTTCTCTTCTGAGCTGGCTTTTTCAAAGAACGTCCAGTATAAGAGAGGATGTTGACACTGGGGATGATTGCCATTGCCCTTTTGAGCCCCATTGAACTTTCTCTTTAATTGCACCCCATGAATGGAAGTTAATGGTTCCTTGGCTTAAACTGTTGTCCTGCCAATGCTGTGCTATTAACATTTTGACTATTAAAAGTCCAGTTGCAATATCAGTGTCACAGGGGCGAAGGAAAAAGTCAGGGTACCACTGGGATGTGGGCTCCTTAGGAGGTTTCTGGAATTAAAATCAACTGCCTCTCACTCCCACCACTACTGCCACCCAATTTTCAGCAGGAGATGGCTGAATTGAAAAGCTACTGATAATGTTGCAGCCTGCACGTCTGCTCTGGAATATCAAGGGCCCCTTGATAAACCCATTGCAATGCCTGGAGCACTTCATCTGCAGGCGACTTGCTCTCTGCAATATGGAGAGGATTGCCACTAATCCTGGCGCATTACTGTTCACTTGACAGAAGTCGCCTGAAACAACTTGCGTCTGTTCTTGTTCTGATTTGCTGTCGGTATTTATTAAGAGCACTGTGTTTAAAATGGCACACAATGTAGCCCGCAGATAAAATCTTAAGCTTCCTATCTATACCAACAAAAAAACAAACACCCCCTCCCGAGAAAATCTCCTCCAAACATTGTCACTCCCCACTTTGCTCAGCCATGTCGCCTCTGCTGCTTCCTCCCCAAGACATCCCTCTGAGAGCAGTGGTTGTAGCAAGAGGCATCTTATCTCTGGTTTTACTGATAACCATTCCTGAGCTGCTGTAAAATGATTTTAAATACTGAAATTTAAAGCCACATGGTAATATAAACCAAAATATTAACCACTCAAATCAGCTTTATTTTCATGGCATCAGTAGAAAAAGATATTAGATTGACAGCATCCGTGGTTTTCTATTGACCAATGACACCTTCATGCTTCTTCCCTTTCTGGCATAACTGAACATGAACGTCCAAGGACGTAAAGATATAACAGCTTCTCTGAGCATTCAGTCTTAACCATTGTGCTTAGATGTAAACAAGACTTGCTGTTGCAGGCTGAATATGGTGATGGTTGTATGATGCGACCATTTCTTTACCACCAAAGAGTGTGGTTTTACTGAATGAATTTTCCAGCTTCCAGTAAGAGCCCTATGGTATTTCCAGCTGGGTTTGTTGCAACTGTGTCTCCTAGCTTTTGATATCTCCTGGTTTTCATATTGTCATATACCAAGAAACACTACCAGTTTGAGTAGAAGGAGACATTTCTCAAGCACATGGGTGAAGATAATCTGCTTTTCTGTGTCTCCTACACAAAAACTGTGGTTCTTCTCTCAATTCTCAATTTAATTCAAAACTATCATGCATCAAAATAAGTCTGGGAGGACATGGATAATTTGGTTTTGTTCTTTTGTTTGTTTTTTAATAAGGAAGGTACTAGTCTAAGTGAAATCCCTTTGTGCTTCCTTTACTGCCCCTTGAATATTTTATCTTGTTAAGCTGATATTTCATTGTTAGTGGAGGAAATTTCCAGACCTTTCAGGTCCTTAAAGACCCACTTCTTCCACTCTTGGATGGAGAGTATGGCTATGAATTCAGCATCAAACAAGCTTTTTCTTGTTATTTTTTGGTCCTAGTACATTGGTCGCATGAAAAATTTTATCACTTATGCATGTGAAGAATGTGTGTGCATGTGTGAGGGTATGCATATGTATCAGTCTAGCATATTTTAAGTCATTTTATATACATATGTATATATATACATATTTGTAGAGAGATCGTGTATGTGTGAAGAGGGAGTACTGTCATTTCTGGTCTGGATGTTTGTGTACTTTAGGCAGTGTGCAGATAGAGAATGGCGTGAGTTAAAGAAGAAGGTTTGCGTTGTCGTAACCATGTGAGGCAGCAAAAGGAGTCAATGTATGGTGTAAGTCTTCTGAACTCAGTAATGCACTGGAAGACTTATCTGTGCAAGATCTTTCTGATTTTAAAATAAAGGTTTGCAAAGCAAGGCCCTGTACATCAACCTCGTCCATGCACCACCCTCCCATTTGTCCGGGACAAGCTACATTAGGTATGGCAGACAGTAACAGTGCTTTCAAATGAGGGACAGATGGCTGCCCAACACTGACAAAACAGCTGTCCGAGACTTTTAATTTGTTTTCCTTCAGTGGACCTTTTGCTCCCCAGTCCCTTGCTACCACTGTCAAATTTTTGTAGAAGTAAGGAAGAATGTGGGGACAATGTGATAGAATTAGAGAACGTGGTGCAGACAATCCACCAAGGAAATAAGTCCATCAGATAATAACCCTTCTTCACAAACTAGATCTCTGGGAAATAGGTGTGTACTGGAGATGTGTGTGTGCACATGTAATGGTGGAAAGCTGTGGGAGAGGACATAGAAGAAGAATAGCTAGCAAGCTTTAGGGTGAGAGGAGAGGAATATGACAGCCAGATCCTGAGGGGGTACAACAGGGTGTCCAAAAGAGTAAGACACAATGTTTGACATATAACAGCCTCTTATCAGTGTCATTTGAAAACCTCAGCTCAGAGGGGGACACAAGTTCTCTGGCACCAGAGAGCCTCATCTGTCAATGTCCTTGTAGGGATGAGTGGGATGAGGTGGAGATGTACTTTTATTTCTTTATCTATTCCTCCAAATAATGCAATGTTTGGAGGCTTTAAGCATTTCAAGTTTTAGATAGGGATATCTCCACCAGCACCAGGCAAAGTCCTTGGTAAGCTTAGCACAGGGGCTGGAAATGGAAAATGCACCATATTTCTTTTGTGCATTGCTCACCTTTCATTACTATGATCCTGTTGAGAATGTAAGCCTGCCTGTGTATTAATATTTTGGGAGCCCTCTGTGACAATAGCTACACTTCAGCTTGCTTGAAGGAAGTTCAGGGATGGAGTCATCCAAGCAACATTTCCTCTCCATTGGTTCTAGGTTACAAATATTGGTAGGCACCATGTAACCCTCATGGAGTTACTCATACTCGGAAAAGCACAGGTAGACTCTGTCTTCTCTGACCACCCACAGCATTTACAGAAAAATAAAAACCTTTCTGTGAGCTCTGAAGCCAGTGAAACCTGTCTTCCTAAGGGTTTGTACCACGAGCTCTGACCTTATTTAGATTTTCTGGTGTCTAGTTAGGGTATGCTCCAGCATGTCCCCTCTTTTTTTCTTCTTAACACACGTGGTGTACAGAACTGCACATTACAACATGTTCCTCTGTGTCAGCCTTCAGCACCATCATCTTTGGGAAACAGGGTAGCTGGGCTAAGAGAAAGAAGGAGCTTGCTTGGCATATCTGCTCACTTTTCAGTGGATATCAGCATTGTGGGGTACAGTTCTGCAGCTCAGGCTTGATGGGGTCAAAATCTGTCATGTTATTGGTTCATAATCTGCATTAGCTATAGATCTAAATCACTGTGTGTATCCACTCGCCCTGAGGAGAGTGAAAAGAAGAGGGTAAGAGTCATAAAGCTGATATCTGGAAATTTTGATTATTTTTAAGGAGGAATCTACAGAAAATACTTGTCCAGCTTTTAAACGCTGAACTTTCTCAGAAAGCAGGATGTATCAAAAGAATTTCAAAAATATCTTACTAAAGATGGGTTTGTTTGGAAAGATATTTTCCAGTAAAACAAACAAGCAAACAAACAAAAAAAAAATCACATTTCAAATGTTAATTTTTGACCATGTTTTGGACACAGTTTACATGGAATTAGAAGTCCTAGTTATCAAGTACTTCACCTTTGACAGAATGATATGAATAAATAAGCAGTTTCTATTTTTTCCCTAAGAATAACTGTATTTCTTTATCCTGGCTGCTGGGAATGCTGAGCTGTCCTGCTTCTCTGGACACAGGCAATGCTGCAGGGGTATGTTCCCACCCAAATAACCAAAGTGCAAAACATCCTTCAAGCATTGTTAAGGGAAATTGCATATAGCATTTTGACAAGGCATGTTCTTTACACTACTGATGAACTAACTCAACTTTACATCAGCAGTTTGTTCATGATCTCTGCATTTTTTGTTTTATTTACTGAATGCAAATAATCATGATTTAGACAAATTTGAAAGTTCGGATGATTTCTAGTTTTCTGCATTACGAACAAACCTTCCAAGCCTTATCACTTTCGCTTGTCTTTAGCTGAGGTGAATAGCCTGATCCAAATTTTTGTAAATATACTCGAGCTGGTTTCTGAGAGGTACTCCGCACTGCAGAGGAATGAGTCACGTTGTTGCTTTCAGTTTTACACTGGGGATACTGCTCCTGCCAGGATTTTGCCATTTACTCGGAGAACTAGTCAGTGCTCCTTTCGTACTCCAGATAGTCATCCTTACCTTCCCTTTACCCCTTCCTCCACACTCTGGGAGCTGCAGGAGAGCAACTTTCTATCATCCTATGAAAACAGACCTTGGGTGTTTGATGTTGCCTGATCCCTTTAGAAGGAAGGAAAACAAAACACCAGAAAAACAAAACCTTTTCTCATTCACACCCCAAACCCTGAATACAGACCCTTTGTTCCAGCTGCACCATCATACTACTGCGCTCTGTCTTGCCATGATCTTTTTGGTGGAAAGCTGCCTGTGCAATCCGTGAGCACTGTTGGAACAGCCCAATTTTACAAGCATAAAGTATTATGATTGCATTGATTTCCATCATAAATCATATTTTCCATCCTCTGTCTCTCTTTCCTTGCACTGACTGAATTAAGCCTTGGTGTCTTCTTTAGCTGCTGCCAGAGCTGAGGCTTGAGTTGATATTAGGGTAATGATGATAAATTTTACCCTCAAGCCAAACCATTTCCACATTACAGATAATGTTTTTTTCCAAATAAGTTCTGTTATTGGAATCCAGGACCCACCACATCTGCAGGCTCAGAGGCTTCCTTAACACAGTCTCTTTGCTGTAATGGGTTTATAGATTTGAAAATTTGCTCTAAACAAATAAATAAGAGAGTAAAGAATGAATGAAGGAATGGAGAGGGAGGATCAACGCGAAGGAGGAGAAAAAGCAGAGAAGGAAAGGGGGATAAAAAAAGGAGAAAGGAAGAAGATAAAAAAAAAAAAAGGGAAAGAAGAAACAGAACAATAGGGGCAAAGTAAGTAAGGTAATGCATGCAGCAAAGTACAAGCAAGCCCGCTGTTAGCTGTGTCTGTGTCTCTGGGAAGGAGAAAAGCTGGCCCTACAGACAAGCACGAGTGTCACACAAGCATGCAGAGCCACAGCTGTATGGTTCAGGCTTCACCCCTGCCTGTCTGAAAGACCATTCCCTGGCATCTCATCTCAGAAAGGCCTCGGACAGACTAATGTAATATTCCTGCAAAATCCCAGCTGTTCTCACAATGGACTAGGATGAAACTGAGCTAAGACTGACCTTATAATAATATCTGTACTATGGCCTCAGTCTAAGGTGGTGTCTTACTGATCTAAGGTTATTCTCGTTTTTCTGAAGCTACTGCAAAGCAGGTCATCTTCCAGTTTTCATCTGAGGGTAATTCGGTCTGCGTAATCAGGCCTGAAGGACAGTGTCCCATGCTCAGTAACATACAGATTCTGGGCACGGTGACCTTCAGTACAGCAGCTGAGGGAGGCCAAATCCATTACTTGTTCTTCAGTCACTACAAAGGAAGGGAATTCACCATGTCACTGTGATATCTTACAGGGGCAACCCTGCATAACCTTGTAGCCCTCACTGGTGCTCCACCCTTAATTTGGAGCACGGCTCAATAAATCCTGTGCTCCCTGTGTGGCTTGTAAGCACCTAAGTCCCTCTCTGCTCTGCTCTGCTCCTCACATTCACCAGACCACAGCTGCCTGAGTGTGTTCTGTTTGTTACTCTACTGAATGAGTGAAGTCACCCATGGGGGAGCACAGGCAGCATGTCTGCTTCAGCTGGCTGGCTGAAATCAGGCTGGCTCAGAGCAGCACAGGAGTCCTGAGGGGCTCTGGTTGGGGAAATCACCTACACACACAGACACTCCTATGGGAAAAAAAGTACACCTCGATTCCTACTCAATTTTTACCATGGTTTGTCCGGCCAGGTGAGACTTTCTGAGGAAGCTGCTTAGCATCTGCCACCATTTGTGCATGTAGAGGAAGAAGAGTTTCAGAACCTTGGCTCATCTTGAGCTGTAAAATAGCATCTCTTTAGCTCACACTGTGACAGTGGGATTCATCTGAATTAAAGCAAGTACCTGTGACAAGGACATCTCCATCAGACAGAGCCACCCCAGACTCCCTTTAGAGTCAATGGAGGCAAACACACAATCTTAGTGTGAGATTTTCTCATCTTATGGTGGACATTAAGTCAGTCAGATGAATCCCCCATTAGCTCTAAAGGGAATCTGGGGTGACTTACTTAGATATAGTAGCCTGCATCTGAGATCAATGAGTTGCATGCAGTTGTACCTTAATTCTTACTGGCCTAGCTGCTTATAAAGAGGCAAATGGCTCTTGCTGTATTTGTGTGTCTTACATAAGCATCCCAAGTGTGATTAAAGCTGGCAAATAATACTGCTGCATGATGAAATAGGTATACTGCATAGAAGAAGCAAAGAGGTGTCTATCATAAGAAAATTAGTCTAATCATAGTGCCAGAATAAGAAATGAAGGTGGAGAAAAAGTGAATCCAATGTGGTTTGCTAAAGATATTTCTTGTTGTGCTCTAAAAGAAGGCATGATCTCACAAAGGCTGACTTAGCCTGACAAGTCTCCAGGTTAAATTCTCCTCAAAGAGGCAGAGTAGACCCCTGGTTTCGAGCTCCAGAAAGGTGAGGAGTCACAGCTCCCTGCAGATGTTTCCTCTCAGTTTTGGACAAGTTGATGGGTCTTCAAATTTTACCCCAATACCTCTTTGCTCTGAGCCCACACAAACATTTCAAAGCAATCTAATGAGCTAAGTGGAAATGTTAGACCCATAAGATTTTTGTCCTGGCATTCTAGGTCTGCACAGACATTTAAGTAGTCTGGACTTTAGTCTCCACAGAACAGAAGCAAAGTTTGTCATGTTGGTTCTAAGACAAAGTCTCTCTTGAGATTTCTAGTATCTGACACCACAGCTCCAGTAGCAGACTAAATTAGCCTGGGCATGGGTTTAGGCACTACACTGAGAGCACTCAACCAGTTTTATTGTTAGCATCATTCTTCACCTGATTTTATTTGATGCCAACTAGTTCTCTCCCACAGAATGCTTTGATATGGGAAATAGCTCAGACTGGAAATGGTTCCAGATGAAGTCTGGATGAGGCCGTTCTGTTCTATGAGGCAGAGAGTTTAGCCACATGGGTGAGTTTTGTTCTGTGCCACTTGCCCTTGGTTGCAGAGAACAGGTCCTAGCCTGTTTGATTTAACTGTGTAGCTGTTGCTTTAATCATCCTGTCCAGTCAAGCCACCTGACTCCTGCAAACATTTTTCTTCTTACCCCAGGTTCCAGAAAAGCAGAGGAATATCTGATATCCTCCTTCATGTTTCTTCCTCTAAAGCTCAGAATTATTGTTCTTCTGAGCCCTAAGTCAGAAGCACTTGCTGCAACATGCCTTTGCAATGCTGAAATACAACCCGATGCAGATGGTAAGGGCCAGCTCTGGTTCTGGCCAACATATTTACAGCAGAGAGAAGGGAAAAAAATGGACCTGCAGATAGGTAGGCAGGTGGCAGGCAGTTTATTTCATTGGCAGTACTGGAGTACCTACTTCATGGGATGCTAAATGCAGTAAGTGGGGATAAGAACAAATTTAAGAGGGAAGAAGGAGGGGGTGAAGCAATCAGTGTTCTTCAGGGCATGAAAGGAACACCCTGCACTCCCAGGGCAGTCTCAAAAAAGGAAAATACATTCAGGATGTTGCATTCTCAGTGTCCAGGTCTGTATGATTCATATCAGCCCCTAAAGAGGTGCTCTCTGAGGACATGAGTCACCCAGGAAAGCCAGCAGCCCCACCATGTCCCTGCAGCAAGTACAGGTTGTCAGAAACAGCATGTCCTGGGCTAAGAGTGCCAGATGAGATGTCCTTAAAACTGGGCTTAACTGTTTTACTTGCTCACCTGGACGAATCAAATTGGGGTCAGTCTGACTCATTCAGATTGTCTGGCCATCCTACCAGCACCCTGCAATAAAAACCTACCTAATACCCTGCTGCTGCAACCAGACCCATCAGAAATCTGTGATGTCTTCCATCATTCCTCAGGGCTAAATGTTGCCTGGTAGTGCTGACTAATCAAGTTAGACCTCCACTTTCAATCTATATTCCTAGAACCAACTCCAAAACTCTCTAAGAATGCCGCAGGATGACAATACATAGGGCAGGGCTAAATGATGCATTTTCCTCTATCTCTTTCTGTCCCACATTTAAAAAAATCAGCAAAGGCTTTATGTATGTCCTTTAACATGTGGAGTGCCCCTTTTTCCACCATGCTCATTGCATGAAAAGAGGAACCACAACGGAAATTTGGAATTTAAGTGCAGTAATGCACAGGTTACAATGCAGGACTCTTTTCAGTGAATGCAGTGACCACATAGGAGACCAGCAAGGTGGACAATGCAGCCAGGGAACTGCATAGCAGCTGATGCTGTAGTCATGCAAACTGAAGCAGCCATAAAGGCAAGCAGCACTTAGATTTCAGGGCATAAAACTATGCACCTGCAGATGCCAGGAGTGACCATCCCAAAGCAGTCAAGAGCCTGGAGACAAGTATCCAGAAGCTTCATGTGCCAAGAAGGGCTTCTGCATAGTTCTCCTTCTTCTGCCTCCACAAAACAGCCAAAAATAAAGGCACCATTTTTGCATTGCCTGACAACTCTGCAGTAGCAAAAGCAGGGGTTTGATAGCTATTCCTAGGCTCTCACAGACAAGGTACCTAAGAGGACAAAGTCACTCTCACATTTACTAACAACCAGTATTGCTACTGGCAGGCACACCACAGGGAGAAGGATTAGATAAAGCACAGAGAACAACCCCATCTTCCACCCTGTAAAGGTGTATTTATAACCTGGTGCAATAGAGCATTTATAGTTACTGTGGCTGTACCAGACAGCTTCAGTCTGCTGGGCCGTGATGCTAGACCTGGTTTGAATGAAAAGAAATTCTAAACTAGATTTGGACTATTTCATGGCTGGTTTTTTATTTTCTTTTATTCCATTTGCACAGTGTTTTGGTTTATCTTGCATTGAATTTGAAGGATTGAGCAGTTTCCCAATAAATCCCATAGTAAGATCTACATGAGAAATACACTTAAAAAAACCCCAACCCAACAACAACAACAAAAAGAACAACAAAACAACCCTTTCTTCTGCTGCTGCTGATAACAAGGCCTATTACTTCGCACCCTATGTTTGGTTTCAACACCATATAATCTCTCAGCTGCAAATAAGAGACTAAAACAGCTCTGACTAGAGCTACTCTATAAATGATTTTGTCCTTGATGTTTGTTCTCACTGGAGAGGTGCCAAACTCTCTGCCACATGTTTAGGTATCAGTGGTAAATAGGCTTTTTGGTTGGTTCATAGATAACTCACAGGTAAGGAAAGCCAGGTTTCCACCCAATGAGACAACAAGAACTCTGTTTAAAAAAAATAAAATGTGTCCTGAGGTTAACACTTTGGTATGAGCCCCATCACATTTCTTCCCCATTTAGACACAGTGGTGGTATTTAGACACACCTCATGGTATTTTTTACGGCAAAGCACCTAACCTGGACAAGAAAGCATTGCATGAGGTTATGTTGACATGTAGCACACAAGGAACCGCACCTATCCTTTACCATTGCCTCTTCCAAGTACTTGCCAACATTTCTCTCTTGACCTGCCCCAAAGCTGACAAAGGGTGACAGCAGCCTGGAGCTCCTTGGCTGCCCAGAATGACTGAGAGTGTCTCTGCTTAAACTAACAGATATGGATTGGACATGGCTAAATTTAGGCTAGAAATGAAGACAGAGATGTGTAAGAGCCTTCCTTTTGGAAGAATGAAGAATGGGAGTGATCTGAGCAAACACAGATGTCTATAGCTGACTCAGGGCCCTTCTACTCAATGGAGAGAATTAAGCATCATATCCAAATCGTCTCACCCTAACGAGGCATCCAAAATAGACCAAATGCATTACAGTCCAAAACCACCTATTTTTCTCCCCTCACTGTAAAAGCCCAGGTAACTGTCTGAGACAGAGACAAACTGTAGAAGGTTAAAGTTAGATTAGATTAATAAATATATATATATATATGTATAAATAAAAAAATAATTGACAACAAAACCTTAACTCTCTTTAGGTGCAACAGGACACTTGTATGAAGATGATCTGACACAAATGGATATGGCTGGATGAGATGAGGCAAGGAGTCTACTGCAGGTCAAACAGGACAATTCTTTCAACAATCAGTTACTAAAATTACCTTAATGGAAACAGCTTACAACCACTGACATAAAAATCTAGATACATTAATTTGAAAATAATGCAGCACATCTTGGTTCATGTCAGGATAGTGAAGAACTGAGTCTTCCCTGTTAATTAGAATTTAAGACCTAAAGACTACAGCATTTCTCTTCTCTCTAATTAATCTATTTTCATCCAATAGTCTGTACTTAACAGATTTGAATCAAGGGGTTGTTTAAATAAGGAAGAAGCAGAGACTTATTCAGAAGTGAGGGTTCTCTTGATACACTTTTCATGAAATTTGTCTCAAATGTCACCTTTCAAGACTCCTTTTCCCTTGAATAAAGCCAGCTTTCCACATCGTTATTTCTGCTGCTGTTGCTGCCTCAAATCTCATTAAAAAAAAAAAAAAAAATGCTTAAGTGAGGTTTCACTTGCCAGAACTAATGGGAAATGTTGGTAGGTGGTGGAGAGGAAGGATGGAGAAGTTTTTGTGTTCTGGATACCTCTCTTTAACAAAAGCACAGGGACTGTTTTTACAAACACCCATGTGTGCCTTTGACACAGGGTGGGTTCATGCATCCCAGCACACACAAAAGTTAATTGAGCCATAAAGAGAGCCAGCACACATTGTCCCAAAGTTATCAATACCTTCTCCAATGCAGGATAAAGTCCTGCCTTCCTGCTTACGCCAGGACTTAGCAGGATTAAATCACACTTCTGACATTAGAGGGACTGTGACACCACAGTCACACTCAGGGAACCTTCAGCCGAAACTCCCCAGAACACAAGGTTTGAACCTACAGGTGAGTGGTTTATTTTCAGTTTGGCCTCATCACTCCAGCAAACAGATCCTGAAGCCAATGACTGGAGTGATGTGATTTTTTTGCCATGTTCATTTCCTTACTTTTTTTTCCCCCTCAATTCTCTGCGGATCTAGCGTTAACAAAGAAATCTGTGTGTACTATCTGGCTTGTCCAGTGTTTCAGATCTCCTGCAGGCTCCCCTAAAACTCTTTCATCTTTTGCAAAGGCAGCTGGCGTGCTCTAAGTGTGGTTCCTCTCTGACTCCTGCATGTTTTGAAACCCGCATGATAGCACTGGTCCTGCCACGTACGAGGCAAAATCAAACACTACCACTTCCATTTCTTCTTCAGAAACAGGATCTATTTACACTCCCCTCTCATTAAAGATCATGATATTCTGCTAAATAATAATAATAATATATTTTTAACGTATCACTTGGTACTCCAAGTGATGTGAAAACTGTTTGGGGGAAGTGTGTTTGGATTAGCTGAATGAGGTGGTTTCCGAGCATAAGTTGGCTTCTTTCAGAATTTAAGTTATTGTATGGGGAGGAAACCATCACCCGCAGCCATTCTTGCCCCTGACACAAGGGTCGATGCTCAGAACTCATTCTTCTTCCTTTTCCCTTTCCCTCGTTCTCTCCCCACCCCCGTTTTTACAGGGTAATTACCTCATTTGAAGAACAGTGGAACAAACAGCCAAGTTCGTGAGTCAAAAAGCCACAAGATGGCATTATAGAGCAATTAAACAGAAAATCTGTGCTGGAATCTGTTTTTCCCCTCTGGTGGAGGAGGAATTTCAAGCATCCGAAACGGCGCTCGCTGTAAGAGGGGACAGGTGTTTCGGAGCAGCTTCCAACACAGGCACTGTCCCTTCTGTTGATGGTCTCACCTGGTTAACTCTTATTAACATTTCCAAGATTTCAGATGAAAGCCCTTCAGGAAGCAGAGGAGAGTACATGCCTCTTCATCTAGCCTTAGTTAGTGTTATTTTCCTGTTAATGTCCTGCTCTTTTTTTTGAACCAAGGGTTTTTTTCTTGTGCTTGTGCTTGTTTTGGGTTTGGGGGGGGAGGTGGTACATCAGTGTCTTGTCCCTTGAGAGTGTGGATATGATATAAAGTCCCTGTTTAACTACAGTATGTGCTGCAGATTCAAGTATGTGCTGGCACATTGTGGATTAGCATGGGGCCTGAAGGAAAGGGTAAAAGAACCAGTGTATAGGGTGTACACACATGTACAAACTGTGTGAACAGCATGCACACATGAACATCTCGAGGTTACCCAGCTGAATTACATGTGTGCACAGCATGGTGGTATGTCTGTAGTGTGGTGGACTGTCTGTGAAATAGCAAACATTTTCACTGGAAAGTTGTCTTGGGAAACGGCTGTGGGTGCGGTGTGTATTATTTTTGTTGTGCTGTGGGAAGCTACATAGCTACCAAAGCATGTTGCAAGTGTGCAGACATCCCGTGGGGTTCGTAGCACAAAGCAGGAGTGTGTATTGCAGTGGGGTGTGAATTATCCTAGCACAGGATGGCTGCACGGCCAGCCTGGACACAGCCCTGCTGGCAGGACGCTGGGTGCAGCGGGCAGGGTCTGTGCATTGCCCTCCCATATCTCATTTTTCTGTGGAGCGTGTGATTTACACATGCACGAATGCTGTGGGGGCATGTACAGCTGGGTTTGGACAGTTTTAGCAGTGAGAGTGGGGAGGGGGAACTGACAACATTCAGCTTCATCCTGTAGCACTTGTCAGCATTGAGGGGGGAAAATAAGGGTGAAAAAAATCTAACCCCATTGCTGACTTCCCCTGCACATCAGTAGAGAATGCAGCACTCATAGAAACAACTGAGCTGCTCACCAATACCTGACACAGACTGGCTTATTTTTGTAAATAATATAAGTTCCCTTTATTTCACATGGTGCATGGCCAGCCAGGACAAGAAATGCACTAGGGCTGATTCTCAGAGCATCCTGCAAATGAGACAGAGCTCAGGCTGAACACGCTTCAGAAATCAGCCATTTGAAATAAAAGCTGGGATCACCAGACCTCTCCAGCATCTTTTTTCTCTTTCTTATGGCCAGTGAGGGCAGGTACTTTTCTTAGTGGCTGCTAGTGAACAAAGAGATGCAAAGGTACAAATGTTGCTTTTTGTATGCAGTGCTGTTTGAGGGAGCGTGTAAAGAAACTATTTCCCTTTTTATTAGAAGTCGTCTTAGTATTTTTATTTTTATTACTCCTACCACTATGTTTATAATTGTTGCTATTATTAAATTATTGCTCTAGTCAAATTGGCTAAAGGAATATTTGATTTTTTTTTCCTTTCCTTTTATTTTTTTTTAGCTATAAAAGATCTAATAAGTTGCCGCATTAGGGCTCCAAGGAATTGATGCGAGATTATTCCCTCTTGGATTATTTTCTCAGTGCTTTGTCCAGCTTCATTTTAATATTAGTCATCATTGTTTCATATTTGCATTGTGCTCCAGTCAGGGATCATTTCAGTGCTGCATTTTCTTAAACATAAAGCTCCCAAAAGCTTAAAGAGCACAGGGGTGAGTCTCTCTGTGCACTGAAGTGCTATTTTTCATGGTAGACTGTGCAATAGTGTTGTTTCTTTGCTTTCCTTCTCATGCCTGAACCTCTCTATTTCAGATTGCAGCTGCACGATGGGACTCAGCCCATCCCTGGCCCCTGTCAGCCTCCCGGTGACAACAGAATCACAGAATCATAGAATAGTTTGGGTTGGAAGGAACCTTCAAAGCTCATCCAGTCCAACCCCCCCGCAGTGAGCAGGGACATCTTCACCCAGATCAGGTTGCTCAGAGTCCCATCCAGCCCAGACTTGTGGTCTGGCCACTGTCCCCTAAAACAGTTTGGGTGCTTGTAAGATACAGAGATGCTTAAAATGAAGCTATCCCTCTTTATTTATTTATTTATTTATTTATTTATTTATTTATTTATTTATTTATTTATTTCAGTTGTCTTGTTAATTCCTGACAATTCAATGAACTGAATATTTTGCCCAAATGAATAGCAGAGATAATGCCACGGAGGGGACACTGCCTGTGTCCCCATAGAGGACCTAGCCTCTCCCACCTTTCAACTAGGCTACACTTCTGTGCTCTAAGCAGTAACACAGAGTTTTGCCCGTACAGGAAAAATGTACCTACTTTAGGGTGAGGTTATCCTTAATCCATACAGAAAAGCAGGATTTTCTGCCCATCTGCTCTGTGTGTGAGCATGCCCTGCTCTCTTGCATTCCCCTCAGTCTGCCTCAAACCTCCTGCCCAACCTCAACCAGATGCAGCAAAGTGGCACCAGCTTCCAAGACATCGGTTCCTGAAATGGGACATGAGAACAGGTGGCTGAGGCTGAGCGTGGGAGTGAGGCAATGCCCCTACCAAGGGAAAGGCACTGAGATCTCATCCCTTGGGCACGAGGGCATTCGGGCACTGGAGATTCAACACAGGATGGGCAAGAGAAGGCAAATACTCAAACACAGGGAAAACATATTGCAGAACACTAGAAGACCAAGCTGCAATGTAAGAAACCATAGGGAACTACTGCAGATGGAGAGGTTTGTTTAGTCTGTGACCACCCCATCCAAACGCAAGAGGATCCAGGTCCTTATGCGGAATGTCTGACCCTGTGCTACTACTGCTATTGCTACAGTATTGCTACTGCTACTGCAAAACATAGATGTGAGGCAGAGAAACAGAGCAAAAGAGAGATGTCTGGGGAGCTGAGATCCCAGTAAAATGATTCCTTGGCATAACTAAAAGAGGAAGGCATCACTAACACTAAGAGCCCAATATCACGGTTATTCATGTGATACGAAGAGACAGCTCTGCACAATGCCTTAGAGAAGAAATCCCCTCCCAGGAACACTCTGAGGTCCTGATTTAGCACAGACTTAAAAATGCATTTGAGTCTCACTATCTCAAGTGACGCTTACTTCTGTGTGTACACCACGGCTTTCAAAACTGCACCAAGGCACGTAACAGCTTACACCCGAAGAGAAAGCAGACATAGGCACAACACAATTACTGAGGCTGCAGATTCGTGCTGCAGGAGAGACTTTAGTGGCTATCCCTTTGCTGCACACAACATGGGGAGACTTTTCTGGCAGGGTATCATCTGCTTCGGGCTGAAACAGCTTAGCCATTACGAGGATGAGATGATCACCCTTGTATGGGAGATTTTTGCTGAGTCCCTTTCTTAGCTCAAAGGGACTCAAACTCTACTCTTAGGAAAAGTTCTTTTCCACCAGCTCATAAGCTACACTACAAGAAAGGGGAGAGAATTTCACCCTCTATCCCCTAACACTGTGAAATTGGTGAGAAAGACAGAAAGAATATATAGAGCAGAAGAAAGGAGAGCGACAGGGCTATATCTCCACAGCTCAGAGATTAGAAAGCACACCTTTGAGTGGGAAAGTTAATGCGTTGCCTTTTATCCAATGCTGATTTCATGTAAAATAGATTCAGAGTTTAATTTTTTTTAAAAGAGTGGAAGAGAGGCTGGACTATTCTTCAAGAATGTACACTATGTATATGGTTACAATAATAAGAAAGAAATGTTTTATGAAATTATTATAGAAGACAGTATGATTAGACAGGCAGAGAAAGATAGAAAGGAGTAGACGGGCAGAAATATGAAAGAAAAAGCCAGAGAGCTAGCTAGCTGTTAGGAAAGATGAGTATTACGAGAAATTATTGTGTAAGGTAGGAGTCGTGTAGAACAATAGATTAGGGAGAAAGAGCCTTTATCCTGTCATTGGGAAGGAAAAGTAGCACAAGTTTAGGATGCAGCGAAGCATCCAAAGGATGGTTGAGTGGGTTAATAATGTCACAGCGACATAATCAAATTAGTAATGCTATCTTGGCGATGTGGTCTAGCCTATCAAGACATTTACCTGGTTACATTGTTCAAAACAATACCACTCGAGAGGCAGAGGAGTCCAGATGTCCTCCCATCCTGCGCAGGCACGCAGCGTCCCCTCTTACGCAAACCCTCACCATGGGGTGAGGGGAGTTAATGGGGCAGAAATCCCCGCCCGGCTCTCTCCTCCCAGCCTCTGAGTCCTGTGCCCTGGCCAGCAGCTCGTGGCAGCCTCGCTGGGGCAGAGTTTTGGGGTGAGCGGTCCCTCTGGCACAGCAGCACAATGCCCTCCCCGAGACAGCTCTGCGAAAACGGTGCTTGCTGTGGGGAAGCGACATCAGCCCCCAGGCATGGGTAAAGCCACGGCGAGAGGAATGAGTGTCCCTGAAGTCCTTCCTAGAGAAAAAGAGATCTGCTTGGGGAAGGATGAGAAGTTTCATTATGCATCGCCTCCCCCTGATTCGTTCCACAGCACAGCCTCACTAGGGCTGCAACCCCCCTTTTCTTTCCCTGTCATCCTCTCTGATTCTCCAACTATCTACTACTGTAGGGCTTCCAGCCTGAAAGCAAGGCAGTCTGATGGGAAGAGATCTGAGCTAAGATGAATCTAGCTAGCCAGGGGAATAAGATAGAAATAATGATATAAGGCTTGGTCCTAAATGGTGTGTCAGACTTGGGACACCCAAAAGATGAAGCAGAAGAAAATGCATAGGGATGGATGGGAGGCATACGCATAGAAGGATTAACTCGTTTCTCAAGATTCGGTATCTTCAGGCTAGGAATTTATATAGGGAAGGGAGAAGGGAAGAGAGATCTTACAAGGACAGTGATATGTGAGAGGAGCATAGGAATATTTTTACAGTTTGAAAGAATTTATCTGGGCTGCTGCTTTCTATTGTGGTTTAACCCCAGCTGGCAAATAAGCAACAAGCAGCCGCTTGCTACTCCCCACCAGTAAGATGGGAAGAAGAATTAGAAGGCTAAAATTGAAAAAACACATAGTTTGGGACAAAGGCAGTTCAATAAGTAAATCAAAAGCCATGCATGCAAGCAAGGCAAAATAGGATATTAATTCACTAATTTCTATCAGCAGGCAAGTGTTCAGCCATCTCCAGGAAAGTCGGGTTCCTTCAGGCCTAATGGTTACGTGGGAAGACAAACACCATCACTCCAAACTTTCTCCTCTTCCTTCTCCTTCCCTCAGCTTTGATATTACATATATTTATATCCTTTTGGTCAGTTGGGGTCCTGGCTGTGCCCCCTCTCAGTTTTTTGTGCACCCCCAGTCCACTCGCTGGTAGGGCGGTGTGAGGAGCAGGAGAAGTCTTGACTCTGTGTAAACTCTGCTCAGCAGTAACCAAAAATTCCCTGTATTATCAACACTGCTTCCAGCAGAAATTCAAAATATAGCCCCATATAGTTGCTGTGAAGAAAATTAACTCTGTCCCAGGCAAAAAACAGCACACTTTGTAAGAAGAAATTGCCATGCCTCACTTTATCAGGCTGACATTAAAATGTGTTTATATTTATATAGTTATCGTTCGTAGAGGTACTTCATTTAAATGCATATATGCAGTGTATATGTGTATGTATACAGTAAAAAGAGAATTGAAAGGTGTAAGGCTATTTTCTTCATATTACCGCAACCTAGAAAGGACCATTAAAACCTCTGATATCTGTGTGAGAAAAGGCCTGTCCCCACACCCCCATCTGCTCTTCTCTTCCAGGACAGCAGGAGGAAAAGCAAAGAAATGCAATTCTCCCCGTTCCACCTCAGTGAGAAGGAAGCAGTACAAAGAGTTCCCGTGTCCATCGACATGACTCGGAGACGGGCACAGGGCTCTCAGGGAAGGAAATAGAAAATAAAATCAAATGAGGCTTAATCCAAAAAGCAAACGTTTGCAGGGACAAAGCCACCGCAGGGATTGTCATTTCACAAATTGTATTAATCTGGGCAAATAGTGCTTCAGAAACAGTAACCATGGTGTTTATGCTCAGTTCCCCCTCCTGACCTTATCTTGCCTCCTTTGCTCCCCTCAATATGGGCCAAACCCTTATCACTTTGCACCAAAGGTCTCTTCCCAACACTGCAATCACAAACCTGGAATTTATTTATGAATCCGATAAGGAAAAGAGATGACTGAAATGTGACTTTTTTCCTTTAGTTTGACAAATAGTAGGAGAGATTGGTGGTGGAAGACAACAAAGCAACTGAGCACCCAGATCCCCACGGAGCAGTTCCTGCACTTTCTAGGGGGTGTATGTTTATAAGCAGAATTGTGTTATCAGCTCTGCATCTCAGGTCCAAATAACTGTGAAGGGCTGAGCAGGTAGAGTGAGGGTTGGAGAATTAAACCATACATAAGTGAAAGAGGGTAAATAGGAAACAGCAGGGAAATAACTATAAGCAGGCTTGCAACAATTCCTATACTCCTTTTTAGTCCAGCCAACACATTGACCACCTCTTTGCCCTGCAAGATTCTTTGCTATAGCTGTAGTGCTTCCTTTCAGAAAGGAGGTGAGAGGACAGGGTGTTTTCTGGAAGCTGATGGAATCTCTCTCCATTTGCCTATCACAGAATTTCTCCTGATCACTTTGCATTTGGACACCTACAAAACCAAGAGTTCTCTACATACAACATTCGCTGTGAGAAGAAGGAAAGGATACCAGAATTTCTGTCTTATGGGTGGAGCCAAACAGAAACAATAAAAGCAACATTTTTCCTTAGAAATATTGACTAAAAATTTCGCTGGGGAAAGAGCTTTTTGGCTTGTTATGCTATGAAATCTACCAAACCTGCTCATGAGCGAGGGAGGTGGAGGCAATTTTTCTTTTTTTTTTTGCTTAATTTCAAAGCCACTAAAACATCATGGGTTTGAACATTTCAGTTCAATCTCCAAAGCTATTGAGTTCATGTTCTGATTAAGAGAGGCAGTGAACAAAGGAGTAGAGAGCGTATGAGGGAAGGAGGTAAAAGAGTAAAAACTAGCACAGTGAAAAATGAGACAGAGTGAAAAATATATTTTAACTGTGAAAAGAAAAAAAAAAGCATTAGAAATGAAGAAAGAGGAAAAAGTTACAGAAGAAAAAATAAAAGCTTTCTACTGCATCTACCTAACAGTTCCCCCTAATCTTATCTGTCATGCTAATTACCAGATTTAGGTGTTTGTACGTTATGCAAAGATGAGGGTGTGTGTGAGCGCATGTGCGTGGCTTCTGACAGTTCACACATACAACCCGCTGATTTCCCCCTTTAGCTAGAGGAAAGAATTTTTTTATTTTTTTTTCAATTGAATAACCACAGAATGAGCTGAATTACAGGAAAGACGAGGTTAGGCAGCTCATGTAGCTTTTGAGAAATCCAATAAAAAAAATCCAAAGGATTCCCCAAACCCCAGAACTCCAGGAAATGTGCTAGTTCCTGTGTATTACATTGTTTCCTTCCTATCATATTAATGTCCAATATGCAGCAATATGCAATGGCATGTTCTGGTTTACCTTTTCTTACTAAGGCTTTCATTCTGCCTGCAGTCTTCTGTACAGTCTTCTGCACCCCTCTAAGGTTGCAGTGACTTTTGCATCTACATTTATGTCCCCTGCACACTAAAAAATCACTAGCTTTAGATAAATTGTGCTTTAAGATACAAAGGGAGCTCAGGCAGGGGAAGGTGTGCAGAGGGCAGTTGATGTTGCTTTAGTAATGCGGTGAGGGATGCAGCAGCTCAAGTGACAACTACTCATTAGCAGCTAATCCAATCGCTCCTGCTAATCCAATCAGACTGAGTAGATGGAGTCGTTGCTTTGCGAGGGTGGTCATTTTGCTCTCTCAAATACCCCAGGAAGTTAAGCGTGGACTAAAGTCAAGCCAAGGTGGCCCCGTGCACCCAGCAGGTTCAGCCCTGGCGCCGGGGGCATCGCCTGCAAACTGGCCTTGGATCCACATGGAAAAAAAACTGACAAGCCAAAAGTCAAGGCACCCCTTACAGTCTCTTTGCAGTATCACAAACAAGCTTCTCACTAGCTCATTTTGAGTGCCAGGGACTGGAGGCTGGCTGGGGTGAGGAGGGGGAGGAGAAGAACAGGTTTAACCCAACTTTATCCCCACCCTCTCCAAGGCCCCCACTCTAGCAAATTGCAATCCAGCACTGAAATTTTTCAGCAGCTGCATCAGTATCATTCCACTGCACCTTCATTACCTCCTGATCTCTAAATAAGGGCCAGTTGGGCTAAGAAAACATTATGTGGTGCTGTTACGACTTATATAAACCACCAAAGTGGCATTTTGTGGATGAGAAGAACGAGCAAAAGCCCTGCAAAATCCTCTGCAGTTGGGTTTAAACGAGGGCTGTAACTTCTCACACGTGTCCCACTCCCAGTCTACAGGAAGAGGCTGATTAATCCTGCATGTGTTAGGCTAGAATATTGCATTACTGGAAGCAAAGAAACCCCTTAATCATATTGCTGGTTATGCCAGAGGTCTGTTTTTTCTCAAGTACATCACATTAAGAGCCATCCGTGGGCTACAGCACTATCCCAGGCTATTTTTCAGGTTGCAGCACTACACACAGGCTTTTTCATTCTGGTTTTGTTTAAGTGGCTGACTGGCTGGGCTGTGGTTAACCTTCAGATAACCACAAGCAGCAAGGAAGTTTTCGAGGGGAGAGGAAGATGGGATTTTATCACCTCCCATCTCCAAGAGAAATATTGATTTGCAAAGAAGACCCTTGCTCCTAATCTCTCTTTGCTGCTTGCTCCAAAACCAGGACAGTGGAAGAGCTAATGCCACATGCAGGAGAAGTGATGTTCTGTCTCTCTCCTCCTCTGCTCTTCCACCCTGACCTGAAGAAAGATAAGAATTTCTCAGACAGGACTGCTATCTGCACCTTCAGCCCTTTTTGAGGATACAGTTCAATCCTGATTACGTGTGCTAGCTGTCAGGGCATCCTCTCAAGCACATTCCCTCCCAGTGCAGCGAGGCTGGTCATTAAGGAGAGGAAAACAAACTCTCTGAGACCATGCTCACTTGGGAGATTTTGGAAGTCTGTAATTCCTCCCTAGGGCCGTGATGGGAGTGGACAGCAAAAGAAAAAACACTGTCTTGTTGACACAGACCCTCTGCAGGAACCCCAAGGGAGTGTGAGAGAAGTGCAGATGTCTTTTGAGATGACACACCATGCACCTGATCTCAGTTTCCTCTCCCAGAACACCCACAGAGAGGCAGTTCCCTGTGCCAAGGAAAAAGGATTTCCTTCTGATACCACTGAAAGTTTTTGTTCTTTGTTTAGCCCATAGCTGAGCTTTGAATTTGCACCCATGACCGATCTCCTGTAAGAGCAGAAAAAAACCCTCACTTAAAAAATCCTGCCCTTCCCCAGCTAGGACATTTTCAGAGATCCAACAACCAAATAAAAAAAACCCACAACCAGCATGAGAAGTCCTGGCAGCAGCTTCAACCATTACAAACACATAGACAAGACCCATGACAACAAATGATGTCCCACAAAGCATGAAACTAAGCAGAAATGTCTTTGGAGATGGCTGATTATTGCACTCAACCCCAGGGAGGAGGAGACGACAGAAGGAAAAGAGCCTCTGTTTGTACAAGCCACTTTGGACTTTTCCTTTGAACAGGGCACAGGGGCACTGAGTCGTACGGCCTTTTTAATAGGAGCATCTGCTCTTGTTCCCATCCCAGCTGGATGGCATCTATGCGTGTTTGCTGTTAGCAAGATGTGCCATGTGTCATGAGGAGGAGCGTATCCTGGACAGGGAGCACATGCACAATTCAGAGGCCTTTACACTACGGTAGCAGGTCCATTTGTTTGGCCTGGGCACTTGCTCGGGGGCAGCAGCTGCATTCTCCATCTACTGTGGAATTTCCAAATGGTAGAGCCCCCAAGGGTGGATGTCATTATCAGGATAATGTGTGTGCAATTGAGGGTGTGGAGGGAGGAGGTTTCATGGGTGACTTCCACTTTAACTCATTTTATTTTACTTTATTTTATTTCACTTTCTTTTATCTTATTTGTTTCATAGACATCTGGAAATGAAAGCCATGTCACTCCTACAAACCCTCTGAACTCAGGCCATCTGTGGGACCATCTTTTCCTCCCCCTCAGTGATGACCTGCCCTGCAGGAGACTGATGGTGATTGAGGGAGAGTGTAGGAAATGTAACAGGGATGCCCACATGGTCAATAGCAAATTTGCCAAAATGGTATTTCTGTCTAGTTCAGAGGCTCGTTACACAGCTCTTAACACTTTGATAGGTGCACAGAGATGGAAATGCCAAAAGAACCCTATTTATTTGCCCTGTGTTCTCCTTATTCCATCTATGCCCTTTCTCTGAGGAAATGTTCACCAGCAATTTTTAAAAGGCTGACGTTTATACAGTAGGTGTGGCAGATGGAGAAGTTCATCCCATTCTACCCCTTGTAAAGGACTTCAGGGGCCCCATGGAAACCAACAGCAGCCTCTCTCCTCTGCCCATCAGCAGCAAATTTAGCTGCCACCCCAGCCTTCCAACAGAACATAACCCAGCCCAGCCCTTAAAACTAAAGGACAGATACACAAACTACCATATGCAGTGGCTTTTATAGGGTTTAGTCCAAATAACTTGCATGCAAGAGCAGTCCTACCATGGTCAGTTCTCAAAATTGAAGTAACTGCTGTCAGAGGATGGGGAAGAGTTTCTAGTTTGTAAAGAAATCTTTGCCTGAGAAAGCTTACTTTGAGGTTTGTAAGAGAAACCTGCATCGATTTGAGCTGGGTGTTATTAACAAATCCGAAGAGCTACAGTACTGGCTCCTCGCCACCCACCTTGGCGAACCCGACAGAACCTAGCAGACGCAAATACAAGTCAAACTCTGTAGGCTGGATACACAACAAGATACTGTTGTCCCATCTGTAGCAGTATACATGCCAGTGGATATCAGTCTCACACAAGTCAAGCAGATACAGAGGGAAGCATTTGCTTTCCTCCTTTCTTCCCACTTTTTAATTTTTTTATTTCTGTTCTGGGCTGGGAAGGGAGACTGGAACTTTGTGCCATATCTGTGGTGCTCCCAATAAACTGGCTTTGATACGGCAAACAGAAGAGGATGCTCAACATATGCTCTGTTTGTGCCACAACACAGGGACATAAGTTGTGGGACCGATGGAAAGGCTACCTGCGATGCTGGCACCCCGAATTGTTCGCCAGGCCTTAAGACACTGATTAATATGGCCCTCACTGTTTAAACGGCAGCAGTGTCCCCAGTAGCCCCCAGCACCCACACCAGGACCAACATCCCTGCTATGGCTGGTGGGAAATTCGCTGGACATGACCTGGTTAGTGTCTCTGAGGCCTAATTGGCATCCTCTGCAATCGGTCTGGCTTTGGTTGCCAGAAGAGAGTAAATCGTCTCCTCCTTTCACAGATGGGATGGGGGAAGGGGTGACGACCGCGTGTCTGTGTGTCAGTGTCAGGGGATGGCAACAAAGGATGTCAAGAACATGGCACTGCCAAGGCGCTTGCATATTTGGCTTATAACCTGATGAGTGCAAGGCAGGTGGCATAGTCTATGTCATGCCCTGTGGGGAGTGGGGAGGGAAGGGAAAGAAAAGGATGAAAAACATAAGACTGGTGCAGATGGGAAGTGCCAGTGCTTCTCACTGGAACAGAGCTGTTCAGTTTGGAAACTCAGCCAGAGAAACTTTAAAGGACCAGGAGGGAAACAGCAGAGCTGGTCAGTGTCAGAAAGCATCCCCTGATCCATCCTTCCCTACAGCCTGCTTCATTGCTGTTTTGAAGATCTAATTTCAATAGGAGAATAAATAAAAATGGAAAATTAGGAAAATATCAGAGATTTCAAATAAGTATGTGACATGGGTGTGTGTAAGAGCAAGAGAGAGAGCAAGAGAGAGACAGATATAAAAAACAAACAAACAAACGAAAACCACAAAAAAAACCCAACCCAAACCAAACAAAAAAAAAGCCAAAACAAAACCAAAAAGAACACAAAAAAACCCAAAGTACAACAAAAATCCCAAAACAACAAACGAAAAAAAAAAAAAAACCACACAAAAAACTTATTGGAACAAAACACACATGAGGCAATGCCAAAAACTTGAGAAGGAGAGTGGTTACACACTAATTTAATTCTCTAATCCCCCTACTCCTGTCACTGTTTACTCACTGATAAATGTGCAGTAGCTTCAGCAAGACAGCCACATTTGCAGAAACTGACAGCCTGACTCAGAGACTATTTACCTAAAAGACCATGAATATTAAAACAGGTTTCCAAAAGGGCCCCATCTTGAAGGAGAAGATTAGCATGGGGCCTCTTGCTGACAGACTCTTCCCTCTCCACCCCTCCTTCCCCCACTCCGTGATGCATCTCTTGTGCAAACACTCGAGAAGTATCACCTAGTTGAAGAACTGAAATATTGGAGCAATGCCCTGGAGCTGTGCATTCAGCTTTAGCCTGACAGCAAAAACACCCATCCATCCAAGGCAGAAGTTTGAGTTAGATTTTGGGTATTTTTTTTCTTTTAAAAAATTAGTTAAAACCAAAAAGCAAATAATTTTTTCCCCTCCTTCTGGAAGGTAAATTCTGAGCACAGAGTCCTTTAGCAGAATTTAAAAGGCAACAAAATTATATATTCCAAAGTCCATATCCTTAAATGAATTTAGCTTTGTCTCCTATGATGGCTCATGGATTTCACCAGAAAGCTGGAGAAAGAATAAAGTAGAATTAGAAAGGGCATGGCAAAGGATGGCTGTAAAGATCAGAGGGAATTAATGATTTCCATAAGATGGGAAAGATGAAGTTGTCTGGACACCCCAGCTGAAATAAGACAGCAGAATGGAAATCACATTTACATATATAAAAAAAAAAAAAAGAAAGGAATTTTTGAACGTACAGTTTACAATCATTTATTGTAGTAAAAAAAAAATAAAACAGTTTAACTACCTAGGGACAGGTCTGAAATCAAAGTAAGAATTCTGTTTGGTTTTTTTATGCAATGTATATTTTATTGAAAGAACTCTTTGACATAGACCAAAATTGTAAATAGATCCAAGAAAACCTAAAAAAATTTATGAAAACAGTGTAAAAGTGCTTTTAAGTGCAATAATGTGGGAACAAAAAAATTGCAGATTGCTAGAAGAAGAGAGGCAGATTAAACCTGTCCTATAGCTATTTCACAGTGGAGTTTGAAACATAATTTATTTACAAAGGACTTGATTTCTCTCATTACTACCCGTGCTTTCTACTGGGTATGAGGAGTACCCCATTTTCAGAGAGAAAGTCTCCACACACACAGAGCTGGGGTGTGCAGGTATAGGCCATGTGTGCACTGAGTATGACTCCCATCATATAGCCTGGAACACTAACACATAGCTGTCTGTCTAACCTACCATGGTTAAAGCAAGAAGACCCATGTCTCAAAATGAATGATGATGTTACCGTGCAATTATGTGTTTGTCCTGATACAGACAGTGCTGCTTATCCTTGGAAATGAGTAAATATCCTGACCCTGAAGACAAAGACATCCAGCCTCCCTCTTGGGTCAGTGAACTCTTCAGGAAGGATGAGAGCTTGTGATTTTCCAGCTTCTCAAGGTACTCTAAGATGCCTTGATGCAGGTGCTCCCTTGGTGTAAAATGGCACAGCTCTGTTGAAGTCAGTGGAGTTACTCTGTTTGTTTTTGTCCCCAGCTGAGGATCAGGTGTTTTGAATGCAAGTCTTTGGGAAATTTACTGCCAACTATGTGATAGACAAGGCTGACACAACGATGAACTTACTTGGCTTCCAGGGGAAAGGGCTAATAGTCATCTTATTTACACTCCCACAGCATCTCTGGACACCTTCCCAACAGCAACCAGGCTTCCCATGACTAAAAAACTACTGTCAGTGAGGCTGCCCCTCAGCTTTGCCTTTAGCAAAAACAAAAGAGCAGTGCCAGAGGCCACTTGGTCTGAAAGACTTTGAAAACACCTAATGATTTAGCATGTGGAAGGGTTAAACCATGAGATCGCTGGACACACAGCTCTGCTCTGGCCAACATCAGGCTTCTGCCTCAACACCAGTCCCAGAACAACCCCAGCCCCTTCAATCTTCATGGTTCCCAACTGCTGTGAGGATAAAAGTACATCTAACCAGAGGAAGATGAAATCTCCTCATGAATACACTGAAGGCTACTGAAAGACACCTTTTGTCCAGAGGGAAAGGGGTAAGGCAGGAGTCAAAGTGAATGGAAATGTCTCATAACACAGATGGAAAACCTCGGTGAACATTTCTTGCAGGCTGGATTTGGCGTCTCATTAAGGGAAGAGTTTAATTATAACCAGAGCTACCATACGGAACAAGTGAAGGTGGAACATTAGGCAAGTCTCCTGGAAGCAGAAACGCACCATCAAAGTGCAGATGAAGTGAGGGTCACTCCAGCCTCGGAATGTGGCCTCAGGATAGAGTGGTTTGCTCCAGGTTCTCTTTAAAGCACCTCGCTCTACAAAACCTCTTTCTACTACTTGAATGCTATTCACTTTCCTTGCCCACCATAGGCTTTTAGTAGAAGCCAAGAAGCTTTGTCATATCCCTGAGTATACACTAGCATAGACAAATCACGCCTATTTCAGGTCCAATTTTGAATGCAAGCTTTAGTCCATGCTCAAAGGTTAAAGAATGAATGCTATGAAGCTCAAAAGGTGTTTGTAGTCTTTCTTGGTGATCTCACAAGAAGCGTTTTGCTTTCTGGGACACCTTAGAAAGAACAGGTTTTGGAAGCCTTTTGGCTTAGTGATTGGCAGAACCTTTGAGTTGTGAATAGAGGCAAGTGTCACTTCATGCTACATTTGTTTCTTCAAGGCTTCTTCTAGGCATTCCCTTTTAGATCATTGAACAGGCAGGTCCTGAGTATATCTCTCCCAAGGAAGATGAACAGGTATGGTTTTCTGTATTAGGTAATAACTTATTGTGGACTTAATTATTTGAGAAGCTTTTATCTGTATGCTGTTTTCTCTCCATTAGATATACACATCTATACATGGGGAATTAGAGCATCCCTGGTGCACAGGCAATGCCCCCTTGATTTAGGAGGGTCCTGCAGTTTTAATGAAGCAGAACCATGGCCAGACTCCCAAAGGGTAGACAAATCTATTCTCAATCACTTCCCAAGTAACTCATCCATGTCACTTGCAATGAGTGCTCTCTTGTTGCATATGACACTGTGCATGTACACTTAAGTGCCACAAACACTTTTCTGCTCAGTATGCCCATGTGCTCTGTGGTAAACTGACCTCAGGTGGATCCTGGGAGAGTGTTTTTGTCTGTTATGTTTGTCTGTTATGTCCCACAGACCTATTGCAAGATGGTGCACCTCCTCACCTGACTCCTTGCTTGGAGGAGCTCTTGTGATAGGCATGTTGCCTGGTAGTCATAGAAATATTTTGTTTGGAAGAGACCCTCAAGATCATCAAGTCCAACAGTTAACCTAACACTGTCACTAAAGCTTGTCCCTAAGAGCCTCATCTACATGTCTTTTAAACACCTCCAGGGTGTAATGAGGCTGTGCCCAGGCTATTGCTCTTGTGAGGTGCCTTAGCAGAACAACGACATATCCCTCTGCACTTTTGTGTGTTTCTCAGGCAGTTCTGCACCCTGACCCATGATAAGACTCCATGCGTAAAAATTAATGCCTTGGGAATGGAGAAACTCGAGCGATCTGCAAAAACACCAAAAACCCCTGTTTAGATGTTTTATGTCCAATATAAGAAAGGAAGATCAAGGTTCTAAAGAAGAATTCAAACATGTAAACATTTTCATGAGTGTAGGAGTCTGTCAAGGAACATACCTCCAAGACTCCGAGGAAGTAGTTTCTGCTTTAACACCACCAACCACGCATTCATCACCCAGTAGACATGTAGACAGTCTCCCTCTTCCCTCTTCCTTTCTTCATCTACAGCAAAACCACACTATTCAAACTTTTCCGCTATCAGTAAGAGAAGCTGCCATTTACACATTTACAGAGCAGTAGACACAACACCAGTTTAATGATATAAGGAGGGAAAGAAATAAGGAGCGATCTGTCTATAATGTGTACATATATATTTTAAAGACAGCAGGAGAGACTCCGCTGTCATTTCAGTTTATTGAGAAACAGCTAAATATTAAAGAGGGCCAGGGCTGATGGAATTGGATGGAAAGTTATATCTCTGTGTCTATTTGTAATCACCTGTGTCTCTGCTTCTTTTCTCATAATACCTGCAGAGACATGACACACTGCTAGCTACCCCTGGAGCATCTTATAAAGAATGCAAGGGTTTTCCAGTGTCTGATATTCAGGTGGTGTTGGACTGGAGCACGTGTCAGCCCTGATAAGGCAGGAAGGAAGAGATCAGTTCATACCAGGTGCTTGCAGCATTTATCCGGAGAGGGAACGTGTGATGGCTGTTCCATGGGAGGGATCACAGTGTCAGCATCCCTGTTTGGACTGAGCTGGGTGACTGTACAAGACCTCTATATCTCCAGCTCTAGTCTCATCATCCACACTTGCTCTTTGCAGGTCCTGCACTGAGACAAACCCCAGTCTCATGTGTCTTCCAAGCTTTCCATGTGTATGTGCCACGTGGATTTCTTTAACTCTGCTCACCCGCCTTTTCCTCATCCTTTCATAACAGCTCCAGATGGGTGTGATTAACAGCACATAGGCCTTACACACCTTCCGTGGGAAGCAGTTTTCAGCAAATTCCCCCAAATTGCCTTAATTTTACAGGTAGGCAGAGGGAAAATGAATAACTGAAGTCATGCAGCACAACCAACAGAAAAAATATGGGAACAGAATCCACATTTGTTTTTCCTTAGATTTTTCCTCTACTCTCTAGGCAACACCATGTTCTATAACACTGGTATTTTAAAAATCAGTCAAAACTGTGGGGTTGAGAAAAGGACTGAGAGGCTTTTTGAGATTTTTCTTTTTTTTTTTTTGTCTGATATATATGCTCTTGAAAATTATTTTTGACTATCTACTGGCTCTATTTTTTAAAAAAGTTATTCATCAGGGTGTGTGTGAGAGACATTTCTTGCACTATAGCTGGGTTACAGTTGTTCGGCAGCAAAGCAAGACACTTAATACCCAGTGGTAGTGGATGGTTTTGATCAGACAAGGAGTTTAGCTGGAAGGATGGATACTTGATTTCAGACCTTAGTTCAATTCCTAGCTCAGCCAGTTTGCTTGTCTTGTCTCTAATTCCACTCATCTAGGCCACTGAGTTACTATTTTTCCTGCTTTTCCAAAGTTTTTGAGATAGTAAGTCAAGTAATGATCGAGAGGCATTCCACAGCCCGGCACAGAGAGGACAAGAACTTACGCAGGCAGAAAAATGGTTTCTGTTCTCTGCCTGGAAGAGCATAACTTCTGCAGTTGTGTGTTTCCAGCAGAAGCATTCATAATTATGAATTCAGCAAGTCAGTGTGCTGTGCATAGTCCACAGCTGCTCATGAAGAAATCATTGTCTGTGAGAAATGCTTCTGGTTAACATGTGTGCTGCAACAGGCATAAAAATTGAGTGCAAACTGGCCATGAACAAGCAGAACAAATTCAATTTGGGAGTCACAGGGCTATTGTGTCCTGCACAATGGTCTGTTGTCACAGAGCTCTGCACAGGATCCAGGGACCGATGTAGGAAACTTTGACTCAATTTTCAAATAATTTTTAGTTTGAGTTCCTAAAGAAATGAGGGATTTTGTGATTATTCTATATCTTAATGTCTATTTACATAAGTCTCTCTTTTCCTCCCCTCTCAATAACTGAACCAATTGGCACAGGAGGTTTCATTTGCAGCTTCAGAGATATGAGAGAAAGTAATCATGAAATGAAACGCTGTAGAGAAATAGGCTCTGTTATTTTTTCACTCTCCAAGGAATACATGTTTCTGAAAAACTTTTCTACGAAACTGAAGGTG
Source organism: Streptopelia decaocto (assembly GCF_964273445.1). Lineage (NCBI taxonomy): Eukaryota > Metazoa > Chordata > Aves > Columbiformes > Columbidae > Streptopelia > Streptopelia decaocto. The sequence goes on from NC_138657.1 coordinate 74,387,090, forward strand.
TTTTGGAATATTGTCCTTCTTCACCATTAAAAATGTCATCAATAAATTGACAACCTTATTTGAAGTAATTTCTAAGCTTAGACAGCAACTATCCCTGTTTACATAAGACAGAGTAGAGATCATCCAGCCCTTTGCTGACCAGAAAACCAAAGTACTGGGCAAGTGTTGTCTCCAGTACTTGGTCTTAACAGGTTATTTCTTTAATCTTCTGTTGCTCAGACTGATGTTGAGGGGTCTTAAAGGCAACAAACTGAGCTCAGGCTTAGGGACTACTGGCCTAAACTCATCTGAAAAATCACCAGTTTAGGCAGTTGTGTCTACTGCTCTATTGCCAGTCAGTTAAAAGACCAGTCTGGGTCCAGAAAGTAATTCTGTGATTTAAGGCCAGTTTTGCAGCTATCTTCATAACTTCCTCAGGCTTCCCTGTCTTGTCAGTCCTTAAGGCTAATATAAATAACAGTTACCTTCATGCTGTTCTGACTTTTATGGAGGAACAGATTCAGCCAAAAGCCCAGTGTAAAGGATCTACACACCCCATCTCCTCTCTGCCTCTGTATATAGTTCACTGACAGGTCAAGCCTGAACTTACAACAGAAAGACCCAGTGGGTAAAGAACCAGCATGGGACTGAGCTGCAGGCAAGTAATTAGCCATTTTCAGCTGCAAGCTCATTAATTTCCATAGGTACCTAAAAAATTTCCGAGATCCAGACTTCTGTACATCTCTGCCTCGGTTTGCCACCTCCCAGACAGAAGGAAAAAACATTGGTCTGTTTCACAGGAGAACAGATTTTGGTAATGAATTCCCACCCTGTAGTGCTCAGACATTACAGAAATGACAGTGGTATTTAGCACTAGTGGCAAGACATATGCATCCGTGTAGATTTTTCTCTTTGCTCCACAGGACAAAATTCAGCAAGGATGGAGCAGGCTAGGCTCAATCCTTAGCTAGAGTATATTGAGGTGGTTTAATGAACTACCATTTTGCATGAGCTAGAATGCCACCTGCCTGGCTCTGGAGTAATATGATGAGCTGTGTAAGCTAAGTGCTCCTCCACACTCCTAGGAAAACCCGTCAAGCAAGAATTCAGATTAAAAGGAGTGCGCACAAATGTTTTCTTAATAATAATTAATACGTGATTAATAGGAACAAATTCTGAAAATAAATGATTATAAGATGTCTCTATAGCATGCCACTAGGATGATGGGGATAAATGATGCTGAGGCACCTGAAAGTTGAGAGCCCATTACTAAGCATTTATAAACGGGAATGCATAAAAATATTTATCCACGTCTTTCTGAAACATGCTCTAATGTGTCTTCGAGCAATTTATCAGCTAAAAGTAATTTTCATTAATCACTTATTAATTATTAATAAAGTGTTTGTAAGTGTCACCTTAATTTAAAGTGCTTCTGACTCAAAGTGCACTTCCAGACTTTCGTTCTTGAAGGAGAACTTGACTCCCAGACCCAAGTCCTTCAAGCTCAAGTGACCTTGGTACATCGTTCCTCACTGAGCCCACTCTAGGCCTCCACAACTGTTAGGCTTGCAAATGGGACTAAGTCATGTTTCTGGAAATCACAATTTGTCATTTCAGAAGGAAACTTGATCAGATCCTCTCTCCCCACTCACAGAGCTAGATGCCCAGACCTAGGAACGCAGCATTCAAATGTTTCAATTTATCATTACAGTGGAACCCTGAAGAGATCACATCTGCTAAGGCCATAAATTGGACAAGATCCCACTTCAGAAGGAGCAGGCTTAGCTCGATACTCCCATTCTTGAACAAGGGACCAATTAGGCAGGCTTATTTACCTGCCATAAAATGAGATGTTAGCCAGTGGGAGAAGTCACTTAAGGACAACAACAACATAAAGTCTTTCAGATCTCTCTGTTAGTAATGGCCAGCTTAAGAAACAGCAACTCTTCCTTCTCTTCCTCCTGTTTCTTTATTTCTCCTTTCAAGTCAGTCTCTGCTCTCTGCCTTTCCTCCTTCCTTTTATACATTTCATCTTCTTCCCTGTCCCTTCTCTCTCTTTTTTTCTCTTGACTCTTCTTTTACTTAATTTGTCCTCCTCCTCTTTCGCTGTCGTTTTCCACACATGCACACATCCAGATAATATTTAATTTTGAGCTTTACTACTGAACAAGCAATAAAAAAGGTCTTATATCTCAGAACAGAACCTGGGCTACAAAAATGAACAAATTGCCCACACCATCTTCCCTTCATAAGATTTTACAGCAAGGATTGGATCTTCCATTTGCCAAAAACTGGATTCAGGCCTCGAGAGACAGTAAGGGGAAATCTTCAGGCTTAAAAAGTGATATTTTCTGCATCTCCTCATAACCTCAATTCAGCTTCCTCACTAGATGGATAATGGTGTGAGAACATCCAGAGTGGAAGCAGAGAGAAGCAGCCACACATCTGTCAGGGATGGTCTGTGTACATTTATCCTGCCTCCGTGCTGGGGGATGGACGAGATGACCTCTTGAGGTCCCTTCCAGATGTACTCATCCATGACTCCATGATTAATTGCCTTCATGATCTGCAGTTTATCTATCTAAAGAAATAAGCCTCAAAATCTCCTGCAAATACAAATCCTGTGGGGTGCCTGAGGATATTGCCCCTCCATCCCTGAGTGCTGCACCCTAATTTAGACTCCACAGAGGGGTTGTCTCCCTGCTGATCCCTGCAGAAATATAGTCCCTTTCATATCCTCTAATAGCAAAGGAATTAAAGAATAAAGCTGATTTATCTCAGAAGAGAAAATAAAGGAAATCCAGGCTCTAAATGAGAAAGAACATTTCTATACTCAGCTTCCCCTGAAGACAGAGACAGGGAACTGAATCTTGGTGAGGGCTGCTGATGGCATATTCTGGTTTTTCAGTACTGCTTCCCCTCCAGTACAAGCAAGATTAATTTGTGGTGTGGCACAGAACACTGCCATCCTAGCCAAAGGGGAGCCCCAAGAAAGAAGTGCGTGGCTCCTTCTGTCTTCAGTCAGAGAGGGTACTTTGCTGAAGCAAAGTTCATCCAGTTAAGGATGAACATGGAAAAGGTATAAAGGGAGGAAAAGCAAAAAGAGTGGAAAGGAAAACAAAAGCAACAACAAAGGAGGGGGTTGGACAGAAATCTAACATGAATATCTTCTGAAACACAAGTATGAAGGATGGGAATGTCTCTGAAGAGATACAGTTGTAGACATCTCCACTTGAACTCCTAGACATCTCCAGCTGATTTGTTCTATGTATTTATTTAACAGTGAAGTACATGTATCTCTAAAGTAGACTTTTTCTCTTCACAGCTTATTGTGGATCAAAAGGATACTGCTGTAGTATGGACTGTAGTATGGTCAGATCTAACCTACACAAATATAATTTAAACTGAGTCTTCACTATAGCTTGCAAGTAGAAGAGTGTGTCTTCCTGGAGAATCCGGTCATGCAACACTAATTTACTGAAAAGTTGCCTGGTTAATAAACACAATGTACAATAAAAATACTAAAAACTTAATCTTGCTTTATTAGGCTGGCCAGATCTAGGCTATGAGGAGTTTATATTAGCCTACCCTTTCAATAGTCATGATAAAAATAATAGAGGAAATTAGTTTGGTATCACACTTCCTCTCTCTTCTGAATCATTAGAATTCAAAATGAGTTAAGAATTCATGGGGGTGAGATTCAACTCATTAAACATAGTTACCTACAGTAGCTGCGTATATGTGAGTTAGTCACCCTCGACTCACTTGTTAATCAAAAGAGAGAGTTAGACAATTCTATGCACTTCAGCAATTTATTTCCTCCTAAGGCACATATATAAACCATAGATCAGAGGATTTTATTAAAACAACAACAACAACAAAAAACAAAAAAACAAGCCAACAATTTATTTCCATTCACTAACCATAGTGGGAACATACAGTAAACAGTGCAGATGCAGATTTCTAAAGATAGATGGGATTTCTAATTTGTAAATTTCAAATTAAAAAAAAAAATAGCATTCTGCCTTTCTACAGACTTTAGCAGGAAAATAGTGTCATCTCTATGGTTCTCTTTCTTTAAGATCTATAGAGCAGAATTATTATTTTAAAATGAATTTTCTCTGGTAATAGGAAAAAACACAATGTTAGCTTGTTTTGGGTTTTTTTTTTTTTTTTTGTTTTGTGTTTTTTTTGGGTTTTTTTGTTTGTTTGTTTTGTTTTGGTTTGTTTTTTTTTGCTTTAAATTCAACTCTCCTGACCAATTTTTCATTACTTTTCTTATTTCTTTCATTTTCCCTGCCTCTTTCCAACAATCTGACTACTTGTTTCTTTACTTCCTTTTCATCTTGAATACAAAGAGCAGGTTGATCCCAGCTCTGGCCCTGGAAATGTCAGGCTGAAAATGTTACTCTTGGAGTGATTTGCATGCATTACAAAGTGACAGGTGACAGGAACACACAACCTCGGCTAATAGATGATTAATGATGTGATGTTGGCCAGCTCTGTTGACTCGTTTTCCTCCTCTTCAGGAAACTTCAAAGGCAGCTGGCATTTCTATTGCCTTATGACAGGCTCATAGGTGAGTGTAATTGTTTAGTCCATATGTGCATAGCACAGAAGTAGCTGTGAGCATGTTCATGGAACACATTTATCTGTATGTGTGTATAGGAAACAAGGTGCAGAATCATATCCATGAGCTCCTGCATTTTCTGTGCACATACAGGCTCCTCATATACAAACTGTCTGGTTTCTGTGGGTGGTTAGAGCATCATTATTCAGCTACTATATTCTGAATAAAATACTATGGCCCATTTGGGTTTACAGTCTAAAGGAATGAAAGAAACTCACTGGAATTTTAATCTGGATGGAGAAAAATCAGCCCTAAAGTAAACAGTACATTTGGAAGGGAGCCCAGTATCTAGCAATCAGAACAGGGTTAGAAATAAGTCAAAGCTGTAAAGTTGGATCTTTTCTTCACACCCCCTTTTTTCTCATCAAAATTTGGGAAGGTTCAGGTCATTATAGAGATGAAGGACAATGGCAGTGTGTTCAGATTTCAACCCCGCCCAGAATTTGAGGTATACACTCACTTCTGATGCATGCATTATCAGTCTGGGGTCCAGCTAAAGAAGTATTTTGAGTTTTCTGGGATAATATTCTTAGGCAGGATCCCCTCAAAACGTATGGATGTCAACCTCCGGATGTAAAATTCTAGTACTTGGTAAAAGTGAAGGAAAGCTCATTTCCTACTCCACACATAAGCACCTCTGCCTTCTGCCTGGGGTTTCTTATCATCAGCACTCTCTATTAAGGAATCTATTTTAAAGTTGCTCAGCATTAGTGGAAAAGGAAGAAAACTGGAATTGTAGATGGGAGTTTGGGTTTTTGGTTCTGAACAAGGATCACCCAAATCGTTGTGGGGTTTTTTTAGATTAGATTTAGATGTTTAGATTTTTTTTTGAGATTAGTAGATTTCTGGATCAAATTTCTGCACCAAAAGTGTGTATGTGTGTTCCTTTTATTTAGATAGAAAAGTGTGAAATTTGGTCTCTCTTTGAAACAACAAATTGTTCAAGAGCCAATACTCCATAAAGCTGCTGTAGCATAAAGGAAGCATGTCTTTAAGGAGAGCTTAAAACATTTTGTCTTTGTTCTTCCAATAGTTCTAATTTGGAAAAGCACAATGCAGATGTCTGAAGCCGAAAATAGATGTTCCTAAAACCAGAGACAAATGGCCAGAGGAGGCCTTGAAAGATTTGTATCTTCTGTTGATTAAAAGGGGAACGCAGGAGAGCCACTGACCGCTCACTGAGATAAATCTTCTGCACAGGATCATGTAAAATTGGATTTGAAAGGTCGTTGAGAAATCAGCTGAGTTCTGGGCAAGAAACTTGTCCTGAGCAATTGAAGCCCATGTCTGAGTTCTGAGTGAGCCCCAGTATAGGACTTACTTGACAAATCAGCTGGACCTGGGACAGATTTTGACCCTGTGTCTGTCTTCCCGAGCCCCCTCAAATGATGGTTTCTCATCTCTTTAGCTTGGACAAAGACGGAAAATAGGCTTTCTAGTGGCTCACAACATGAGGCAGAGTCTGTGTAGCTTCTGAAACTTTCACTTTGGTTTTCTTTGCTTCACAGATTGTTCAGTTTGTTAACTCTGTCTAAAGATTTGCCATGTTCACTTCACCTTTTCCAGCACTTACTAACCCTTCAATTTATGAGACATCACCCACTCCAACTCAGACACTGCTCAAGACAGGGCAAGGGACTAAGTGTCAGGACACCAGAAAGTAGAGAGAAAGAAAAGTGCTGCGAGAGCTTTGATTGATTTCAGACCTGTCGGATTAAGCAGGTCTGGAAGTTTGGGTGATGGCACTTGTGCTTCATGCTTGCTTAAGCTGAATTGCCTTAGAAAAAGTTGAGCTTTCTCTATGGTTGATGGAAAGAATTTGGTGGGACCAAGTTAGGTCAGCCTCTCTGAATCCTTCCCCCTCCTCAATTATTAGTACCGTTTACAAGTCATACAAGGGAGTTTTTCAGATCACCTGGTCTGCTGTGAGCTAGCTGGCAGCTGGAGACATCCCTTTGCTGCTTAGCACAGAAGTCAGATACAGGCTCACCGAGACAGTCTCTTTTACCAAAGGGAAAGCCTATTTCTCCTTCTGTCCTTACCATGCTTGTTTTTTCCTTCATGGTGATGTTTGTTTCACCTGAGCTCCTCCTATAAGCATCAGCAAAAAATGTCTTGGCACTTTGGGCTTGTGACAATACCAGCTCCTAATTTGTCACATCTATGCCAGACTTTCAAGTTAACCTGGGTACCTGCTAAAAATGGGTATTGTTGTTTCTAGTACTCCTGGAACTGCAGTTCATTGTGTAGATTTTCTTCAAAGTCTATTGAATAACATGCATCTGCATGACTTTGTGTATGAATGTGTCAAAGGAAGATGTCAGAGTGACAGAAGAAATACAAGTTAAAGTCAGCTCACAGAAACAAATGTTTTAACCTATTAATACTGTTATGGAACTTGAAAATATAAGCAATTATCATGGTAGCGACATAGGTGCCTATAAATACATAGACTAAGAAAAAAGACTAGTTATAGAGATGTGGCCATTGACCAGTAGTGCTGACATTTTTAAGTGATACATTAACCGGTACCTTTCTTGTTTCTGAGCACTTTGAAAGGCTGCTTTGAACATTTTCCCTAGGTTTTCGATAATTATTAGCTTCAGGTATCCGTACTATGCTGCTACCTTTAAATGTTTGAAAATTTAAAATTAGAAAAATCTGTTTTCTTCTAAATGATCTTTGTGAAGTCTATAAAGTTCCAAAAAAGGGAAACTAGAATGAAGTCAAGGTTAAAGTTTCTGGCTTACACCTGGTTTTACAGAAGGTAGCACCAACAACAATAGAAATGATTTTAGTCACCATATTCAAGAATCTCCCCTTATTTCAGTTCTAAGGAAAATTTGGATGGCAACATTTAGGAAGAGTGGCTGGTTTGTTCATTTTATTTCCCTTCCAAAGCTTGTATCGAGCAAATGAGGCACGTCTGACTCCACATGATCTTTCTGGCTGACATTAAGAATGGAAATTTGCAGAAAAAGAGAAATTGTTTTGAGGAAATTTTCTGCAAGTATAAAAGGGAGGTTTTCAGAGGGAAGCTGGTAACTGGTGAGGGGTACTGACACTTGCTATATTAGTGGAGTCATTGCTCACCTGCTACAGAATCGCAACCACCTTGAGGTGGAACACACTAGCAGCTGTAAGTCCCAGTCTTTTAGGACAACAAGAGTTTTGGCATGTCCTCAGTGCAATCAAGATTAGCTACTTATACAACACAATAGCTGAGTACAGGAAGAACAGCAATTTCTTTTAAAGTATTTCTAAGTCTGTTAGACTTAGAAAGTTCCTGGAATGCTGAAAGACCAGAAAGCTTCCACTCCAAAAGCCTTCAGCTACTATGTTGGATAGTCCCAAGACCAAGCTCATTCCCCCTTGCTGGCCCGATTTCAGGAGTGAAAGTGGCAGCACTGTAAAGCAATTGAATTAATTACAAGCTCTCTAAACTATTACTAAAAGAGAGATGTAACATCCTGAAGTTTCTCCTGTGATCTCAGTGATAACTTCACACCATTACATCTTCTACAACCCCACGCCAAAGGGCTTGCCAAAATGCTGCGCGTGTCTTCTAGGCACGCAGCATGTGTATGCGATCAATCCATTTGATTTGTAGGTCAGGACTAAGTCTTACAGGCAGACCCAATGATCTCATTGCTGCCAGCGTGAATGTAAAATACTTTGAATGAAAACAAGGGGATTGATCTAAAAGGACACAGGTAATTTAAAGCAAAAGTTGGGCTTTTGTGTATTAATTAAAAAGTTTGTTGTAACCTATGGGACACATCAACTCTCTTGTAAAGGTTGTCATCTCTGCACAGGCAGCCATTTGTTTTCCTTTCTTCCAAGAGAAACTCGGAAACTCAGCTATGCCTTTTGCTGCTATATCCTCTGGGACAGAGGTCTGGTCAGATGATTAACATTATCTTCTTTCTTAAATATTACATTATTAAAACCGGGCAGGGGTTTTTATGGCAGCTGACTAATTAGCCCCACATCTCATTTCAGCTGTCAAAAATCTCTATTCATTGACAGTTTGCTTTAAGTGGCTCAATTAGCATAACAAATGACTCACCAAAAGTTCTGTAGGCATCCTGTTGATTAATGTCATTTATCTTGCAAACCAGCAGTAGATGGCTGAGTTGCTCTTAACAATTATTATATATGTTTATATACATTTGTGTGTCACTCTCAGAGAAGCGATACAACTTAAAAGTTGTTTGCAAGTGTTTAATAACAAATAAAGAGCTTCCATCATCTGCAACAAGATGCATGATTTCTCCATTAGAAACCAGGTGGAGGACAAGTTCCCATGCACATCCACCTGCATGCATCCAAGTGATACAATGTACAGAAATTTCTGAGAACCTGTGATCAGACTGAGGAGGAAAGAACCTGATTAGAAGCCTTAGAGTCTGTCTTTTTGACTTTCGCCTACTGTCTGCATATGCCTTTCAGTACGTTGGTCTGGTACGTAGTACCTGTGCTCATGCTTTACATGCTCCATAGGTAATGCACAGAAAAAATTGGCTGGGTTCTTGTTTCGGTTTCAAAGACTTCCCTTGGATTTATGCTTCTAAAAGTCTCATGAGATTTGGAATGCCCAGCATCCTAAGCTCTGGTGGCCAGACCTGATAGCCTATCAAGGGACACAGTACAGCAGCAGGGCAGCTGATTTCTTATTAAAACAGGACCCTTGATGAGTGACAGTGCAGTAGTACTGGGCAAGGAGTGGAGAGGTAAGAGCATCCATTTTTTCCTCAGCCCTGCCACTCACCTTTGGTGTGGCCTTACTTAACCTCCTCTCTGCTTTTTTCCATTCACTTTGATTTTATCCACACTGCTCATGAGGTCTATGCAGTCTTTGCCACAAGGACGGTCCTTTCCTCAGTGTTTAAGCATTGTTTAACCCAGCCTAAGGTCAGAACCTCAGAAACCCTTGTTATATAAAAATATGTTTCACCACAGAGCAAATTCCAGGTATTCACCTCTGTGGTGGAAAATGGGCTTAGCATCAGCTCCCATCAGATAGTATCTCTGATCAGATGACAATGTTCTGAAATTTCTGCAGATAGAGGTTTTCTCCCACTAAAATCAGAGATGGCCATATCTTATGCTGAAAGGCACAGTTTCCCCCCTCCATAATCATTATGAAAAAGTATGTGTGGGTTTCAGTTGTTTCAAAGTAATTCTCCTAGAGGAAGAAGCTTTTATCACTGAACTCTTTAATAAGGTCTCTTCCCCCCAGCCCCAGGAGGGACCGTGCAAGCTTTAAAGAAAGTACAGCAAGTGCTCTCACTACTGAAGCCACTAGGAGTATATTTTATAAAGCAATATTAAAGAAATACTGAGAGCAGAATAATTTAATCAGATTCATGAAATCAAATACCCCCAAGGCAGCAATGAAGATGCAACTCAACAAGTGCTGGCATTTCATTCCATAGGAAGGGGAAAATTCATCAGCTCTTTTTTTTTTTCTTTCTTTTTCTTTTCTTTTTCTTCTTTTCTCCTTATAGCAGTAAAACTTGATACTAAATACAACTAAAGTCAAATAACCCTAGGACACGAGGATTACTGCAATGGCACCTTGGGCCTCCACTTAGTCACACTCTGTTCTGTCTCTTCTTGTTTGGGAGCTGGAAAGTATTCACTACTAGGGAACTGGAGAGAAGCTTTTCAAGAGTTTCTTTTAATTACAGGTTTTTTTCCTGATTACATGATCAGTCACTGGCAAAATATTTCATCATTTTTTTCTCTGCCTACTTCCATCATGTTGCCATGACTGTATTCTCTTTTGGTAAAGAGCAGCACAGGAGACCTTGATACCAATGCGGGGTCTCCTCATGATGCAGAGAAATATAACAATAATAAATGAAAATTGAATTGAAAAATTAGCAGAGAGAGAACCCCCTAAATCTTGAAACTTAAGGTGCCATGCGTCGTAAGTGTCAAAAATCTCTTGCAAGGAAAGAGCCTCTAGTTTTTGTTCCTTTATGCCATTAATTGCACATTCAGCTGATGGCTTCTGGCATTCCTGGGGTTGATTCAGGAGCAGTGTTTCTGTAATTACATCAGTGTAGGCTAAGAAACTAAGGAGTAAGCTGACACTGATGGCAACTTGCACTGCTAACTAGGAGGCCTTGGGAAAAGCTCTTGGAGGAAAAAAAGGTATGATTCCTCTAGTATCTTCTATGGCCCCATTGAAATACCAACTGTACAACAACTTCGAGTTTACCTATCCTTGAAAGACCTTTGTAGAAGTCAACTTGTTCTTATTTGCCAGGTATATAACTGAAGCCGAGAAATAAATTCATCTCACTTAAATTTAACCATGCAAAGTTGGACATCAGGTTCATTCCAGGCATCTCCACTTGCTGCATTGTCAACAAGGACTCAGGTGCCCCATGCAGTGAATCATCTGTACTGCAAGAGGTGGCACCTATTGCCTTACAAAGGTGCCTGTCCCTCCCTACTGACTATAGAGTTAAGAATAGTAGCTTAGGCTGAATACTTTTATGGAGCTAAAATTAGCTGAGAAGATTCTCATCTAGCTGTCTTCTCCCAAGAAACATGAGGGAAAGTGGATAGCAGAGTAAATTATGGTCAGTTCACCAGGCATACATACTGTGCAGGGGGTTACCCTTCCTTTTCATATGGCCATCAGACCACCTCTGCAGTGAGGAGATGGAGCTGAAACACCAGATCTATGCACTCGAGATCTGGGTGAATGCAGTACACAAGCACTAAGGTAATCTGGAAAAGCTGAATAAGTGCAGAGGAACAAAACATTTAGGCAGCGCATGATCCTGACAAGTGGCAACAATATCCCTGAGACAGAATTTGAAGAGTATGGAGAGAAGAGCCTTCAGTTTATGATGCATATTTAAAGGCTGAAATATAGCGGCAGTACTGTCCTGTCCTGCCTCATGGCTTCTTTTTCCAGCAAGGCCATCATAAATTCTGCCTCGAGCAAAGCAGAACTGATTAGACTCAATTTATTCTTCTTTAAAACACACACACACACACAAACACATTCACCGGGGAAGGATATAGAAGTTCCAGGAAAGAGCCGTAACTCAATTGCCATTATAGAACAGAAAGATAATTAAGTAAATGTTGGCAGGGGATAGCATTGAATAACTTTAGCAGAATGAGTTCTTCTTTGCTTTGCCCTTTGCAGAAAGTATACCACATTCTCTAGAGACCCCACCCTAAATTGCTTTGGATAGTTTCCTTTTCCTGAAGGAAATCAGAGAGAATAGGGCTGGAATGGAACTCTAAAAGTCACAGTTTCTCCCATTACAAGGCAAGATCAACTCAAGATAAGTTGATAAATGTACATGTTTTGCATGAGGAGATTGGTATGTATGTTGTATTGGTGTGCAGGTAACTTTTCCCATATTAGCTACCTGGAACTTAGGAGCATCCACATAACATCTGAATCACTTTGATCTACAGCTTGGAGCAAAGAGAAGGTTTTTAAAAAGAAATTAATAATAAGTGAGTCATAACTAGACATTCTGAAATGTAACTGGCTTCTGATTGTGCATGAGTACCTGGAGTACAAGGGAGCCATGAGCTGCAGTTACTAATTATTTCCAAGGGCAGATAAATAACAGTTCTGCATTTTATTTGTCCCATGTGGTGATCCACTGGGTTTGTAGACTTTGGCACATTTTATGTCTTGAATTTATCATGAGTTTATAGCCAGCCAATAAGTTAACAGAAGAAGAAACAGAACCCCATCATTGTAAATCTTATAAGACTGTACTGTTTTTAACTAGAATAAGAGAAAGAGCACATATGAGAAGAAAGAAAGAAGCACAGTTTAATGTTAAACTGGTAAGTCTGAATTGATTCTTATTGAGGCAGGTAGGCTTCAAGTAAGATGGTTTCTCTTAATGTTTTTGGAAAACACATTTCATGTTCTTTCTGAGTTCATTGAAAGAATTGTATAAAAATTATGTATGTATGTATATATATATATATATATAAGCAGCCATCTTTAGAATATAATTATTTGAAATCAAAATCTTACAAATAATTTATCTTACTTTCTATCATGGAAGGTTATTTAAGCTTCTAAGTAACGAATCTTTGTCTAAAACATATTCTGCAATCTTTGCATATTCACGTCACTATATTTCACAGACTACACCTTCAAGAATCACCACATGATGTATGAAATGAAGCAAAAATGGTAGATATTGTTAGACTGATTTAAGTATATCGGTGCTAATTTCTCAGCCTCCAGAACCATCAATGTAATCTTAAAGTTTCAAATACCTCAGAAAAAAATAATCTTGGAGGGGGAAACAGGGATGTACAAGTGGCCCATTTCGCTTAATAGAAAAGTTTGCACAAAGAAATTTTGGGTTTTTGCCACACCTAGAATATATGGTAGGCTCAGGATGAGAAGAAATGTTTCATGATTGCACAATCACGGGCAGTCCCACCCTTACATGACATCTTTAATGTTGCACTTTGTATCTTAGGGTTTATTCTCATAACATCTGTCCAGAGGTTCTAATTTTAAAAACTATACTCCCAACAATGCTGTCCTGTGATTTTATGGGAAAGAGAAGATGATCAATAAGAAAAATACATCCTTCTAAACCAACCAACCAAACAAACAAACAAAAAAAAACCCAACCAAAATCAGCAGTATCATGCTTACACAGGGCATTGGAAGAAAGTAAAAAGAATGCACAATATATTCAGTAAGAAGAATCTATGTTTAGCATATGATTCATTTCATTTCAATCAATCCTAAATTTAACAGTATAGCAATGACACAATCATTCCAGCTCATTCCATGATCAAATAAAGAGAAGCATATACTTCCAAAGAGAGATTTATTTTGTGTTTAGGCATATCTTGAGGATACACGGAATAAATTTACTTTTGCAATGGTCCTATTCCTCCATTGACTATAGAAAGGTTCTAGATGACCAGACTAGCCACAGTAACTGCCTTTCAGACATCTGAAGGTTGTGTGTGTTGAATCCAACCCAGTAAGATCTCTCATTTCAGCCTGAAGTGGCTAAGACAACCGTGGTTGAGAAGCCACTGAAAAAACGTACATGTTTTTGTTTAAATGCAATATTAGAGAACACAGATGACCTGATTATAATTTATGATTTGTATTTTAGTGCTACCAGGAAGCTTAAGCTGCTTAAAGACTTTACAGTGTAAGCAGAGATGATGGATAGGAAAGGATGGAAATTTACAGGAACCCTAGCACAGAGATTACTTGGCTTCCTGAAGGTCTTAACAGCCATTTTGTCTATGGAAAAGATAGGAACTGGAGCTGTATTTCTTGAAACTCTGCTCAGAGATCTAACTGCAAAAGTCTTCCTCCCTGTCAAAACCATACTAAACTACTTAAGGTAGAAAGACAGATCTTCATGTATGAATTATGAACGAGTGGCATCAAAACACTTAAAAGCATGATCTAAAGCCTAAAAAGTATCAATCGGATTGTGGTTGAGACCCACAGTGAACCCACAAGGCTGAAAGTGAAACCAAAACAAGAAAAGCTCCTCAAATGGGAAAGGCATCAGCTCCTAAGTCAGAAACACATGTTCCTTCAGATACGGACTTTTTCCACCTTGGTACTATGAAGATATAGATAGAGACAGTACAGCAATGAGAAGCTGGAGAGGAAATGAAGAATGTTGGACACAACCTTGTGTTTCCATAAGGATTTGAATTTAATCCTAATTTTCACTAGGCAAGGCATCTAGGTTTGTTGTATCAGGTTCCCTCTGTAGTCATCTGAGAAAATAACAGCACTTCTTGAGAAAAAGTAAAATTGCCAAGAGACTGAATTGCCACCTGGAGTGCCCTTTTTTTTGTATGGACTGTAAGGAAACTTAATATTAAACCTGCAGAGAAATACAGTGTCTCAAATTTGGTAGGGGAAAAAAAAAGTACCTGTGAAGATCAGATGAACAGATGAAAAAATCTTATAACATGGATCTGGATAATTTGAGCATCATACTCTGGATGAGCAGGGTTTGACATTGGGCATGAAGTTTTGATACAGCTTTGCCATGGCTTTCAGCAAAGCCTGGTTTTTAACCATATTGCAGAAACCCAGAGGAGGAGCTCAGTTTATAGATAGGATGGCCACAGGTTGTCTGAGCTTGGGACAGGCATCCAAAGGATGAATAGCACACCTACAGGTGTTCTGGGCTTCAAATAATCCTCTAGGAGATGATTACTAGCAGCAGATCTCTGTATCTGAGGCTCATCTGTCATAATTTCTTACTGAAGAAGAAATGAGGGAAAAGATCTGCCAAAAATATATATGATGGATCAGCCAAATTGTTTCTAAATGGTACCTTAGTCAGAGATCTCCACAGGGGACCAGCAGCCAGCTGCACTACACTATAGAGTAAATGCTACTGCTTTGGAAAAGAATCAGTGGCAAGTGATTTGCATTAAACAGTCTTTTTTTTTTTTTTTTTTCTTTCTGTTGTTGTTGTTTTTGTTGCTATTTTTGGCTAACACAGAACTGCATCAGCATGTGAAATTCATAGAGAAAGTGCCCAGTTGCTGATTTCTAGTATATTTTCTGTCTCCATGTTCCATGTTTAGAGATTTTACTCCCAACGAGGGAAGGAAGGGAGGAGTAGCAGGGTGGGGGTGGTGATAGTAGATTCCAGAAAAACAAGCAACCAGAAAGACCATCCAGAGCCAGAGACAGCTTTTGTCTTCCAAGATTTTCTTTCAAGCTCATGCATAAAAATAAATCTGTGAATTTAGCTAGCCTTTGAAAGGGGAACAGAAGAGAGAGAACTAGACCTATCCTAAAAGCCGCCGAACTCATGAGTATGAACAGGGGGCGTGGAAGTAAATGCAGTTTAGGGATTCATGGGTCTTGCCATGGGCTAGAAATGCTTTCAGCATATGGTCAGTATGCAGCAGGCCCTGGCTATTTTCCCGCTATTTAGGCTGCTTTTGGGAACTGCTTCTCTCTTGCACGTTTGTCCTGGAGCATTGTTCTTGCTGATATGGTGTGTTAATACTCATACCTAAACACTTGCAGGTATATGTAGGGACGGCTTCAGCCATAACCTGGTTGCTGGCCCAGAGCAGCACATTGCTCGGGGCAGCAAAATGGCTCCAGCTTTCCTGGTCTCATTTCAGGAGGTGCTGGGTGTGTTAAGATGTCACACTCATCCTGCAGCCACCACTCTCTGTCTGCTGACTCTAAAGGTAAAGATCATAATTTCAGGGCTCTGCCTCTAGCTTTACTCCTTCTCTCACGTAAAAGAAGCACCTTGGTCAAACCCAGCCATTTATCCTAGGAGTAGAAAACACTTAGATACTTCAAAGTGTTGTCCGTAGATGTTTTTCATATACCTAGACACACAGAGATTTATGTGTAAATACTAACACATAAATATCTGTAATGATTGCTGTAAGGACAAATATACAGCCAAGTGTGTACATTAACATGCATCATATAGGTGGACACGTATGGATCAGAAAGGCAAGTAAATACCTTAAAAGATTCAAAAAATTTAAGGCCAGAAAAGACCACTGGAACAATCCAAGAGGTTCTGCTTTGCATTAACCCATTTTTATTATCTAAAGCAAGTTCTGTTAGGCTATGGAACACAGTAAAATCTTACAGTACGATGAGAAAAGCAACAAAAACAAACAATAAAATATTTAATATCCTCTAGTGGCAATGACACAGTTTTTAAGCACAGGGCAGTACACTAACACTATTGCCTATGCTTCTTAACTCAAGCAGCTAGAAGTCTAATATGGTAGATAAAGTGTGGAGAACAGTTTTTGCAGCCCTTTTGCACTGAAAAAGTCTCAGCTAAACAAAGGTTTGGGCACTGTACTTGAAGAATTATGGGGATTGTTCAGTGAATTCAGAGGAGGAAGGGTTAGAGGCTGAGAGAACACCAGCCACAAGAAACAGTCAAAAGAATTGTGTCAGCTTAGAGTGCAGAAGAATGAGTAAGGATATGAAAACCATAGTAGGATATGTAAATCACTTTTCTAAGAAAACAGTTATGAAGAGGTTTCAATTAAAGTATGAGATGCTTTTTGCCTGGAAAAGTTACATATCTTAGGGTAAGATAGCTCCTATCTCCCTGAGATGTCACTTTCTCTCCACCGCATGTGGAACAAGCCCAGCCAACATGCGTAATTTTTGTGTGTGATGATGAAAGCCTTTTCCAGGTGTGACTGCACTGTCTGAAACACAGACATTTCCTAAATCAGTGCCATCCCTGGCAGACTACTCTTTCTTTTCAATACCTTTTTTCTGAGTGTGAGCCACTTGCCATGGTTAGAGAGGACACTAATCTGTGAATCCTTAATTCAACTCAACAGGATAGTACGTATGTTCTTACATAAAAAATCTCTGCCAGAATTCCACTGAATTTACTTTGGACTGATGCGTGCAGTGTGAACATAAAACTATATTTCATTTGAGATCCCTTGCCCCACAGACAATATGTAAGAATGGACATCATATCCAAGAATCAACAGCCAGATTTTATCAAATTCAACAAATTCAACAGCCACATTTTATCCATTTTATCAAATCAAAATCAACCCTGCACATTTCATCAAATTCATGAAAAGTGTAACTTCTTGCATAAGGTGACAGTGCCTAAGTCTGACAAGGAGTCACTTCCTGCATTTAAAGTGTTCCTAGGATCATCCATAGACTTTGATGCCTTACAGAGGAAGCTCTGTTGGAAGGACTTGGTTGCACTGGTTGCATTTTATGAATATTATTTTTTTTTCCCCATGAAAGTTCCAAGCTCCCACTTCTCAGTGAGAATGTTTTGTTTACTTCTTTTTCCTTGCTTCATGAGAAACACATTTACAAGTCATTAAAATCAACTAAAGCTCTAGCAAATGACTGGATTCCTTGGCCTGCCTGAAACATCTTGATTGTGTTCATGAGAAGGACACATGTACAGTGATTAGCAGATCTTCTGTTCAAGCAGACCTTTTCTCTATAGGTCTGCTTTTCCTGGATGAGGGCAGTTTGTTTTTAATTCCACCTGAGTCCGACCCAGAAGACTACGATAATCACTGTAGCGCAGGAACCAACTTCAAACACCCTAACTCTCAGCTGATTGAAGACTTTTCCCTCCTTGACACTTTCTCGACCACCCAGATACATCTCCAAGGCATGTACCTCAAAGGCTGGCAGGAGCTGCCACACATTCAGAGCAGATTTGGTAAATAAGATCCAGTGCCCAGGCTGCAGGTGAGCTAATTCAGTGCCATTAGCTGCAGCCAGGCCTTCATTTCCTCATTAGGAAAGTGATAAATTATGCAATGTGTACTCTCAGTACAAGCAGCAAGAGCTGATAAAGCCATAGAAAAGAGAGATATGGAAGGAAAAAATAGTCTGCAAAACAGGGCAGAGTAAATGCAACACGGTATTGGGAGTGGTGGGAGGGAACCCTTATCCTGGGTCAGCACCTGGCTGGGAGTAAAAGATGTAAAACTCTAGAGCCCAAGATGGGAAACTTTTAACTCTTACATGCCAAGCAAACCCTCCAAAAGGGAGCCTCTTCCCTGACACCACTTTGCAAAGCCTGATATTTTCCTGATGACTGTCCCTCAAAGCATGGTGTTAATGTCAGCTCTTCTCCAGGTTTGTGCTTATTTTGTTTCCAGAAAAAAAATACAGTAGGGAAGAAAGTGACTGTGTGAAATATCCTGCAACCACCTGAGCAAGATGAAATATCCAAGGTGTGGGCATGAAAAAACTGGTTGACATTAGCTTAGATATCGGACCACTCTCAATCCTGGCCCCTGCAGGACTGTCAACATGGTGACCAATCATTCTGGCACCCTTCTGTGGAAGGGGAATCCTGCCAGGAGCTGGGCTGGACTCACATTAATTTTCTCTTGGCCAACAAAGACGGACCAGATTGCAAAGACTGTGAACTCATGACCTTGATTTGTTTCCCTTCCAACAGCTCCTTGGAATGTTTTGTTTCTCAGCCTCCTCTCTGTTTCCTCCACCTTGCCCAGGACCCATCATGGGGGCAGATACAGTCCTGACTACGCACCCAATGGCAAACCTACTCCACAGGGGTGCAGGAGAAGCACAGGATGCTGCTGTGGCTGGAGCCCCTCATTCAGCCCCCCAGCACAGGCAAGATTGGGCTGGAAGGACAGCACATGAAAGACAGACTACATTTAGCTGGATACTTTCCCTCAATCACTGCATTAGCTTGTCCTGATCCTATAGTTAAAAACAGCTATTTATTCTATCACTACATGTTGGCAAAGATATATTGCACTAAGTCAGCACCTACAATTATTATAGTACAGAAAACCTTTGCTGTAGCACGTTTAGTGCTGCTATTTATCAGACACAAGGCTATTACAACCTGGCTTCCAACAAGGCTATACAATTCTGGCACCCAGGAAGACAGCAGGTGCTCTGAATTAAACCAGAACCCAAAGACTTTCTCTTCACCTTCCCCTGGCTTTCCCAAATAGTCTAACAAGGACTGGGGGATATCAGGAAAGAAAAGGGTTGCAAGAAAGTACTCGCTTCTCTGACACTACGTCTTGGCATCATGAAATATCATGTGTAGGGGGAAAGGTTTTCATTGTTGTGAGGGAGTTTACAAGGTTTCTAGAAATTAGAGAAATCAGAATCCAAGTGGGTCATATAGTTAGTCAAGGTGCCAAAGACACAATAATTATTTATAGTAGATATTTCCTTGTGAAATTCTTATCCAATACTTCCTGATACCCTATTGTCGAACCTGCCTATTCGGCCATCAGAAAGTGTTCTGATGTAACTGCTTCTCCATTCATATGCAAGCCCAGGACTCTGGACATCTATTTGGTATCTTTGTTATATCCCCAGAGTTGCTACGTATGTAAGCCTAGGTAATGGAGGCGGGGGGCAAGTGCATCCACCACACAGAGGTGGCTCATGGGATTTTGTGTGATTTGGTTATTTAGGTTTGATTCTCCAAGACAGCAATGTCATTTTGGTAGAAGAAATAAGCAGATCAGATTGTGTGACAGGGGAAAGAAGAGAGAAGGAAATGAAAATATCCTAAATAGTGATATTAGCAACTAAAGAAAAAGGATGATTTTACTTCTGGCCATCATTGCGGATGTCCAAGACACGCACAGTGAGTGGATCTATTGACCTGATTTTCCTGCTCACTGTGCAAGTGTTACTAATGTTAGGATGACTATATTTAAGAGACAGAAGGCCTTAAGAGGCATCTGCTGATGGAGCTACAGACACCACCAAAGATTCATGCTACTAACTAGGGGAGGGACCCAGACAGTGGAAATAATTTGCTTAAAAGCATGTTGATTTGGACATCACTAATCTCAGCATTGATCTCTGCCGGCATTAACTTTGCTGTTAATGCAAATAACTGAACATAAGGATGCCATTAATTGTATTGATATAATGGAAGGCATTGCCCTTGACTTCAAGGCCCCCCTCCTTGATTTAGTGCTTGCCAACGAATCGACCTTTTTGTCTTCTCTCCCTCTTTCTGCTTGTCCAAAATGATGTTTCATTCCTTTTTATGTCCCTGTTATGTTTGGAACATCCTGTCTCCACATTCTGCTCCTTCAAATCCTCCTTTCTTCCTGAAGGTCCTGCTTTCACCTTTCTTCCCCAAGTACAATCTCACAATTATAACAGAAAGAAAGCAAGACTATATATTCAGAATGCAAGAGCAGCAACACACCCAAAGAATTCAAGTTGTACTTCCAGCATGACAAATTCCCTCTGTGATTCCCCAGACCAAGAGGATTGTGAGTTGCAGGAGTGAAGGCTTAATGAGGAAAAAGCAACAAATGTGACTTATCCATGTGGTTTTACTGCGGGTATTACCTTGAAACAGTCTATTTTCCTACTGCCAAGTTTCCAGACTGAATATCGATAAAAAATGGTGACTCTAGATAAGTTGAGGACTTGAAATACTTATTTCAGGAATGGATTTAGGCATTCTGCATATGTACTTCTACAAAGGAAGGTTAGGAAATGTCTGCGGCCCTTTATTATTGCCTATTAGACAACAGACATTCTGATGGCAGAAGTCATTCTAGTTTGGGAGGTAAAGACACCACATAATATCACACTAGACAAACTAAGTCTCAAGTTACAGTACAGCTTATTTTAACTGTGACTCAAATTTCTAAGTCATAAAAGCTTTACATCAACTTTAGTTTTCTACAAAGCCTGTTCAAGACATGAAGAAAAAAATAATTTTGTACTAAGGGGAAAGCTCTTATTTTCTTAACTCAGACCAGAGACTTACCAAACATGTATGAGAACTCTTTCTTTGGCCCAAAGATTTTGCAGTGCCAAATGGGAAGACTCAGTAACAGAAATACTATTGCAGATCTATCATAAGCAACTACAGTTTTCATTGAATAATAAAACAAACATCAATTAACTTTGCATTTTTCTCAACCATTATTAACTGCTTGATTTTCTGAGGGCATTATCATGGTAGAAACTGATATTGCGTGGATCTGAAGAACTGAGGGTATGTGTAAGATGTTATATGTGTAAGTGGATTCGGGGATCAGGAGGCCTTCAGGCTGTCTTTTTCAACCAACCACCACAGCTTAGTTTAAAACAGGGTTGCTGACTGTTTGAAATGCTGTCAACTTTGACATAATCAGAGGCATAGCCTCTGGAAACCAGCACATTGTGGGACAGTAAAAGGAAGCCCCTGCAGGGCAGAGTGGGAATAGTCCATGTAGCAGCATTAAATTGGCATCTATTTGTCAAAAACATCTATTACCACTTCTTTTCCCCAGCAAAAAATTCAGCGGCAAAACCCCCCACACTCATCCTCCAATTCCGAAATTAACATCTGAGTTGTAATCATCAACTTTACTTTCTAGGAGTCTTTGAAGAGATGGGAAAATAAGTGGTTTTTTTTAAGCTGAGCATGAAAATACAGTGATGATAGCAGGATTATATTGAATATATGTGGTCAATAGGAACCTTGGAGAGCCTTGATCTGTTTGAAATCCAAATCTTTTTTGTTCCCTTGATTCATAAATCTTACTAAAGAAGTAAGTTATTGCTAAGTAGTTGTGTTTAGGATTTGCAGCTGGATTTTCATCTACAGTAATCTATCATCATACATCTGTAAATGCATCTTCAGTAATTGCTTTGCACTTGCAACGGCCTTTTCTCTTTACATAGTGGTACAAATGTTAATTTTGAATAGCAGTTCTGTAAGTGGGAGATATTTGTTAGCTCTGTCTTACAGATTGGAAAACTAAGGGATAGAGTGTTAATTAAGCCTAGTTAAAAAAAAAAAAAATCTAAATTGTTTTTATCAAAAGAACACATAGAGCTCCAGACATTAAACAACTCCCCTTTATAATTAGCATTGTAAAGAAAACAAAGAAAAGAGAATTCCTGTCTCAAGTAGCTTTCACCCTAGTGTACGGACAGGTGGATTATCACAAAAAATAACAAGAGTAAACCTTACTTTGTTCTTTCCCCCTCTTTTAACTGTATGGTAACCATGTGGGTCTTAATCTTTCCTGGGCAGGAATTTCCTGGTAAACTGAGGAAATGGGTGTATGCCCTATGTTTAGCCTTGATTTGCTTCAATGTGGCTAATGCAACAAGCACCACACACCCCAAATTGTCTTCCTTCAGAGTAGGCTATGAAGAATGTAGTCTGGGGTGCTCTTGCCCAGCAAAGCAGCAGGATCTTGGTAGCAACCGCCTTCTTATTAGCACATAGAATATAACTTGAGCTGTCTCTCTTTCGAACTAAGCAACAAGCCAAGTCACTCAGAAGGGCCAAATTTCATGCCGATTTAGCTCCACTGACTTCGAAATCCAAGGTGTAACTGGAGACCCCAAATATTGCACGAATCAGTCAAATTTCAGTGGTTCCACAGTTCCTGAGGAGGAGGAACAGATGGACAGGAACACGAAGAGTTTGATTGCATAAATCCTTTTTTTTCTAAAGAAACTAGGCTAAAATTAGGTATTTCAAAATCGAGATCGAGGGTTAATTTTGTGTGGAAGTAGGTGCCTGAATACTGATGCATGTGGCTAGGACAGTAGCTCTTTCCCTTACTGTTGTGAAAACCAGGTTCTGATAGACCAATTTAGTTCTTGTGTTTCGTTACAGACTAATATGTCATAAAATGAGCCCTAGACCCATGCATATCGAGGTAGGTAGGTAAGTAAGCTCCGTGGTCATTTCCACTTCAACCATGCAAACTTCAAATAAGAACTCCTGGTTTCAGTCAATTACTTTATAATTATGTTTTAAAATATCATGTCTGATTTGAGCCAAACACTTAGCTTTTAACCTTGCCAAGAGAAAGAAAGACTGTGGCATGAAATTGCAATATTATAAGAAAAAAACCTGTGCCATCTATAGAGGTGCTCACAATTTAGGGCTGCATTTCTATGCATAACTTGGGGCATGGTTCCACAACAGACATCCTTCCATCTTAGAGCCCTCATAAAAGGTTTCAGCCTGACTGAAATGATACATTGGCAAAATAATAAGTATTAAAAAACTCCACCTAAACACATCAAAACAAACACTTCCTCCCCTACCTCCCCACCTCTAAAACCCAAAATCCTAGATAAGAATGTCACCAACTATGGATTTAGTTGAAAGTTCATCCAAACAATTTTGTTGTTACAGAAGAGAAGGGTGGTAACCCCTGTATAACAGCAGTGAGGACGGGAGTCTCTAACACAGAAGACTGGTAATGTAAAATAGTGATGTACATAACCTCTTTCTGGGAGGCCAGCAAATGATTGTCTATGCTGACACACACCCTATCTCTCAAAATGCCAGAGAGATGACTTCTTGATTTCCTTTTTTTCACATACCCAGAGAAAAGGTTTTGCCCTGTGATGAATTTGTACAGAATTATGTAGAAGGTGATCATATCCAGTGTTATTCTGGAATATGCGTGCCATGCAACAGGGTCAAAACCTGCTGCAAATCCTCATGTAGCTGCAGCCTTCTAGGATTTCCACAAATCTTCCTCCCATCACTTCCCCCAGCATTCCCCACCACATGACTTGATATGAATCATCCTTCACAGTAGGAAAGGAAAATGTTGAAATTATCTGGCAGTACCTATGTACAGTAGTTTAAGGACTGAGTTGTAGTTCTGAAAGTGCTCTCCTTTTGCACAAGGCCAAAGCACTTGGTGATGAGCATTCCAGCAGGACTGCCACTACCCGTGTATTCATGGCACTCATATGCTACTCAAATCTCCATTGTGCCTTTGGAAAATCTTAGAATAATCTTTGAATAATCCTAGAATAACCCCAGTGTTATTCTAATGCAGCTGTTTGTCTCCTTGTGAACTTCTAATGATAATAATGATTGTAATAATGACTGACACTTATATAGTACCTTTCATCCAGAAGAATCCCAAAGTGCTTTGCAAAGTGATTTGCAAATGACCGCATACCCATATTAAACACCCCATCCCTATGTTAATGTTGCCAACTTGAAGCAGCAAAAAAAACAGAAAATGCAAAGGTTACATCTTCAGGAACACTATGCCGTGCATCTTGTCTATGAAGGTCTCCCATTCACATCATAACCTGGCAAATACTGCATAGCAAATAATACTTCCCGAAATGAAGGAAAGGTGCTCAAAATCTTGTGCATCTGGGCATGAAGGTAATTTGGTGAGTGAGATGGAAATTTCACTCAGTCCCCTTCCTCAGGTGCTGATGTGGAAAGCTGAGTTATCTAATTTTCTATTTTTATTTGCTGCAATTGAGAGGGAAATACTAGATGTAGATGCCCAACAGTTAGAAGTAATGTGGCTAATGATGCTGCAATTGGACGAGGGAGGGACTGGAAAGAATCCTGCTGACTTCAGTGAATGCTGGATCAAACATTTGTTGAATTATCTGAACAGAAGCAAAATCTCATTCTCTCCCTTTCTTCTACTTATTATTGATATTGTGAGTTGCTCTATGTTTTCACAAAAGGGAAACCATTCTTTTCTTTTTCACCCCTTTATTCTTCAAACTACGGGGAGGATAATCTATTTTGGAACCAGATCTCACATGGCAAGTTTCAGCTGAAAGGCATTTTATATCCATTTCAGCTATGTTCCTCTGTTGAGGAACAGATGAGCCCAATGTTAATGGTGCAAACGGTGCTGTTTTCAATGCACAATTAACCAGGTCAACACCGTGATGAATAAAAAATAAAGCTGACATCAGGGAGGACCCCATGGAAGTTGAAATCAGTTGCTTAGGTGCTTATGACTCCCAAAACATCCTTATCTCTCAACAGACAATTTCCATGTAAGATCAAATCACCTGCATCAAAAGACTGAAGCACAAGAGTTTGAAAGAGAGGAATCCATGTTTGAAAGTGAATGGTTTAACAAAAACAACAGCCCCAACCCTTTTGACTACAACCAGCTGTGAGTTGTGTTTTGTACCACCTGGACAGAGAAAAAATTTTTTATTTTTCCTTTTTTCTTGCTTGCAAGACAGCCTGGTGAACAGCACAAAAGTGCATACACAAACACAATAGAAACTGACTGTATGCACAGGGCAAATACCCTCTATCTCATTGCTATAGCTTCTTAAAAGCAAATATTAAAGGTAAGTTATCTGTTACAGCAGTTATTTCTCACAAAATAGGAAGTAGATACTGACTATGCAGATCACTTTGTTATTCTGGTAGGAGTCTGGCATTAGTTTGGACTTGTTGGTCTGAGCTCCTGCCATACCTCTTATTGCAGAGTAAACCTCTCAGGAGAATGGAGGAAAATAAGTACAATTTTATCTATCAAGTTCCTCAAGGCTTTTCTTGCCCTGTTTTTAGAGAATATTTCCTGCCAGCTCGGTGTAACTTCACACAGTGATGACACCCAGAAGAGCAAAAAAAACCCAACCCAAAAAACAACAAAACAAAACAAAACAAAAACCAAAAACAAACAAAAAAAAAACCCAGCAGCTGTAATATATAGAATATAAATTATTTACTTTGAGAAGGACTTCAACCTGTGTTTGCCTCAACATCCATATGAGCTCACAAAGGTTAAAATTTGCTCCTCTGTAACTACTGTTTTCAAGGTAGGTGGTAGAGTGGCTCCTCAAATCTCGTAATTACCCTGGGGGTGACTTTAGCTTATGACTTTTGCGCCATGAAGGCTTTCATCCCACCTCAGCTAAGATTCTGTATTGCTTGGCTTTGCTCAGTTCTGGGAGAAGAGTGGTTAATAGTGTCATTTTGGAATTTCTTATTAACAGGCCAGAAAAACTGCAAGGTTGACAGCACTATTAAATATGACAAAGTCTTCTTTAAAACACTGACTGACTGGTGAGAGAAAAAAAATCATGGCATGATTTATACGCAGCTGTGCGAGTCACAGACTCTCTATATCTTGTGTCCAAAGAATGATTGCTCAACTACAGTCTGCAGTGTCCTCAAACAGCTCATCACAGATGGCTCATCTTGCCTCTATAACATTGAAACATACTTCTGTGTCACCTTGCACCTTTCCTGGATAAACCACCCCCTTTTGGCCCTCAACCCACCAAAGGGTTTGTTCCCAAATTGAAGTGTTTGTAATTGATCCCTACGTTGGACAGCCACAATTCTGAATGGGAATGTCATGCCCTTAATGGATGACGTCACTGTTCAGGGTGAAGATTTATAGCAGGATTGATACAGTAGAAGGGTGTCTCAGTCCAGAAGGCCACTTTCAAATGGGATTGAGGAGTTTATCAATAGAAGATTTCACGTGCATACCTGCGAGTTTTTGATGCACACAGGAAAATTGCACTAAGATGAGATGAGATGAGATTAATAAAGCAGAGACATAGTGGACCAGATCAAGTCAGTCTTAGTTCGATAGCCTGTCTCAGACAGTGGTCAATACCATCTTCTCCTCTGTAACAGGCAGAGCACCCTTCAGTAGGCAGCTGTGGGGATAACATACTCATAAGGACAATGTCTTCCTAAACCCCATTAATTAGAAGTTGGTTTAGGCACTGAAGCAAGAAAGCTTTTATCCACTCTAAAGCTCTGGGATATTTTTTTTTTAATACTCACAATTGTAAATCTGGATGTTCCTGCTACCTAATAGAAGTTTAATCCCATTCTCCCCCTTCCCCTCATCCTCATAAACTGTCGAAATTTTGGTTTAATAGACAATATTAAAAAAAAAAAAAAGAAAAAGAAAAAAGAAACCACACAAAACAAAAAAAACCCCAAAATGAATTTCAGCTTCTGTTTAGGCAGGACTGAGAAACCTATGTTGCTCGCAGCAACTCTGCCCAGACTTGCAGAAACAAGAGAGAAGAATGACTTCAGTCACTGGAATCAGAGATATCAGAGATATCAGAGACGACCGATTTTGTGTTATCTCGTTGTAATCATTAAGGCAGTCTGAAAAATACCCTGTCACGTATTTTCACTTTTCACATTTAGCACCTATTTCCTTTATGAAACAAATCTAGTAACTAAACTCACTTGGAAGTGATCCAGGGAATATGGTTAGCATCCTGTATTTTAGACATCTTAAGTGCATGTTTCTTGGCTGGGCCACTGTCTTTACACCCCATTTGAATAATGCAAGATTTTACTGAGTGGAAGTGTTATCCAAGAGAATAAGGAGAAATATCAGCTTTGCCTTATTTCATGTGCCAGCGCAGTGTCTCGTTTTGCTGGATGAGTTGTGTAATGTCAAGAATACAACCACAGGGCTCAGAGAGAGAGGATAGTGGTAGTATGTTTCTGCATGAAGCTTCAAAAAGGTTTAAAAACACAATGAAAATTTTTTTAGGCAATGTCTTATAACTGCCAGACACTGGAGGTTTTGTTAGTTTGGCCAATGTTGCCTGTTTGCATTTCTCAAAATCTTTGAAGTGTGTATGTAGGTCTGACTATCAGTGCAGAGATCTCTAAAGAAATCATAGGAGGTTCACTCTGTTATTGTGTTATGTGCTTTAACTTGTCCAACCATTAATTTGGCCATCTATAAAACCTTGTGAACAACAATTTCTCTCTTAAGAAAAATATTATTTTATTTTTGAACCCCAGAATTTTTACAGAAGAACCCAAATATTGCAATAAAGGCCTGTTCCCATGTGGCCTTATGAGCTAGTGGGCAATTGCCAGAGGTCTTCTTTCTCCTCTGTGGGCAGTGATGCCCAGAAGGCTTCATATCTGGTGATGAACTGCTCCTTTTAAAGCAAAGGAGGTGAGATGCAACCTGAAGACAGTTGAGCCTGCTGAGGTAAATGAGAGTCTGAGTCATTCCAACTCCCACCAGGTTATGACCAATATTCTTTAATAAAAAATTGCAGCTTTCAGATGAAATACCTTAATTTTAAATTTTACTTATACAAGAAATGTTATATTCTTTAAAGGTGAAAGGAGAACATATTTTGAGCAGATGCAATTTTAGTATTTGCCTGCTCAGTCTCATCTTTGAAAATCAGGACTTCCTGTCCTGTGATCCAGTCATCAGGGGCTAGACAGGGTTTAACAGTTCAAATCCAAAGTGGTATAAAGGTCCTGTGAGACAGCTCAAAAAAAAAATCTATATCCAGAATGAGTTTGAAGAATACATCTCTGCTTATCTATGCTTGCATGTAAATATGGGTTTTTGTTTTATTTTATAACAAGATGTATTGACTAACTGGGAGCCTTTTATTAAAGAGAAAAGTCTGGGTAAAGCCAGCAAACTATTCACTGCCAAAATTTACCCAGAAGTACCTGTGTAATTGAATTTGGCTGGCTCGAGCAAGATATTTGATTTTCTATAATTGGATTGGCTAATGGGGGGAAGAGGGTGGGGAGAAGGAGGAACTGGAAAGTTATCTGTCTCCCTTGACAAAATGATCCAGTGACTTGGAAAATTTCTCTGCCCTTAGGGAAAGAAGGGCCAGATGAAAATATGAAAACAAAGCAAGTGCTGGACTGAGGCAAGAGGTAGGGCTGGAAAGCAGAGGTTAGTCCGTGGCTCTGCTACAGACTCCTGGGGTGCTTGTGGGCAAGACACTTAATCTTCCTGTGCTTAAATTCTCCATTCTGTGCCTGTCTTATTTCATATTCTCAGTGCTTTGGGGTGCAAGTATGTTCTGTGTTATACTGCCATTGGAAAAGAGCTGGACCTTGCTGCATCATGTAACAAAAGCACACCCTTTCATTGAATTAGCAAAACCCAGTAAATATATGGTGATGTAGATAGGTGATTTTGAAGGGCTATCGCATCTTCAGCATACAACTGTTTCTACCACATTATCGTAGACACACTGGATTAGAGGACGTGGGCTATTTATTTTGGGGCATTCAGCAATCCTGGACATATGAACTGCACACAACCCTACTGATACTAAATGTTGTTAGATATCTTTAAGGAATAAGAACAGCTCTACTGGATCAGAGAACAGGTCCATCCAGCTCAAGTTCCTCTCGTCAGTCCTCTCCAACAATTGGTGTTTAGGGCAAACGTAGGTAACAAAGGTGAATTTTATCCTGAATACTCTCCCAAACTTCAGTCATTTTCAGTTCAGGGGATTCTTGACATGTGATATCTGTATAGTCAATAACATTCACTGCATTATCATATCCAACCTGCATGCTAGACCCATTAAAAAAAATAAAAAAAATAAAAAAAAATAAAAAAAAAAGGAAAGATAACCCTATCTTGTGCTATAGCCATGTGATTGCCAAAAATCTAATTTTGAGTAATATGGAGCATACTCTTGTCACCACAGCAAGATCAGATGGGAGAGGAACCAGAATTTAACAAGGGGGATAAAGATAGAGAATGACAGTTTAGCTAATCCCTCCCCACTTTCATATACAAGTAAAACTTTTATCCTGGTTGTATGAATATATTATGTTTGGCAGTATTGTGACACTTTTTGATAATAGTATCAAGAAATACTCTAATGCTATCTCTATTCTTCATTAAAAATGCAACATTTTCATTTTAAAGGATTTTAAAATGTCTAATCAATCTTCCCTAAAACATGAGACAGATTTAAAGCCAAGACAGAATAAAATCTTTGGTTCCTGGACTCGACTGTAGTTTGAAATGAGTGCTAGAGTCCTTTTTTAGTAAGTAGAGTTTGGTTTTCCAAAGAAATGAAGCTGCTGTGTGTGTGTTATGCTATGACTCTTTCCTGATTATTCCTGAAACAATAAAACACAAGTTAGTACTGTCATGGAGTGGAAGAATTGTATTAGTAGCTCACTCTTATTAGACAGCAGAGAATCCACAATAGTTAAAGTCATCATCAACATCTTGGCCACAAGCAAAGATTCAGTCCCTACATGCACTGTTTTAGAGATCTGAAAATCTAATCATCAGACACAGAGTCAGAGCAATTCCAGGTTCACACGTGCATGGCTTACAGAATAAATTCTATTTTATTTTGCAGATAGATGAGCTATTACACAGAGGATTGTAAAACTTTTTGGAATTAAAATAGATAGAGGAGGAAGAAAGAAAAAGAACACATACCTAAATCTTTCTTTAAGATTTAATGACAGTCTACTTCTAAGAACAACCTGTTGGGAGGGTTGGTTTTATAGCCTCACAAAACTACAGTCTGGGTTACCCTTGCTATACTGTTCCTTGCCTGCCTGTTCTTTGTAGGAAAATGTGCTGTCCACTATCAATATACATGAATTCCACTTCCTTAATCAGTTTAAAAGCCTTTTGAAAATGTATTTTGTGGGTGTCTCACAAGCTGAATCTTTTATTTATGGGCTTGTACTGGGATGGTCATTTGAATTTTTGTTGTGAGTCCATATTTTATTATGCATTTTATTTGTTTTTTATTGAAAGCTTTCTGAAGCACTAAGAAAAATGTTGGGCAAGTGATTGAATAAAAGCAAACTCATTTCAAAACCCTTCCCTGATCTTTCTGCCTCTTCCCACTGCAGATATGTGCACACCTAGACTTCTGTTCTCTATTTCATAGCACACACCATTACTTTCTTTTATTTTCCTCTTCTATGAAAACCTAAACAATTTGTGCTATTTCTCAGAACAACCAGCATCAGAATGATAACAGATGTGGTAGAAACTGCTGTAAGTTTATTTATTTTTAAATAAACCTTCACAAACAGAGAAGCCTCCTTTTTTTTTCCTAAAGGCTCAGGATTTTTTTTTTCCCCCATCAGGCTTCTGCTTCTGAAAAACATTTTGTGAAAAACAAAGTTAAATATCACGTAAAGGTTTTTTTGGAAACTTGTTAAAGAAGATAATTTTGAGTTCATTCTTTCTACCTTCTTTTTTAAATAGGAATCCTTAATATTGTTACTATTATTCTGTGTGCGTGAAAAATAGATTTTTCTTGAAAAGAGAATGAAAGAACAGTATCTGCTGTTTTCTGATTTGCTTTGTATTTCCTGTGCTGTTTCCCATATACTGGCAATCCTTCAAAATGGGTTATTCCACAGACAGATGAAGTCACAGCATCCAAGTCCATAAAGATATTTCCCATTCAGACTTCTGGCCAGCTCTCACTTTCCTTTGGAAACTGATGAAAGATAAAATCATAAAGGAAACCAGTGATCTGTTCAAGAGCTTTTTACTACTGGCTGACCATGTTGCAGGAGGAAAACTCTGCCCCAGGTTCCAAAATGCCATCATTTTTGAACAGAACATCTGCTGATAGAGTTACACACAAATATAGAAAGATGAGTAACAAGGAGAATTTTCTTAAATGAAAAGTATATTAGATTGTAACCACCACGGGAAATAAAGAAAGCCCTTTTATTTGGGATCTTGAATACTCAATCAGACAGATCAAGAGGAAATACATAACAGAAAACAACTGGCAAAATCACAACCTATATAATCTAATCTGTCCTCCTTTTACAGGAATGTTGAGATTGCTGATATTTCCTGAATGTAGCAGTCCACAGCCATGTTATTGGATGTTTACTCCTGATGAGCACCCCCACATGACTCCCATTTTATTTTATTTAAAAGGCTAACTCAGCATCCCTTAGCATGATAGCTATATAATGTATATGCAACTTACGAAAAGCCAGCTCTGTAGGAACACCTCTTTTAGGTTTCTGTTACCTGCCTTGAGTGAATCTTTAGCATCAACAGCATGCATGTTTGTCAATAGATTTACAGCAGTGATCTTCTAAACTACACAACCACATGATGAAGAGCAGAACAGGTCATTAACTGCATTAACCACACACCTTTGACCAGGTCACCTGCACTCTTTCCCCTGATTTATCACATCTGTGTGAGAAAACCAAACCCAAGATTTCAACAAAACAGTAGAACTCCTAACAGGTCAGCTCCCAAAGTGCTCAGATACTACTATTTTCTTCAGCACTTGTGAATAAGAATAAAATGCTGAAGTCAGGCAGATGAACTCTTATTGCACTTCGACATCATGTGGTCCAGCTGGGCACGGATCAACACACAGGATTCACACTTTTTCTTTTTTCTTTTTTTTTTTTTTATGTCTTTATTTTTAACATGGGTAAAAATCTGAGACAGCTTGAAAGACTGAACACCTGTAAAACTGCAATGCTTATTTTGTACAAAAATAAATGTTTCACCCTGACCGAGCTAGAAATCTTGTAAGAATGTATTTACCCTAAGTATTTTACATAACACTCAGGTCAGGAGGAGTTTTTCATCACACTACCACTCAAAGACACAAAGAATATAGCTGGAGATTAAATATTCTTTGAAGGAAGTATCCTTGACCTGGCAGGGGGGTGGAGGGCTGAACACTGAAACGAAGGTCACACTGTCACCACACAGTCTGATTCATATCTTTTCAAGAGGGAACCACTCTCAAATAAAACATCTTCAACCCCTTTTGGTAAAGCTGAAGCCAGAGAAGTATCTAGGAGATGTCTACATGACTGTTCATATGCAGATGCAACTGCACCGTCCCTAACCTCTAAGCACACAGGAACTTTTAACACCATGGATACCACAGTGCTGCAGTGAGCTAGATAGTCTTGCTGAGGAGTAGGAGATTGTAGTCTGTGTTTGTTGCTTCTAGGACATTTCTCCTCCAGGAGACCAGTGCGAGTTTAAGTTTACTCAGCCAGATGTGGTTGTTGAACACAGATGACTCCACCTGAGCTAGCAACTTCTGATTTTCTCTATATCAACAAAGATAAATAGGTGCATTTGGGACACAATTAATTTGTCTGATTTTAAATTTCAACATTAGGATGAGAGGAATTACATCATAAAATAGTGTTCTTCTCTCTACTGATTGTAACAGAAGCCCATGTTTATTAGCTCAAATGTATATACCCTAAAAATCTCTGTAGCTAGAGCTGAAGTGTAGCATGCCTGTATGGATAGGTTGTAGTGGGAGTTCTAGTAAGACTAGGTGGGATAACGGAGTAATTAAGTAAAATCTCATCTTTTCTTATTCAAAATTTAAATATAGAATATAGTGAAGTGGCTGAACAACAATTAACTGATAGAATTAATGAGATGGGGGGAAAAAACACTCCAAACAGAATGAGCATCAGGTTTGGTGTATCAGGATTCCTGCCAGTACCTTACAAATTTACAATGTCAAATTGACATAATTTGAAGGAGATGGCAGGAATTATCTTAGGGAAAAAAAAAAAAAAAAAAAAGCAAGCAGCCCCTTTGTAATTTGCATATGCGTATTTATTTATTCAATATAGCAGCAAATTCTGCTGTTCTCTGAGCAGCACCTTTGCATCTTACAAATTTCTCCCCATTTGCACAATTAGTGCTGGTAGATAAATGTGCTGGCTGGTGAAGCATCCTCTACTATCCTTTCCCCTGCCAGGTGTGCTGGCCCTCAGATGTCTTGTTGAAACACAAAGCACTGATAGGCTAACTTGTAAACTCTGAATCATAATTGAGTGTGAAACTACTCTCTGTGGGTCACATAGAGTGGGGTACCTCTAATGTGTACTCACCAATAGGTGTATATATATAGACTATAGCCTATATGAGCTACAAAAAGATGTGCGGGGTCTGGGAAACACTATTTAGAATGAACAGAACATGTGATATGGATAGTGCCCAGCACTGCAAACTGTTCATCTCCTACAACATCAATGGCTCAGTCATATCTTCTGAGATCTGCTTCTAGCTTTGACCTGTTCTGTTTATTTGCATGAAAGTCCTGAATTTCTCAATAGCTCTGTTTATTTGTTAGTAAGGCAGTTGTGTACTGTACTACAGGCTGTAAAGCTTGATAGTCACAAATTGTTCCTTACTGTGCATTCCTAGAAGAATCAAACACAAAACATGTATATTTCCACATCTAAGACAAGTTTTCCCCATTTTCCTCTTTCTTCCACTGCAGAGTACACCCAGAAACACAAATAAAAGAAGAACAGGCTAACTGGGATATCACCTGTATCGGTCAAGAGGTACCCCTTGGCTACTTTCCCAAGGGCCCATAGAACTCTCCGGAATAAGGAAGAGATTTTCAATTAGACATCAAATTAATAAGGCACTTCTGATGCTCTATTCCTGCAGGAAGACATTAGTAATTTGTTTGTTCCAAAGGCACCACTCATATTCACACAAAATGGCATTTAAATGTTAATCGAGTCAGGGGATGGGGAGTGCTTGCCAATCACTACGCAACTTAAGGTCAAGGTTTTTGTCTTAAAGGAGGACTCAATGTTAATTTTAAATTTAAAATTCTTGACAGATACCAAGTTTTCAAATGCCTTCTACAATCTGGCTTGTTTGATTCATTTTAATGAGTAAGTAACTCCTGGTAAAATGAAGGTTTCCCCATGTCTTCAAGGAAATGGAAGGGCAAAGAGGCACAGTGGACTAATCCTGCATCCACTACAGGGGACAGGAAGCAAAACCAATTTAGACTCCCATTCATCTCCTTGCTCCCCACATAGAGACCTAAACCAGTAATTTACATTCCTATGAACACTAGGCAATTATTGGAGGTTTCAGTTTAAAACGAAAAAAAAAAGTTCTCTATATTAAATTCAGCTTTGACTCTCTGCTGGAGGAACATTTTTGTGTGCATATCTGTGCACAAGTTTGGTTTTGTTGCTTCTGTGCTTTACATTCTTTGATAGGTTTGGAGTTTTTTGGTTTTGGTCTGGCTTGGTTTTTAACCTTCAGAGTGTAACTTTTAAATAGTATAAATTTATGAGTTCTCCTTCTCTTTTCCAGATGTGTCAGCCCCCAAAATGAGTTAAACAACTTCACTGTATGTAGCCCTGGCTGTTGCAAGATGTGGCTGGGACTGATGCCCCTTTCATGCAGTTCTCACCACCACTGCACAGGTACATGACAGACTGTCAAATATCCCAGGCAACCTTGAAGAGATGGTGATAGATTCAGATTGCCACAAACTCAAACTTGTAACCTGAGCCAGTTAAGAACAAAGAAGCACTATTTCTGCTGATTTCCTTGCTGAGAGGAGCAAAACTGGAAGGGAATGAGAAGGGCTGTGGGTGATCAGTGCTATCACTGAGACACCAAATGTTTTGCAGACACCCTACAGAAAGAGAGTGGAGCTCAACCCTGTTTGTGTTCAGGAGAGAAATAGAGTTTCTAGGGTACACTGCACGCAGTGGTAGACACAGAAGGACACATGGATCTCATAAATGAAAGAGTTCATACAAACATCACTCAAAATTACTTATTTCTCTCTGTTGACAAGGTCTTCCATATAACTAACTCAAACACATAGACTGACAAGTTAGCCAAAATGAATTCCATACTAACTATTGATAGGATTAGCAGGAAGGAGATTACTTTGATCTCTTCTTACATCAGTAAAACTAACTTCTACTCTTTCCTGTGGTTAAACTGGAGAGTCATGTGTGCTCTGCTGGAATGTGTGTTGTTAATGTATGGCTGCGTATCTGCAGAACTCAAAAATCTGGATACCTACCGCTGTCTGAACCTTTGTGGACCAGTCTGTCTACTTCATTCTCTCCCCCATACTTATAAAATAGATTAAGAGCATTTCCATGACTCACCAGGACATTTAGTTATGTTGAGATGCTTCTATTAAGCAACAACAACATTGTTTTATTTGACAACTGAAGGCTTTTGACAGGTTTTGCCCCACCTAATCAAAGAAGAGAAGTCTCTACCATTTGACTTTATAGAAAATGGAGAGAAATGGAAGACAACTAGGCCTCTTCAGGGAGCTATTCAGTCTAGGGTCTGAACTGACGTTTAAAACTGTCAAGACTCTTTGTTAGGTGGAATGAATCCAGAAATTAAAAAATATTATAGTGTTGGAACTATCTGTCCATTATATACATATATAGTCTTCAACAAAGAGCAGTAATCATGACCTCTACATGTTTTGATAACTGTAGTGTCCGTTCCACAACCCCGTAATACACATGGCTGGCTCATTCTTATGCCATCACCATAGACGCATGCGCTCTTTGTGATTACACTGGAAAATGTACTTTCTCTCACTGAATTGGCGTGCAATTGCATTGAATTGAGTTGCTGACAATCTCCCAGGGCTCTTAAATTCTGCAGGGCAAGAGAATGCTAAAACCATATAAAATTAAACAAGGTTGAGTCAGAAGTAATCTCAAGAAAAAGAAATAGATCCACCTTATGAAGTCACATAGTCTAATCTTCAGCTAATGTAGTATTATTCCCCAAAACTTCATTGCTTAATTTGCTATTACTTCAAAACAACCAAAAAGCTAAGAGTCTCAGCTTTGACAGTTCCTGGCCTGTGTGATGGTGCTTAGGGAGAACTTTCTGTGGACATATAGTCCTAATTATTGGGGTTTATTTATTTATTTATTATTATTTGTTTTATTTTTTCTTACTGTGTAATTAATTCTGAAGTCCTTGTGCAATTTTTCCTTCTTATACCGTCACTTCTATTTATGGGGTTACCTAAACTCTTATAGTTAATCAGGAAAGAGATTGATGAAATGAGTTATCTTTGCATTTGTTCATAGAATGAGCAAGTTCAAACACGCAGAAATAAATTCCTTGCTGGTCCTGAATATTTTCATTTATAAGTGACAGGTCACTTACTTATTCTGCAGTGTAAATACTAGTATGGTGGTAGGATACAGAAATATGTCACTAGTAAGTGTCACCAGTGCTATCTTTTTTCCATTTCTCATTTAAGGAAGATAAAATAATATCCCAGGAGTCCAAGTTCCAAACAATAATATAAAACTCAGTGTTTAAGGCAGTAGTAGAACAACTGTTTTGATTAAAATGAGATCAATCTATGATTTTCCAGTCCAAGGAAATGGAAATGTGTAGGCTCCATCAGATTTGGCTAGTTACAGAAGCAGTTAAGTCATGTCAAGCTATTAATGTAATCTGCAACCTAACCACTGTGAGTTACCTATGAAAATTTCCAATCGGCACCTTCTCCAGATAAGTGTTCACATCACTATCATGTCTTTGAACAAGTCCATGTCAAGACTAGAACTAGGCTTAGAACTAGACTGGTAATCAGGAGAACTAAGTTCCTTCCCAGTTTATCAGTTATCAGCTGTAATCTTGGGAAACTAATTTCATTTCTGCCTGCTTCTGCTTTTATTCCCTGTCTCAATCCTAATTAGCTTCAGTTACAGTAGGACAGTCTTTGCACTGGGGACTATACTTGAAAGACTTCATGCACAGGACTTGGAACAATGGGATCTTGATCTTCATGGTGACCACTGGTTGCTACTGAAATGTAGATCACTTGTAACAGTCAAAGCATCTACCCTCTCTCTCTTGTTCCACATTCCCCTCCACCAGAAACAAACAAATGAACATACATCAAACCAGGCTAAATCAATGTATAAGTAAGAAAATAAACTTCATTCCTTCTTCACATTATTATATCAATAAAAGGATCAAAAAAAAAAAACCATTATGGGAACTCTTCAGATACTAAGGTTGGAGAATATAAAATTGAAAGAGGGACATAACCCACCAAATTACCCTGAGAGAAGGAATTCTATATCATGACCTGTTAAGTTCTTCTCTGGACTTAGTTTTCTGACTTCTTTCAGATGCCCACTTCTTATACATAGAAAAATTGCTTTGTGTGGCCAAAAACATCCCTGGTGTTTTTTGAGTATCCTAATGTATATAGTGTCTTGTAGGCTGAAATATTATAATATCACTTCTTGGGAAAACGAAAATCTCAGACATTTCAGTAAGTGTGGAAAAAAAATACTTTTACTTTGCCTAGAGAAGCAAGAGAAGGAGTTAAGATGAACCTAACACATGAATGCACTGTGCCCGCTGGGGTCTGGCTGTATATTCATTATACAAGGTCAGGGTCTCACTTCCATTCCTCCTAGTGTAATTTAGGTAAAGCCACCACACAATGCCTGACCTTTCCATGGGACAAGCTCCCTGCCTCCCTCCTGACATGCTGCGGTAAATTTGTACGTAATTAAACATAGTGTTCTGACACACTGGGCCTCTGTGGCCGCCTGGCCTTGCCTCTCCGGTTGACCTTTCAGATTGAATCCGGCATAGACCACCAAGGCTGGGAAATGGTTAGTATTGGAGTGTGGCAGAATAAAGCAAGGCATGTCTGCTGAAATTAAAACACACTCCTTGCCTCCCCCTCCTCTTGGACTGGCAGAATCTGCATTACACTGCATGTTCCATGTTGAATCAGGAGCAGAAGTCATGGCAGGAGAGTAGGAAGGCAGCTTTGTTTCTCAGTAATCCTTCAGCTACCCCTTGGGCACAAGATACCTCCAGGTGACAGCCATGTTGAGAATCCAATGGGCAAAACCCTAAATACGTAGGAAGAGCAGGTCCTTCTCTAAGGAGTTCCTGATCTGAACAACCACCTTTGGAAAGATAAAGGCTCTTCACAGTAGGGCCCTCACAAGGTTACAGCTGTTGTTGCTGCCCTGGGCTGATCAAGTCATGGATCAGAAAGCATAATAGCTCTGGGTCATGAATGTGGGAGAACACAGGGAATGGCCAGATTAAGAGTCTCAGAATTAACTACAAGAACCTCCTCTTGTCTATAGGAGTTTGCTTTAAAAGCAGGACTTCCACTTGCAGGAAGCTGTTGGAAAATGCAATTTTATGATGCTGAAAGGGTTATTTGTAGAAACACAGCTGCTTTGAAAAGATTACACTGTATGGCAATGCTGGGCATCTAAAGTCATTCTTTGGGGACTGCAGCTACCATTCTGTAAGGGCTATAGGAGCATGTAGCTGTTGCATGGGACTTGGTTACAAGACTGTGAGTTAACTCACCTATCTTGATTCATCTCTATCTACATTTGAACAAGTTTTCTAGTTTTACTTTGTAGTCGAAGAAGGGAAACTGAAAATTCCACACATTGAGCAGCCTGGACAGCTACTCTAGGCAGAGGTTTCAGAATTTAGATTTACAAAGATCAGTCAGAGAAATCCCACCCTAACTTCTTAATTTACACACACGACCAGTGAGCACCACTGTAGTGAAATAAAGGGATCTCAAAGGTCCTTTTGGGCCCTGAAAGTCAGACTGTCTGTTCTCAGATAAATCAACATCAGTATATCCAAGTAAAATGACCTCTTTGTGTTTCATTTTTCTAATAAAAAAAGAAGACAGTGTAACAATAATATGAAAAACTATGTTCCTCTAAATTACAGTGGTATATTACTATCAGCTATGACTAGCACTGTCTAGAATAATCAAAAGTGTGAGAAGCTTGAAAATGAACAATTTTGAAATAGCACTCTTTCAAGCAAATGGTACTGCAAATCTGGGTACATCCTTTGGAAACATTTCTTTACCATGACAGGCATTTAGGACTAAGATTAACTTCCTCTTAGTTGGAAACATTAACATGTTGGTTCTTTTCTGCATTAAGAATGAAGACACCACAAGGTAAAAGGCACTGCAACATACTTTCAGAGCAGTCTACATCACTAGAAACCCTGCTATTTATCATCACCTTCCTTCAAACAGCCTAACAAGGAAGTGGTGGTATCTTAGACATCTAAATGACCTTTTGGGTCCAAGATTTTTAGATGCACCATATCAAACTTATTACTAAAATCTTATCGCACAGCCTTCCCCCTGGTTTATCTTTATAGTCTGATGTAAATTATTTTCAACCCCATCTTGCTCACGGCTCACGATCCCATTGTCCTCTAGAAGTTTCATGATATTTTCTCTGTCTTTACATTCCATTATTTTAATGGGGAGAGAAATTAGATTTATAGGATGGTAATTGCCAGGATCAGAAGTAAGAAACAGAAAAAAACCCTATTTTTTTGTAGGTCATCCAGCCATCTCCCTTGCCAGTGTCTGAATGTTCCTTCCCGCATATGTTCTTCTGTTTTACCCAATGTGTCTGTTAAGTAGCCTAAGCAATGGATTTTGCACCCTTTCCTTTGGGAGAGCATGGCTTGATATACTTCACTGCCAGTAAGTGTTTTATTCCTGATATTTATTGTGAGTTTTTCTTTGCTTAATTGTATCACATTACTCTTAGTTA
This sequence comes from Streptopelia decaocto, assembly GCF_964273445.1. Lineage (NCBI taxonomy): Eukaryota > Metazoa > Chordata > Aves > Columbiformes > Columbidae > Streptopelia > Streptopelia decaocto. Next base: position 74,427,143 of record NC_138657.1, read on the forward strand.
TATCCCCATGGACCATCTTAAATAATTCCTTCCATCATTGGCATCTTTCCCCTTCAAGTCTGTGTATTTATTTCTCAACCTATTAATCATCCTTTAAGCAAAACACAACCTTCCAGCACCTTCATCCATGAGATATAGAGGAGATGTCTCTACCTCAACCGGTTAAGGTCAGTTTTCCTGTTCTGAAAATCAGAAAGATATCTAGGTAATTTCCTCTGCCTACAAATATAAAAGATAGTTAAGAGAAAACAGATAAACTTTGCCATATAGTGGAAGAGTAATAGTGTTAAAAGAAAAAGCTGAAAGAAGAAGATTTACATTACAGTGATCAAATCAATGTGGTAATCTTCCATCTATAACCAGGGAAGTTCTCTGGTACTGTTCACTTGTATGAACTTAGGAAAAGTGAACCACACTGAATTTGCCTCCTTAGTTATCTTTACTTTATCCTGCATGGTGAATGATATGTTGCAAGACAATAAAAACAAAAACTCGAAAAGAAAATGCAGCATTTCAGGACTATAAAAGCAAAACACCTGGACTAAATCAAGTGGTTTAGCTTTTTCTATCGTCTCTCTCCTGCACGTTAACAGTTCATAAGTTTCTCTTCCATAGATTCAGAAAGAAATAAAGTTATCGATGGATAAAAAATCTGTTTCCTGCCTACTTCGAGTTTTAAGTCTGTGTTTTGCAATTTCTAGCATTCTAAAATACAGCACTTCAATTAAATTATAGGGTGAAGATATGTTTTCAAAGCGCATGTTAGTGCCGGACTTCAGTATCAATACCACCATCAAACTTCTTATATCACCAGGGTGCAATGAGGATTACTTACTTAAGGTCTGTAAAGGGCCAGGAAGTGCTGTTTAAATGTTATTCTTATGAGCTCTCTGGGTTTTGGGGCTGGTTTAATTTCTGTTGAAACTGTCACTAATACTTCCTTGACCTTTTGATTCAGCTGCAGCACCTTTGGCAAGAGAACTTCCTTTCGAGGCTGCTGGTAATTCATCCATTTGATTTACCCCTGTGGCTGAAGCACATTTATTTACAATCAGAATTAAAGCATGGGACAATGGCTGCTGAGTTAGTTCTTCAGCCCTGCTCAAAAATCTGCAACACAAAAATTATCAACAGAGGAGGCAGAAAACAGAGACCAAGTGTGTTTGTGTTTAGTCCATCTTGCCAACATCCTCCTTTTGCAGCTTTTGGAAAGGGAGGAAGGGATGTAAATCAAATCCATTGGAGTGTTAGGTAGAGTAGAACTGACATTTGAAGCTGCAATACCTTAAAGTCAATATCATTAACTCTGATATTTACTGTAGCATACAATGCTTGGATGAAATGGTAAAGTTCACTCATTCTTCCCATACACACTACATTGTCATAGGTGCTGTTATACACACACTCTCACACACACACAGAAATTAGAATTAACTTCACCTAAACATCCAGTGTGAAATTCCTTCAAAGAACATCTGTTGCTCAGACTCCTCAAAAGTCCTGTGTTGGTGGGTGAGACACTTTTAAATACGGTTCATCCTATATATAGGTTTTCTAACTCAAATGCTTTTTCCAAGCAAAAATGCTGATACTATTTGGGATGGGTGGTTGGTGGAAAAGATTAAAATTACTAAAAGGATACAGTGTCCGAAAGGGTCAAGTTTTGGGACTTCTGAAGCAGGTGCAAGATAACAAGAATCTCACTTGCATTTAGGTATCTGCAGTCGGGCTGTCAGGACTTTTTGTTTGTAGTCAATGGAAAGAAACATGCAAGCCCTGGAAATATGCAGTTGAGTTATCTGAGATGTGTATCTCAGGATGTGACGAATCATTCTAGGAGAGGACTATTTTTCTCTGCTAACCATAAAGGGAGTCTAGCATAACTAGTCCAGACTTTCATGTCTCTATTTTGGCCTTCAAGATTAGGACAGATAGATCTCACCCCAGGTTATATTTTTTCTTTAGTAGGGAAAGATTATAAATATTTAATATAGGGTAGAAAGGAGAGTATGGGACAAAAGGATCCTGTAATTTCTTCCTAGTCCTTTAATGAAGCTCTGGAATGGTCTTCTGTAAACTTATCAGAATTATATAGAACCTTGTTCACTCAACTTAGGCACTGAAATCATTGAGTTATTTCGAAATATATCCATCAATTTCCTACTTTACCAGTGGGGCCTTCTGAAAGCCACTGAAGACTTCCAAAGGAAAAGCTTCATTAATTTAACCACTGGACCACTGTTGCTCAGGTCACCATATTATTAGTGGAGGAATTGAGTCTAATATCCTTTAAACCACATATTGGACACTATTTTATACTTGTTGAACTACCTTTCATCATCTGACACACATTCCTTGAGCAAAGCAAGGTGAGAACAGATGTCCAAATTCCAAGTAAACTCTGTCTGAGTCCTCTTTTCAGTGAATGATCTTCGCATTTACTTTTAATGTCTTTAAACAGTATACTATATACTGTCATCTCTCGTACTATATACTGTCATCTGTCTTAATGTAATTCTCACCTTGACACCACTCTTGCCAAGTCGAGCTGCCCTACATTGAAATCAAAACCTCCTGTAGACACGCAGGGCACAGACTGAGATCTCAATGTTTGGTGTCTCAGACGCACGCATCCTACTATTGCTACAATATTGTCTCGGAAAGGACACAATAGCATGGAATAGTCTACAACAGAGTTACCCAAACTTTTAGTGGTGTATATGACTACTGTTGCTGACAGTGAATAAAGGCAATGTGGAAACACCTGGACCATAGAAGGGACACGCTTATGACCTTGTGCCTGTTCACTTAAAAGAAAGAGTGTTGTAGACTAAGAGCAAATTATTCTGGTGATTACAGCAAACAACTGAGACATTAATTTCTCTGAGCAAACACGAATTCTAGGGCTATTTCAAGGGATGCCAGTGCTTCTAGATGCCAGAATACTCCGTAGTCTGAGCGATTTAGGTTGTTTCTCCTAAGAAACAAAAAACAAAACAACCTCCCCCCAAAAAAACAAAACAAAACAAAATAAAACAAAACAAAACAACAATAACAAAACAAAATTACAAAAGCACCCTTCCTCCGAGTTCTCAGTTTCATTATTAATAAACCCAGAGTTGCCTCCCTCAGAAATGACCACCAAGATGACACCAACTTCAAAAGGAATCCTGCTCATTTTCATGCCTTTGTAATTTTACATGAATTGAACACTTTAATGTGATCAAGAGATGCATTCATCATGTATAGCATTATCTCGGGAGATGAAGGTAGTTCCTTTTTTCCTGTTTTCTTGATGGAAATATTCTTTCCACTACTTTTTGCTATTATTTAAAAGTTTGGTCTTCAAGAAAAATCATTCCTATTACTACAGCACTAGCCAAAGTGGAAATAGCAAAACACAAAGAGAAACAAAAACAACACTGGAATGAACAAAAGAATTCTGCAATGCACCTTCAATTTTTAGTGGGAATTTGAAAAGCTGTCAAGTTTCTGCTGCTAGCTGACTAGTTCTCTGTACCTCTAGCCACCACAAGCAATAATAATGATGCTTTCCACTTCTTATTTCTTTACCTGAACTTCTCAAAAAACTTGACTAAATCTGAACTTGGCAGCCTGGCATCTGGGAAAGCTAGGTAGGCTTTGATAAGAATTCTTTCTTGGCTGCTCGCAGGATTCATTATTCAAAGATGTGTGCTTGGATGGCAGGAGTTGACTTTTTATAGGACAGAGGGCCAGTTCTGATGTAGATTTGTTTTTCATGACAGGAAACATATCAAACACTAGTGGGAAATGGTGTTTCTCATCTTAGACACACCACCTCCAATGAAAAGAAAATGGTGGCATCTCCTTTTCTTTTTTTGGTGATACCAGTCCTTACCCAGATGCTTTTTCCCCATATTCCTTGGACCTCGGATTCCTTTTAAAGAGCTTTACTTGCTTTAATTATGTATCAAGGTCTGGGCCCCAGTTTACTCCCTCCTTTGTTTTTTTTTTTTCACTTGTCTATTAATCAAACTTGAACTGGTATTCAATACTGGTCAGGAAGCTTTTCTCACTTTGGCTTTTGTTCTCTGTTCTCTTACTTTCAGCCTCATGGACTATCTTCAGATTGCACTTGAATTCCTGTTTTTCCCTACAATAATGGGACTATATCTGGAGGTACTGAAACTTAGTTTATGCCTCTCAAAGATGCTCCGCATTCTCACTACTCCCATCTTGAGGGAGCTGGTATTGCATTCACATGATGTGTGACAATTTTTAGCTATTCTAGGACACTTATTGCATGGAAGCCATTCTGCAAAGTGTTTTGTATTTTGAAATGCAGATTAATATTTCTCTTGTAAGAGCATCAGGCCACTAAATGTGATCATTCTACTCCTAAGAACAGCAATCTCGTTTTACTGCAGTAAGTCCATTGGTTCCAACTCTTGCTGATCCTATTGAATCACTCTAGCAGCCTGAAATAACTTCAGAACTGGTCGAAATCCTTGCTGGAGAAATCCCTCAGCCCTCTTAATAAGAGGAGGAATATAGTGTGGTCATGTAGCTCCTGATGGAGATATAAGAAGTAGAACCAAAGTTACAAACAATAGGAAGTTTTTTTAGACTTGCCCAGGCATGTTCCGACCTAGTCCCAAGCAGCTGGGCACAGAAAAGTAGATAGCTTTTGTCCTATAGTCCTTCTCTATGACATCTCTTCTTAACATGGAAATAGGGAAAAAATAAGAACCAGGGCCTTCAGTTTGTGTGGCTGAGACTAAAGTCCATGCATAGTACCAAACCTTTGGGAACTACTTGTCTGAAAGCTTCAACTCCATTTTCCTCAGGCCTTTCCCAAAGACCTGGCTATACCCCTAATCACAAAGGAGAATGAATGGGTGAATGTTCCATTATATTCTGTTAGATTATCCTGTACACCTTCTGTGTTAAGTTGAAAGTTTTGGATCACTCTTCCCATCCCTTTTTACTGGACAGCATGTTTTATTTGCCAAAGTAGAATGAGACCCAAGAGCAAAAAGCTGAAAGAAGGCTCATTGCTTTCTACTGCCAGAGAAGAGCTGAACAGATGAGACCAAGCTGGCTGGTGTCTGGAGACAGGAGAGGGCAAGAAGGGCTAAGAGACTCATCAGTGAACCAAGATTGAGTTCATCAGCAGATCTGGTTTAGTTAGTAGTATTCTAGGTGACCTTTGCATTTTGTGACTCAGTTACCCTACCTAAGAAAAAAAAAAAAAATCAAAGCAAAGATAAACTGAGATGTTTTTGCTGCTTCAAGAAAAAATAATATTGACTTCCCTTAAAGCCTATAGTTTGAAACTTGCTTACTGGACAACATAACTGCCTCAAACCAGATCCTAGTCTTGAGGTGTATATCATCAGTTCAATAGCTTCCAATACTATGAGGCCTTGACCTCAGTTAACCCCATATCCATATCCTATGGAATTTAGTGGGAATTGCATGGGTGTTTAACAAATAAAGCTGGTGAAAAGGGGCTAATAAATTGCTGAAAGAACAAGCTGCCTTTCACAGCCAGAAAGGGGCCTTAAAACATTCCAGAATTTTAGTTATGATAGCCACAAAAAAAGGGTTTTTTTTCAGGTGAAAGACAAAAATACACCTTTGGCAGCATTTTATTTACTCGCTTAATTGATATTCACTCTCCAAGCTGACGCATTTTAGTCTCAGAGTGGGATGATCTATTACTTAGCAAACAGAATGATCTAAAGCAGAGATGGAAGAGATCTACTGGGACAGATTTTCAAGCAATTTAAATGCGTTCTTATATATACAAAATATGAGCACTGTTGCACACATAACTATATATGCAAGTCTGCATTGATGCATATGTAAATTGGGCTATTGTGCAGGGTATTATACCGAATCATTTATTCAATTGTTGCAATTAACCAATTTATACGCAGAACTCTTGTAACTGGGCATGCAAATTAATGCAACTGCATGGAAAGCTTACACCAACATTTGTGTACCTAAATGTTCTGTGTATCTAGCCCATTAAATCAGGGTCTGTTTTAATTAGACTATGTAATTCAAGCCAGGCCAGATCACAATGTACTTGAGAGTCCAGTAAACAGAAACAAAACCATATTTTCTGGTATTCTATGTTGTTCAAAGACACTATGATCCCCACATTACTTCTCTTGCATTGTGAAATCACAATCATAGCCTATGAAACATTAACATGGGAAAAACATTTCTCCTGATGTTCAGTCTAATTTTTTTCTCATTTAGTCTTACTTTCTTTACTCATCCTCCCACTCTAAACACCATCTCCCACAGAATCATAAAGTGGCTGTTATGTTTTCTAAACTAGTTTACAATATTTCTGGGAAATGAATTATGTTTGTATGAAGAAATGAGATCAATGGACGTAGAAGGAGGGTCCTCTTCTATGGGTCTTGTTGGTGACAGTAGCTTATTTTGACAAGTATTGATAGTGTCCCATTCTAGTAAAAGTAATCATTGAATAATACTCAGTAGACCTTGTATAATAATGTCCTATGCCTTTCTTCAGTTCATCTCAAAGCCGGGCTCAGGTAAGCCCTTTCTGTGGCTTGAGAAAGTAAAGCAGAGAGAAGAAAACATTTTCCATGATGTCTCATTGTAAATCAGTAACAAAGCAAACACAAAATTTAGTTATTCTGAGACAAAGACCAGCAACAAAATCCAGTGAGTGGAAGACTTTTCAAAAAAATCATATCCAAAAGCCAGGATCTTCAACTAAACATAGCCTGGTGGGTCATCACAAGCTTAGGCTGTGTTCAGAAACGGTGGACTAATCTCCAGATTCAGTCCAGGAGTCCTTAAAATAGTGCAATTCAGCCCTCAGGGTTGCAAAATCACTGAGTCATTTAGTTTGGAAGGGGGTCATCTGGTCCAGGCTCCACATGAATTAGTGCCAGCTTAGATCAGGGTCCCTCAATATGTACATATTTATATAAGATAAAGATGTTTTCGTATATTTTAAATCCCTTGATAAATGTGTTTTCTGTAAGTACGGAATGCTTATTTTTCTTAAGCAATCATTCCATGACAAAATAGGAAAAATTAAAGCCTGCAAAGGTAAAAATCTTGTCTAGCTACAAAGATGAGGTTTATCTATGGTTTTTCCTTATAGGATGGTGCTAAACCAGTATAAACTAACGGTACACCGAGTTAAACCCCTGTTGTTACAAAACCCACTTTTGCTAATAGCTTAAAAACATTCTGCTTTATAAGACTTACGTAATATTATGCTTTGCAGATCACATATCTTACAGCACCAGAAGCTATGTTCAAGGTCCCCTCTCCTACATATCAAACATCACAATAATGAAGAATTATACTGAGTTGCTAAAATATTAGAAAGAGAGAAGGAGGGAGAAACACATTTTTGCAATGTTTTGAACCTAGTGTCACTGGGATTTTTAAATGCATAAGAGTCAGAGTAATTTTGCTCTAGTTCCACATTAATTCCTGCACAACATGCATTGGGGATATTATTTTTTTACGAGACGTTTTAAAACCAGGGCTGAAAACAAGCAAAATCCATTACTGACTTACAGTAAATTCCTAAAGGATTCTCTGTACTCCTGTTTCTACTTCAAAATGGCTATACACACACATACAAACAGATTCAGCAAACATGGCAGTATATTTTAAGATTCACTACCCTGAAGAAAATAAGACAAGCAACAGTAGATCCCATTCAGCGAATTTATTGTACCGCCTTAATATCCAAACCTCAAAAGCACAATGGGCACTTACAGTACATGATCATTTTTAATTCCTAGAAAGTGATTTAAGTTGGGAACATTCCTAATGATGACTTCCAACAAACAATTCAAACATGGCCCTGTTCCTAGATTTGAACACTCTTGTAAGGGTTTTGGCCTTATTGATGCTTCATATTTAATATGAAGTAGAATTAAACTTTTAAAGCTATTCTTTGCTATGAAGTCAGGAAAAGTTAGTCACCGAACTGTAAATCTATGACCACATATATGCATATATACATACATACATATACACACGCATGCTGTGTAATACTGGAGTAATGAAAAAGTCAAGTGATGAATATTGTTTCCCTTAAATAAAAAAGGGAAATATGAAAGAAGAGATACAGTGTTATACTTTCTAATGTTCTACAGATAAGGAAGAAGAACTGGAGGGCTTACTTAGATATTTGGATAGAGTGTACTACTTATATGAAGCGATTCCTTGGGATTAAAGGGTCTTTGGATCAGTTCCTAAAGAAAACTATGGCTGCAGAACTGGGAAACAAGCTGGAAGACTGATGAATGAACCTCAGACCTGCAAAAGACTGAGAGTGAGGAGCTAACTTTGCATACCTGAAGGCCTGGATGATTAAAAAAAAAAAAAAAAAAAAAAAGAAGAAAAAATAAAGGAAAAGGCAAGTTAAATATTTCACAGAAGTTTTTATTATCTGGCCACAACAGTTTTGCCCATGACTTTTGGAAGTGCTGTAATATCTACAAAGCTGCATGCAGGTGAGAACAAAATGGCACAAACAGTTAATGTCAGCACGGTCCAGCTCTTACCCTGTGTGATTTGGTTTAGGTTGAGGATTAGACAGGTAATCGAACTTGCAGTCAGACTGCCATGGCTCTTTGTTGTCACTAGTCAGGATAGTGAGCAGCACATTTTACCAACACTGCTCATGCTCACAGAATGAAAGCAATGGTATATATGAGCATTTCAGAAATCTGCTTCTGAGATTGCAGATGGGAAGATGAGGCCCACATAGTTTTCCAGGTTTTCTTCTGCAAAGAGATTGTAGGTTTTGCCACTGGTTGTCCTGACTCCTCTCTTAGCTCAGATTCTTGTTGCTTCTCAGAATCTCATGTTGTCTTCACTCTGCAGTGGTTTGTGTTCTGCTCCTTTCACCTCAGCCATCCCACTTTAAGGCACACAAAATCAGAGCCCACCCTGACAGATATTGCTCAAAGTCTTGAGTCTGACAAAAAACAGGGAAAAAGCTCCAGGTCTGGGATTTGAATTAGGAACTTGTCAACTTTCAGTGCTCTGCTCTCCACAGCTACCTAGATATGGCAGACATGGCAAGATGAGACCTGATACAAGTACAGGCTCCCCTGAATCCTTCATCACATCATTCATGCATGCAAGGGACTGGGAGACACAACACATACCCTATATATTTACACGTATACAACCACTCCCTTTGTTGCACATTCCTCACTAAGCCAAAGTTTTGAAGATCAGAAGAAGCAAGAATGAATTCAACTGGAAATTGCAGAACAGAAAGGCATTTTGTTGTCACAGGAAAGATTTTGGTCTCTCTCCTACTACTTCCCTGTAATGTCTTATTAATGTAAAAGAAAATCTAAACAGCCACTGAGATTTTCCTGTCGAAAGCAGGGGAGGAGAAAGACTTCATCTCAATTCTATTTTTAAAGCAAGAGAAGAAGGAAAAGAGTTACTTTATATATATACTTTCAGACAAAGAAAGGAAAGATGTGAGTTAGTAAAATAGTACCTTCAGAGTATGTTTTGGGTTAATGGGATACTGATAACACAAGTCCTTAGCCTTACAAAAGTAAAAGATCCCTGGCTTCTCCTATAGATTGCTGTGTCGTTTACGTATGAATGACTCCCCTCTATTTAGCCTCCTCCTTTTTTTTTTTTTTTTTTTTTTTCCTTTGGACTTTGTATCATCTCCATCTATTCTACTAGACAATAAAACAGCTGAACTCATCACCAGAATTTATAGGCTAAGGATTTGCTCTGGTCACCAGCCTAGGGCAATGCAACACAAAGCAGTTCAGTCAGGTCTAAAGGGAAGAAGTAGCATGTGTACAGGAGCATGTAACAGAGAAAAAATAAAGAGAATTATTTCCAGTGATAATTCTTCTATAGTCATTAGAAGATATATGGCTTGTATGTGTATGGTGATGTATATACAGCTGAATTTGGGTTTGTTGAGTAGGAGATTCTTTCATGTCCTATATCAAACTTTCTTCTGCAGTAAGAAATGTGCCTGTATGTAAAAAACAGGTTTAAGTATATAAACTGTACACAGTTCCTGTAGGAGGTGTGTTCTCATGCTGTCTTGTCCAATGATGTACAAGGGGTAGGAGGTTTTGTTCTAGCATCTGAAGAACGTATGAATGTGTATTACAGCTACACATATGTTAGCATGTTCTGACTTCCTGTAAAGTCATTGAATGCTGCCTGTGTATAGAAAGGCTACATACTTGTCAGAAAGTCTGTATGATCATTAACGTGAGTATCTGTGTATTCAGGCACGTATTGATACATGCTGACTTGTATATGGTTATGTCACATTGTGAAAGTACGTTTTGCCTTGTTTGAAAGTCTCTGTGAGAGTGTATATATCTGCCTTTAAAAATTGCATTGCCGCAGCATATAAATATTTATATATGTAACTGTCATAAATCTGTCAGCTTGGCAAACGTATGAGTCGCCAAGGTAACTTTGGGAGATTTTATTGAAGAACTCATGAGCTGGAGTTGAGGAATAGCTGAAAGAAATGAGAATTAATGGCTACTCAACATCACTGTCATAAAGTTAGTTATCCCAAGTTTCAGAAAATGAAAGAGACAGCATGTTGGTGACCACAGACACAGTTTAAGTATGCCAGATTTACTAAAAACTTTAAATTTTGCCTAAAACTAAATCAAGGTCCTAGGACAGTGTACTGCTGGGGAACCCTAGGCAGTCACAGCTGGAAACCAAAGGCTGTTGTCCTCCTGTGCTACACTAGGATCTCTTTTGAAGAGCCAACAGGAATTTCAGTTGGCACTTGAATTTGTGGCAACTTACAAAAAAAAAATCCTTCAAACAGAAATGCTTTTTTAGTTTAAACCTCATGTGTATACAGGAAAGTAATATTTTATAATCATGCAGTTATTTAGAGGCACTTGGTTATGAAGTTTCCCGATGTAGACAAACCCTTTTGCCATGGCCTTGCACAAGGTAGTTTATCACAGGCTGAGCTCATGTTACAGCTTTGGCATAAGTGTTTGATTTGATCAAGGAAGCAGAGATCCAAGCTCTAGTTTGGTGCTCCTGGCTGCTGCTACCTTCTATCATACATGGGTGATTTCTGGTAGTACTTTGAAAGCACAGAGTTAGAAGATACATGGTTCATTACTTTGGGGGTAGACAGTCGTTTCTTAAATGTGGGAATGCTCATAAGTCTTAGTCTTCCACTGATCACCAGTTCATTATGCTGAGAAGCATGCCTTTAAAATTTGCCAATGCAGCTGGTGCTGCGTTGTTTTATGGCACTTGGTTCAACAGCAACCCCACAGAGTCGCAGGCCCTGTTTGGAAGATAGGTTGATAAAAATTTGGTTCATATCCTTTAGGATTTGTGAATTAGCACAGGAATGTGCAAGGCTAAGTCTGTTTGCACCCTGAAAAACAGTGTAGGGACTCACTTCTCCAAAGATACTCCTGCATATTGGGGAGACCTCTACAATACTGCAGATACAGCTGTTATAACATTTAAATACAATAGGCAACCTTTAATTTCCATCTAGTTAATAATTTCCCTTCTATTATTATTATTATTACTTTTATTAGGCATTGACTAGGACTCCTGTTTCATGTCTCAGCTTCTGACTAAGATCCACTGCGTCTCACAGACAGCTCGTGTTTTTTCTTTCAAGCACTACATCAATTTATTTATATTAAGTACATATTCTTCTTAATGTCTTGTCTTTGGGCAGCGAAAGAGAAGTCATTAAACTGAGTTGTTATCTTTCAATATGTTTACACATATTTCTGTAGGCAAATGTATGGAGCTGTATCTCTGTATGCATCCATATTCATCCACTCATATACATAGACACTCAAACATAGAAAGAAGCACATTTCTACAATTTTATATTTCATGACAAGGCTTTGGTGATTTGGAGAATTGTTTGTAGATAGTGAGAGCCTTCCCTATGGTAGGCAGCGGGATAGAAGAAAATTATAAACTCAAGGATGTGGGAAATTTCTACCTTTTCCTCCCAGCAGCTCTCTGAGTTGTGCACAGGTTCACACGCCAAGCAGAGAGTTTGCACACAAAATGCTCCTGCTTGGAGGGGGAAAGAAAAAATATCAAACCCTAAGCCCCACACTCCGCAGAAAAACAAGCCAGGGATGCAAGCTTTCAGACAGCAGCTGAGTAGTGCAGGACTCTATCAAGCTGGATTTACAACGTCCCAGAGTGCGGGACAATTCCTTAAAACACACTCACAGTCAGGAAAGTGACTCTGTATAAAGTGCCATCTGGGTTTTCTATATTTTATTCTCTCTCTCATAATGTTTTCAGGTTGAGTTTGTTAAGTCAAAAATAATTTTTTTTGCTTCCAACTCCCAGCTCTGGCACACTCCCCTAAGGATAGATCATGTGTTACCCAGCTCTTACATCATCTTGGAGGAGAAAGATTCTTCTAAAAAAATGCACTTTGATAATTTTCATCCTTACACCTTGCCTGCCATCTTGCAAACCTGTGGAATTTCTTTCAGAGAGCATTGTGAGGCTAAATACACCAATACTCCTTTGAACGTACTTCACCTGGAGAAAATTATTTTAACTAAAAAGGTAGATAATGAAACAGAAGAACTGGAACTTTTTTGCAGATGTTTTACAGTTGAGTCACAGAAACTCACCTTTTTTATTTTTATTATAAACAACTCTCTAATACAGTATCTAAAAATATTTAAATCTGAAAACTGTATGAATATATCACAGGTGAACTGAAATACTGATTTTATTGTGCTGAAAGAACATACAGCTGTCATGCTGACAGGGATAAAAGATGTAATTTGTGCCATTTAAAAAACAAAACAAAACATATTTTCTTAGAAAAAAATAAAACCAAGAAATAATAACTAATTGTTTCTTGCTACTTGTAATGCTTGAGTTTGGAATCATATGAGGAATAAGAAGGAATCAACATTACAGCTCAGTGGGGAAAAAAAAAGTAATTACTTAATTAAAAATTATGAATGTAACTTTTGTTATGTAGAATTCCCTACAGAGTAGCTCCGATCCTCCTCACTGTGACTTCCAATAGCTACTTAGAAAGCTGGTCCTAAGATCAGTACAGTTATGATCTTGCTGGCTAGCTAAAGTGAAGTAAGAGGCATCTCTTTGTGCATTGAGCCTTTAATTAAGCAATAACAAATGAGATCTACCCATAGTTCTGTGTGTCGGGCTTTGGCTTAGGAAATATGAAGACCGAGGAGCTGTGATTCATGTTCAAATATAATGCATGGTTAGGTAACATCCAAGCTGATGAGAGAGGGGAGCCAAGGTCCTGATATAACCCTACCATTCATCATTTATCAGCTCTAACCTCTTGACAATAGGGGCACCCCTCCCTTCTTTGGTAATAGGTTAATTAATTACCAATTTAGAAGTAATCTTACAAATCAGCTGTTGGCCTTGATAAGAATTAATTGCAAATACTTTTTGAGGAGGAACATATTAAATGGACCTTTCTTTAAAAGAAATATCATCAGAAAGCAGATGAGGAACAAGACTGCTAGAGCAGTTCCAGAGATAGGAGAATTGTCTGAATCCTCTTCAATGGTGATGTAGATGACAACAGAACTCATTAATTTTCTTTATTGCAGAATTACTGTGATAGTGATAAAACTGTTCTAACCCCATTTACAATCCTTCTTAGCCCACCTATGTTCGAATTCCTCTGAAACAGAAACTTCACCCGCTTTTATTTCTTGTGGGAGATTTAAATGCAACCTAGGTTACTCTCTAATGAAATTAGCAAAGCTTTTGAATTATGTTGGGTTGGATTCCTGTCACTTAAGGTATCCAGAATGTAGATGTTTAGGGTCTTCTTGTAATCAGTGGAAATCTCTGCAGTCTATTCATGTAATGAAATGAGAGTGTACACTTTGGAGTGAGATGAACTGTGGTCTAAACTTCAGTAACTGTCCTGTTTACCTACCCGTTGAGCCCAAAACCAACCTTTGGTCGCTTGTGCAGATGATGACATGCATATTTTAGGCAGACCCCTCTTTCTGAATACCATTCAACTTGACCCTTGTACCATATTGGCCAGCAGGACTAGGGCATTGATCATCCCCTTGTATTTGTCTCTGATGAGGCCTCACCTCAAATACTGTGCACAGTTTTGGGAGCCTCACTGCAAGAAAGACCTTGAGGTGCTGGAGTGAGTTCAGAGAAGGGCAACAAAGTCGGTGAAGGGTCTGGAGCTCAAGTCTGATGAGGAGCAACTGAGGGAACTGGGGCTGTTTAGCCTGGAGAAAAGGAGGCTGAGAGGAGACTGTATTGTTCTGTACAACTACCTGAAAGGAAGTTGTCTCAATTTCCAAGTAAGAAGTAGTAAGACAAGAGGAGATGGCATCAGGTTGTGCCAGGACAGGTTTAGATTGGATATTAGGGAAAAAAATTCTTCATAGAAAGAGTTGTCAGACACTGGAACAGGCTGCCCAGGGAAGTCATTGAGTCACCGTCCCTAGAGGTCTTCAAAAGACAAGTACATGAGGTTCTGAGGGACATGCTTTAAAGACAAACTTGGCAGTGCTGGGTTAATGGTTGGACCTGATGACCTTAAAGATCTTTTCTAACCAAAATGATTATATTATTCTAGATCTAAACTTTTTCTGCTGTGCTGCTAGCATTAGACTTCCTTTAGAAGCAATAGAGGAAAACAGGCACCTTCTGAGATTGGAAGGGTACCAACTTTTAGATGTCTGCTTCAGTATGAGAATCATCTTGAAATGGCTAACTTTTCTTCATGGACCACAGAGGTTATTTAGAGGTATAGGTGGTTATACCATATGATATCTGTCTTAGCTCAGATGAAAGCCAGCCTAGATAGTCTGGCTACCGTCTGCGCCAAAGCCACAGTTTCTTTCACTGTGTTGAGGCTGAGTTCTCATCATGAATGACAACAGGCTTAGGCTGGTCTTAGCACAATATCTGAAATATAAGGGAATCATGACAATAGCTGATGTCAGACTGCAATATTGAGTTCCAGAGGCTTTGAAATCTGAGATCCAACCCATCAGAAAAACAGGTACCAGCTATAAAGAGTTCAGTGAATCTAGATCTAAGCTCCTTTGGAGTTGGAAGGGCTTTTCACAAGTAGAGTAGTCTTCTCTAATAAGAATTCAAACTCCTTGGACCTCCTGATGTTTATCCATTACTAGAAAAATATATGCTTCATTTCCCATTCCCATTAACATGGATAGCTGTGGCAAAGGTACATGAGAACCAGCAGGTTTATCGATCTGTAGCCGTATGAATTATCAGCAAGATGCTTCAAAGCTACTGGAGTCCAATAGTTACATCTCCTGCACCGAGCCATCATGAAGTCTATGCATCACTTGAGTCCTACCTAAGCACTTAGCTGGGCTGTGCTCTCCCACATCCTGTGCTGCAATGAGATCACCCAAACTATTGTAACCATCAGTGATGTGTGGCTTAAATTTTCAGTAAGAATTTGAAGATTGGTTCTTATTTTTTTTGCTTGAGAGTTTGCTTATTTCTTATGACAACTAAGTAAATAAAGAGGGTAGCATATAACAGTCTTATACCCCAACATTGTATTCTCTCATTGGATAAATATTAGGTTATTTCTCCCATAATCTTTTTTTGTTTTTGTTGGTCAGAAAGGGCTGAAAATACTTGCAGAAAAAATTTGGTGTCCTAAGCTGTGCAGAGAAAACTGCAAGGAGAAGGAGAAGGAGAAGGAGAAGGAGAAGGAGAAGGAGAAGGAGAAGGAGAAGGAGAAGGAGAAGGAGAAGGAGAAGGAGAAGGAGAAGGAGAAGGAGAAGGAGAAGGAGAAGGAGAAGGAGAAGGAGAAGGAGAAGGAGAAGGAGAAGGAGAGGAAAGGAAAGGAAAGAAGGAAAGGAAAGGAAAGGAAAGGAAAGGAAAGGAAAGGAAAGGAAAGGAAAGGAAAGGAAAGGAAAGGAAAGGAAAGGAAAGGAAAGGAAAGGAAAGGAAAGGAAAGGAAAGGAAAGGAAAGGAAAGGAAAGGAAAGGAAAGGAAAGGAAAGGAAAGGAAAGGAAAGGAAAGGAAAGGAGAAGGAAAGGAAAGGAGAAGGAAAGGAAAGGAAAGGGAAAGGAAAGGAAAGGAAAGGAAAGGAAAGGAAAGGAAAGGAAAGGAAAGGAAAGGAAAGGAAAGGAAAGGAAAGGAAAGGAAAGGAAAGGAAAGGAAAGGAAAGGAAAGGAAAGGAAAGGAAAGGAAAGGAAAGGAAAACTGCAAACATGTCTATAATTTTAAAATAATCATGATTCAATAATTTTAAGACAGGAATTGTTGGCTAAATGTCACTAGAAAATTACTTTTTGCTTTGAAATTGCAGATTATACCTAAAGGACTCATAAACATAGTAAGCTAAAAAGCAAATTAAACAGTTTAAAATAATGATCTTAAAATGTATTCACCTGATTTAATCTGATTTTCTACAGTGTCTCTTTCCACTTTTTTCCCAATTTTACTTTCCATCAGAACTGGAACAGGAAATATTATGTAAAAAGCAACCTCAAGAACTCTTCTCCAGTGGGAAGAAACAATTCCTGTCCAGCTCTGATGTGCCACTGTCCTGTTTTTCATATATAGTTAGAATAACATTATTTAGGCATTCCACTGCTAATGAAGATTCTCATTGGACTCAGTGGTAGGGGCTCACACTTGTGCAACATGAGGGCCTGTTTTACAAGCCCCCTGTCATAATGAAATTCTAAGTGGCCACAGAAAGAAGCATAAAAAATGCCACAAAATCCCAGACACCAATGGGTTGGTTACAAAAGCATTTGCTGCTAGGAATGTGAACAGCATTCTTTCTATTTCTAGGTGCAGCACAGTTCCTAAAATGTTTTCCCTGGAGCCATGCAAACCTGTTGTTGCAAGAAAATGAATGGAAACTAGGTTTCTTATGTGGCTTTTGTTGTTGTTGTTTGCTTGTTTGTTTTTGTTTTTTCCCTGTCTGATCTACACATGGGACTGAAATATGGCTCCTGTATGTTCAGCGTCTTCTGAGTTTGATTAAAAAACAAACAAAAACGAAAAACAAAAAAACCTACAAACTGGTCTCAGATCCAAGGAAACCATTTATTAGTTCTTGAGCAAGATTCAGAGTTTTCTTTCAAACTGGGGCAACTTTGCCAGTGACACCCAATATCTTTATGAGTCTCAGAGTAAATAGGGATGTGACATTCAAAAAGATTTTTTTTTTTTTTAAAATCTATGAAACTCTCTGAAACTGGAACATAGCCTCCTCTGAATAGAATCCCTAAAGATTCACAGTCTCTGCTAACCCTTCAGCCTTGCATTCCTCATCATATAGATGCCAAACATCATTTCTGAAACTCAGACAGCAAATGGGAGTTGAGAATGTGCATTTCCTAGAGGCAGGAGTAAATGATTCCCCTGACATCTCTTTCTCATATATGGCGTTCCACCACCTATTGTCCACTCCGTATACTTCTGTCTCCCTGTTAATACCCCCAAGAGACGGCTGATGTCCTGCAAAATAACCAGAGAATGCATCTTTAATTGGGTCCAGAAGAAACTTTATTACCCTGTAGGTAGCTTCTTTGGTTTTTTCTATAACAAATTATCCTAATGATCTGACCCAGGACCAGATGTTAATTGCAATGGAAAGTAATCAATTTCCTTTACTGAGCGTGAACTCATTTGCAAGGTTAGTCAGTGAGCAGATATGGAGTTCTTAATGAGGCAAGAACCTAGCAGACCTTCTGGGTTCCTTGTGTCGATTCCAGGTTTACTGCATTGCACCCATTTTCACTCTACCCATCTTTAGCCAGGCCACCCTATTAAAAAAATAGCAACAAAAAACACTGCAATCTGTCTCTAATCACTTGGTAAAGGATAGAAAAAAAATAAGAATGCAACAACCACAGCCATCTGAAAGCGGTAGATTCTGAGAGACAAAATCACCCTCTGCATATATATAAAAATAAAAATAATAAATATGTAAATCACACAGGAAATTATGGCTAACGGCATGTTGTTTAATAGAGGGTATTATGATAAATATGGGAGATGCTCAAACAACAAATTAAGCCTGCAGTATTCCGAAAAAGAGCTCAGAGGACACAACCTAAATTTGCTGTCTTCGGTGCTTCTGTGCTTGCGTCTGGGTTTTATATTACCACTGAGCACAGCTTTAAGAGGGAAAGGTTGGGCCATCCAGAGCGATAAAAATACAAAGAGGGGAGGGGGGTGGGAGCAGAAGGAGGTACTTAATCTTCCAGTGAACTTCTCAGAAGATAGTTTTGTAAGAAAAAGGGCTTTCAGTGCAGTTGGATGTGAAGAGTATTTTCCATCCTGGGGAGGACAGGGGAAGGAAGGTTATCTGTTCAGCAGCCACCAGGATAGCTGTAACAGTGCAACCTCTAGTGTATTTGCACCAGTGGAGCTGAAAATTGGAGTAGACACTGCTGGTGTGAAGAGCAGTTTAGCCTGCCTACCTAGGGGCTGCAGTGGGGCAATTACACCTCGCTGCTGCTTATGGTAAGTCTCTAGTGTACCATGGCTCCATGAAACAATTTTTTTTCTTCTTTTTTAAAGAGGGGATAGCATTCTCCTCCAGCTCACTCTCAGTTCCTAATTCTAAAGAAAGCCCCGCTGCTTTTCAGCCCAATTTTTTAACATAGAAAATCCCATATCCACCATTTTATGCGTGAAAGGGGACCACAAAATTTAAATCAAGGCCTCTTACAACCAAACTTGGTTTTAAAATATTTAAGAACTAGCCCCACTGCATCAAGATTGAACCTCATATCTCTGTTAATTGGGAAATTTTAGATATAAAATCAAATAGTAGTTTCTCATGGGGTGATCTTTATCAAAATCCTCCAAGGTATACCAGCTGTCAGAACGATCTCTATCCCAAGGATGCATCTGGACAGGAGAAAGAAAAGCATGCTACCAGATATATGATAATAGTGCCTAGGACTGTTATTCCCTTTCAGAATAAGGTGTTTCACATCTACAGTCCCAGTAAATGATTCTTTAAATTCACAACTTTTGGGACTGGTAGTACTGCTCCTGGGAGATGCACAGCTCAGGTGAGCCTAGAGACAAGGGAAATGTGCTATGGAAGCAGTGGAGGCAGGTGAAAATCTAAGGGAACTTGGATTAATTAAAGAGGAGGAGGGGAAAAAAAAAATTCATCACCATAATATTTTTTTATTCGTATATATTATAGTAGCTAATTGCATAACTGAAATCTCAGTGGCCCCCAATGGAGTTACATAAAGCATTAGTAATTTTCAGTGCATTCAGCTAGAAAGGGGTATTGGAAGGTGCATTCTGCATCTGTCTACATTAATAAATAGCGGTTCAGTAAGAGACTTTTTCAGTGACGAGGTCACCCCCAAGTTGTGCCTATATTAGAGACCCTTTCAAAGTGCACATGACAGGTTGTACTGCTACGTCAAGGACAAGGTTCAACGAAGCCTGGCAGCTTCCCAATTTGTTTGAGGTGAATACGAATCCTGGAGGTGAGGGTGGTGTGCCCATGGCTAAAGAGGAGAATGTGCTTCTCACTCTCATCCCTTGGGTACTTTCAGGGGCAAAATCTGAGTGAGAGATTTAGTGTGGGGTGGCTTCTCCACCAAATTGAGTTAATCGAGAAGGATGCTTAAGGAAGAAAGTGTATCATCATGGTTCTGGCTGAGGAGAATGTGTATCAGCTCTGCTCACAGCTCTGTCTATGCCCTGGAGCTATCTCAACTCAGGCAACAGGAGAAAATGTACTTTATAAAAGTCCTTTCCTAGCAGTCTTTCAAGTTCTCATCTGAATTGTTTATACATTTAAATTGGAAATCAGAGGATTAAGTGACTGTCACTGAATTTATGAGAAGATGGGCTTGATAACTACTTGTGGTGTTGTGTAGCTGAAGACTCCGGACCATTGTGGTGTAAGAGGCAGCCCTGGCCACAGATTCAAGTCCATCACACCCATCTTTTCTGCAACAGGGGAGGAAGAGCTGCCCCTGGGGATCTTAGGCACTGAGGTAGTTTGGCAAAATTGATAACAGAGAAGTGAAGACCTCAGACCTCTTCACCTGGAGTCTGATCTTATCTGCTTACAGCTCTGCAAGCCCAAAGCCTGTTCATCTGCCTGTCAGACACTAGACCAGATATCTGCATGAGTAATCACTGCAGATCCAAAACACTGCATGTGACTGAGACGCTACTTTCTCCCTCGCTTCTCCTTTCCCCATGTCACCCAAAATAACAATGACATTACTGTTATTTTCACCTGTTCCACAGAAGAGACATCAAAAAACACTTCTCTCTCTACTTATCACCCCTCCTTTCTCCTCAGAATCTCTCTATGCACCAAGGAAGAAATGATTCTTACTGGACATTCAGTGAATCTGCCCTCTCTTTTGTGAGATTGCTTATGAAAAACTTTTTAGCAGAGGATGTTGAATGTTCCCAGGGAATGCACTAAGTCATTAAAATAAAGCTGCAAAGAAACTGCAGGATATATCATGGGTTCACAACCTGTACCATGAACCCCAGACCCCACACAAACACATTTTCTTGTTCCATGAGGGTCAGCTTTGGACAGACTCACACAAATTCAGCCAGGCTTATCAGCCTGGGCTCCCAGCCAGCATGTTGGAGCTTATGGCAGGGTGCAGAGGCAAGGTGTGGGTGATGTGGGAGGTGGGGAAGTGCAGATAGCATGGGAAGAGGGAGGTGGAGGCAGTGGCAGGAACCTGGGCTGCAGGGTGGGGATGCAGAGGATGCTCAGGGAACAAGGAGGAGAGATGCACCAGGAGATGGGGTCAGCACCAAGGCAGCAGGAGCACACGGAAGAAGATATGGCAGCAAGGCAACACTGCGGAACTGCCATGATGATGGGCTTAGTCATCCACTCCAGCAGTAGCCGATGTGCTGGTGTCCCAGCCAAAGCAATCCCCCCACTCATGGCACTTAGCCAATTGTGCAGTGCTGCATGTGGGGAAAAAGAAACTTCTTTCTGACCCCTGCAGGCAATCAGTTTACGCCCTGAAGCATGAGATTTGATTAGCCTCATTATCTCAGCTTACATAACTGTAAACGTTATTAATGGTAATAAAATTAGCTAGCCTGTTTTAATAATACAGCCACAGTATTTGTCTTGATGACCTCCTGTGGCTGTAAATTCCATAGGGGACCGGCACATGGCATAGTGGTTCTTTTATTTATTCTAAATTTACCAGCCATTAATTTCACCAAGTCACCCCTTGTTCTTCCATTATGGGATGGAACGAGAAGAAGTTGATTAGGTGTTGGTGCATCTTTCCTAATGTCAAACACAAGCAACTCCAAGTCCGACTAAGAAGTTTGGAAGTAGACATCACCATGACTTCAAGTTTTGAGGTGAATTCTCTCTCCCTAGCTGTCAACCGATGCATTCCCATGACATCATGGAACATGTCTTGGACTCTCTAAAGGCCACCACACAGTTAAGGAGATTTAGTATGCTAGATGAGAAATCATCAATTATTTGAAGCCTCAGCTACTGTTTTGGCTTCTAAGTATCCAAAAGTAATACACCTGCCCTGATGTCTGTAGAGAAATCTTGCCAAGAGAGATGCAACAGCATCACTTTAGATTTCAGACATAACATCTTACTCCATCTCTGATGTTCTGCTTTCTGTCTCTGCTGAAGCAACCAAGCAACAGCGCAAATCTTCCTTCTGCCAATGGATGATGTTTCCTCCAAAGGCCTTGTCCAGCATGTACTCAGGGAGTGTTCAAGGGAGAAAAATTTGGAAATGACCACAAACTCTTCTTTACACAATGTATGCTTGCTCCATACTATGAGATGTGAAAAGACCTCCTGCCTTATCTCATCTTATGCAGAGAAGTAGCTGCGCAAATCAGATAAAGAATGAGAGAACAACCTATTCCTTGTCTTGCCTGCAGCAGATTGTACCTGTCTATACAATATTTATGGAAATGCAGAGAATCTACTCCTGTACCCACACTTTCAAATATAGGGGATGGTATTATGGAACAAAGTTACAGATAATTTGGAGAGTAGAGGAGTAATAAAGAGACTATTTTACTGTGCTTCTGCATACGGTGTTTTACTGTGTTCTCACATAGAATGTGAGGAAGCATAACTTCAGCTGCTTTTTTCAAGAGTAAAGATACAATGATATAGTTCATATTATTTGGGATTTTTTTTTAAACACAAAAAAACCCCAAAACAAAACAAAACATACAAACAAACAACAACAAAAAAAACCCCAAAACCTAGTTTTTGCCTGCTTGTCATAAATACCCTATGTAAACATTTGCTTATCATCACAAATGAGGCTGTCCTCAAATGACTAAATCAAAATGAAAATAGTTGAAAAAAAAAAATAAGGTCAAGATGGAGGTTGCATTGTTGGTTGGCCTAACATAATTCACACTTTAGATTAAACCCTTCCATTTCTTGTTTCTCCATTTGAAGAAACCATTTGTAGAACCATTCTGATCCAAAAGAGAAATTGGGGTAAAGAATTACAATTCTTCAGTGACCACATCAGAGGCAGGGAACAAGCAGTGGAATGAAGGAAGAATTTGCTCTGTGCATCATGATTACACTTGTCTACCTATAGCACACACACAGGGTACTATCACAGAAGCCATGGTGTGCCATTACTTCCGGAGGACACCACAGGTCTTAAGCAACAAAAACTGTGCAAGATCTACATGTATCATAACAGGACCCCTGAGACTTCCATCTGCACACCCTCAGTAATTTTGGGAAAAGGGAGTGTAGGCTTCTGCCTAGGGCACAGCTGCTAATATTGCTATTGGGCTGCTTTGCTTTCACCTCTTTAATCAACAACTTTTTAATGTTAGAGCTGAATCCAGCCAGTGTCCTCAGGTCATGAAGAAGGAGAGTCCCTTGTTTAGGGCAAGGGCAGTTCCCCGGTAAAAGCAGCATGAGGCAGAGTGGTTCCCACAAACCAGCTTTCAGAAAGAAAGGCAGGTCCTGGTAAGCCTCATGAAGAACCAGCAATCTCCAGGCCTTCCCCGTGCAAATCCTACTCCTTGGTACCACCACAACAGCATAAATCTGTGTAGATAAACTCTCCACATTGAAGGCAGAGCTGAATTCCCAGTCCACAGCATTGACCTACTAGTTAAGCACTGCAGTACCATTTGCTGGATTCCCAGGGCAAACACATGCTTTCAAACACAAATTGGGATTCTTCTAGCAGAATAAAGCTGCTTTCCTTCCCTGGAAAACAGACTATGAGGAAGAGAGCTAAAGGCTCGGCTGCCTCACCGTGCTCCCTGGCTCAAGAGGATTTAATATTCAAGTTGCTTGTCTTCCATCCTTCCCCACTCCCTTTTCCCCTTCCCCCCCCCACCCCCTGCAGACCAACTCCATGTCTCGTGCCTTCCTCCTACCGATTTCCCTCAGGTCAGAAGAACTCTGTCATCAGTCCCCCACTGAGACTTATTTCCAAAGATCAGCACTGACCCAGAAGTCACTTGGCACCGCACCATCAGAACAGCGTGTGCCGGCGCTGCTGAGAGGAGAATCTCACAGAGACCGGATTCAGGATGTCGGGCCGTCTGCTAAGCACTTGTCAGGCTCCCATATTTCAGAGAGAAGGCTTTCTCTGGCTGACCTGGTGACTGGAGGATGTATTTATAAAACAACACACAAGGGCCAGGCTGGTTGACCCCATTGTAACACTCTGCATAGCTGAGCAGAAGGGCTTGTGCTGGTTTCCTGGTTCTCACTGCTCTCACCCAAAGGCAGCAGTAGGGCAAGATGAGGCTGCTGCAGATCTTGGAGCTGGGGCTGGAAAGGGGGCCAACACTCAGTGGTGCAGATTTGCTGTGGGATGAAAGTCTATAAGGAGAATGGGGAAAGATGCCTGTGAGGTACACATTGAATTCTGCACCTGATTGTTGGCAGAAGGCATCCCTGGGTTCACACAAGAGGAAGGACCTCTGTCTCAGGGCTGGTGTGAGGTAGGGACCAGGTAAAAAATATTCTTCAGCTCAAGAGCCCTCACTAGAAACCCTACCCAACACCATGTCAAATTTCCTGCTCTGGGACTACAGTTGCTGTTCAGTGGACCACATGCTCATCAGACACCTCCATCTGATGGAAAAAGTCCAGAGACAAGGGAGAAGCAACTGCACTGTCTTGCAGATATACTCGGTCAAGGAAGCAGCAGAGCAGTATATACATGAAAGACTGTAAGCATGAGCTAACAGGTAACTTAGACCTTGTGAAAGAAAGAAAAATAGAACCTTACACTACAGATTAAAGAGGACTTTACCCTGAAATAGACAATGGAAGGAGATACTTTGGCACTGAGGAGTTAATCCTCCTACCCAAAGGTTTCCATCTCATTGGGATTTTATCTGTGGCCTGCAGCAAGTGATGCCCCAGCTCATCATCTCTCAGGACAACATATGTCCCTGAAAAGAAGGGAGCATTCTCCACATGAACATGAAGTACAATTTGCACATATCCCTCACACAATTTCTGTGGCCACAGCCTGAACAAACTGATACATTTTCCATCACAGCCAAAATCCATCCTTTGGTGCCTGATAGCTCAGAAGACACAGAGGTTTCCCAAATCTGGGGCCACTGGATTGCATCCTGCATGCAGATGTGGGACAGCTGATCCCACAATCAGAGCAGGACAGATGGAGAACAGTGTCTTGCTTTGGATACATAAATGCCAGCCAGAAATAAACATTGTGATAAAAAATGATTGCACTGCTGGTGTTCAGAAGCTATCTGGGACCGTACCTTTTTGCTGCATAAATGGGGTCCATGCCAGGGAGCATCAGTGCTGACTTCACCAGTGTTAGCTGATGTTTCTGGGCAGGCAAGCACCAGACAACAACAATGTTTATACAAACAGTTTTAAAGGTGCAGATCTGAAACCTGAACCACAGCTTTTCACCATGGTTGGTCGGAGTGTAACGCATGCTATTATGCTTCTGTGTTCTGGGGTGAACGAAATACATTTTTGTGGTGATATTTCAAGTTGTCATGCTCACAGCTTTTCTGAATACTGGTAAATCCTCAAGGGCTTAAGCATTCAGAAGAAGGGAAAAGGCCACTAATGGGAGATGGAGAAAGAATTAAAAGAAGCCACAACATAATGCATAGCTAAACACAAGCGCACACAAACACACACACACACAATCAACTCAGGCCTAGTTTGAATGGAATTACTCCAGGAAGAACAATTCCTTTCACTCCAGGAATTACTGGGTGAATTTCTCCAGCCCATGTTATGTAGGTCAAAGCAGATTATCACAGTAGTCCTCAGGGCTTTAACATCTATGAATATACCCAGCTGATTGCTGAGCAGGCCTTTGGAGCGGTTCAATGTAACATGTGCTGATACTGTTCAGATGCAGAGGGTGGGTGCATGTCTCAGCTAAGAGGACTGTATTTTTTACTTATAACTCACCATTTTCAGTGCACAGATGCTGGATTCACATCCAAGTTCATTTACTTTCCTAGGCTTCACTATCTGTGCAGTATGGTAAAAGGATATGGGACTTCAGCCGTTATTTCAGATCCATAAGACAGATTTTCTTGACAGCAGGAGTTAAAATCCCTTTTGCTACCTTTTTCTCATGATGGCACTGGTGCTTGTCTGACTCCACATGGGTCCTACACCAGGCCTGGACAGACCAGCTGCATGAGCTGCTTCATCTCAAGCCTAATGAGTGCTATGCTGGTGCAGTAGAGAGAACATAAACACACAGCTAAGGGCAGGAAACGACACTGCCCCTTTCTGTGGCAGCTTGCCATAGGAGCTATTTATTTATATCATCAAAACACGTCCTTTGCTGTCCTGATTTAGGAGCTGTGGTGATTTATTCGGGGCTGACTTCAGACATCATTCCCTCTAAGCCAGCTAAGTGCCTCAATACCGGCAGCAGAAGAACCGAAGCCACCTCCTTCCCCAGCGTCTCGGCAGAGGACGGCTCCGGCAGGAACCAGACCTGGCATCTGTTGCACATTGCGTTAGGACCCCGGGCTGTGAGCTGTAGCAGCATGGAGCAGACATGCCTTCTGCTCCGCCGCCGTGTCTGTGGGGAGCAGCAGACACTGGGGAGAGAGGGAAGCAGGCACTGCCACACATTCCTTATCATAAAGCACCAGGAACCCTGAGTCAAAGCAGGGGCCAGGTCTTGAGGCGTTTTAATCTGCACTCTTCCAAGCACTGGTCCAGCTAATTTCAGGTTCCTCTTCTCGCTACTCACCCTCCACATTAGGACTGAGTTATCAGGATGTCAGTATTAAACCCACGGTACAGGTAGAAACAACATCGAGTCTTTGCTTTTCTATCCCACCATTTCTATTTCAGGAGCATTTGGTACCTTGGGATGCAGCCCTTACGCTCTGAGTTTAGCCCACAGGTAAATCCTCAGAGGTGACAGTACCTACTCTTTCTATGCCCATTGCTTTAAAAAAACCCACCAAAAACATAATAAAAATACGCCCACATTGGTATGCAGAGAAAGCCAATATATACAGGGTATTAGGCATGCAGTACAAATGAGGCTACAGGAAGAGTAGAGTGGATGGTGAATGTTTATGGAATAAGTTAACAACTGGGAATGATGCTGCATTTTCCATGCAAGCAGACAGACAGATATAACATGGTCCCAACAGGGAAGAATAAATCCCTGTAGTTTGTGGCCTACTTTCAGCTTCATTAATGGAATAAAGGCCAGGAGGCATGATGTCATGAAATTAGCTTCCTAATTAAACATTGCCTTTGCCTCTCTTCGCCTCCCCTCTCTGGATGAAGTCAGTGACTTTGCTGGCTCAGAGTGCTTGCCATTTGTCAAGGGTTGAAACTCCTTCTGAGCAGGGTGTTTAGAATTTTCTAAAGCATCTCACAACACTGTGATCTGCAGTTTGAAGCCCAGAGACTGGCACCGTAGCTTCTCTTTTCAGAACACCTTGAAATACAGGGGGCTCTTTGGTTCTCAGACACATCCATCTCCTTTCAAACACCTGTCTGTGCAATGTTCTCCAAGAACCTCTGAAGAAATGTACTGCATGACCCATTAAGGATTCTACAGCCAACTTGCTCGCTGGGACATTTCGATGGTATAATACTTGATCTGAATTTGTTCTTTCAATCCACCTTTTCACATAAAGAAGAGTCAGAAAACCCAGCTGTAACTGTGGACTGTACAATCCAAACTGAGTGATAAGCCTGCCTTGTTAGGTAGCAGGAGATTGGGTCTTGGTTGTCCTGTCCTCTCCACGTTGCTCTGTGCCCATCACTGATGAAGAACCACCTGATTGCCTGAAGAGATTTTTTCCCCTTCATATAATACTTAGTTTACAATAGTAGTTCCAGGAAGGGACCAGAAATTCAGTACTATCATAAAAAAAATTGGTCACAGGCTTTCAAACTAATCGAAAGTTTGTGGCAGCCTGGTATGCTCTTGTAATGCAATATACATAGATCAAATCCTTAGTGTAGTTATAAACATAAGCAAACTAGACCTCTCCCAAGTTTCTGCACATCCATCACTGGCATGAACGAGTTTGTTATTCTTTTCTGAATCTACAATATGGGGAGTGCACTGACCTTTCTCCCAGAAAATGTCCATGGCTTTACTTTGTCCATTCAGCTAAAAATGCTGCAAATACAGTATGGCCATGAATAATAGAGAGCCCAAAAGTTGATGTTGCCAAGAGTGGGTGACTCGGGAAGTGGTTCAGACATATGCATGAGAACATTTAGCCCTGCAATTCATCAAATGTGGATGCCTTGCTCATATTTATCATTTTTATTCCAATACCAAAGCAAAATCTACTGTATTTATTAAATAAGTAACAGCCGCTGCAGCAAAATAGTTACCTGAAGATCAGCACACCCCCATGGGAGGCCAAGATCCCACTCTCCTTGCCTTCCCCACTCAGGTTTTGTGATATACGCCCTGATACAACTCTGTGCTAGGGCTCATGGTGTGTTGCAGGAATATTCTGTGGAGGTTTGGATAGGAAGAGGTTCTAGTTTGCTCATATTAATCTGCATATATAGACCCCACAGCACTGGCACCACTCTAGCTTCTAATTTATCATCGATGGGCACCCTGCATCTCCTTAAATCCCATTTGTAACAATTTGGGGATTCAGAAATGAGCTGAGCTACTCTGTAAAGGTGAGTGCACCATTCGAGTGTGACCGATATTCAGGCACACAAACTCCCTTTGCTCAGCTGTTTATCCTCACTTGATGAACCACACTGATACTGGCAAACTGAGGCACAAAGTGAGATACACAAGGTTATGAAAGGAAGTGGTAATGGTTCTGTGTGCCAGCGCTCCAAAACATGATCTATAGCCTTAACCCCAAATCAAACATCCTATCCACCCTACACTGTTTCTCCACTCTCCCTTCTTGCTCTGCCATACAACTCCCAGTGTGATACTACTATGGGCATCCCTGTAATGTATGTTAAGTAAGTGTGTGTCTCCGGGTGTGCTTGTCTCCCATCGAGATGGAGCTATTTTCTCTCACTCGGCATCTTTTGTGCAGGTGTGTGCTTTACAAACAGAAAAATCAGCACTCTGCAAAAGTGTTTCTGTTAACATTTATCACCCCTTCCCTTAGTCATCACCACAGCAGACCTCCCCGGGGGAATGGGAATGCTAATTCAAGGGAAGATGTAATGCTGGCCTGTTGGGACCCCTGGATTAGAACAACAACACAAAAGAGAGAAGGAGGGGAAAAAAAGAGAGACAGAAAGAGAGAAAGAGACCTAAAGACAGAGTTGAAGTCTCATTCCCTTTTATTGCAGCCCCATGCTTTTTAATTGTTCTGCCTGAGTAAATCCTTCCTCTGTGATCCTGTTGTTAATGAAAAAGTCCATGCGGTCATTCTGCGGGCTTTAAGCTTATGCTTGTCCAATGGTTTCTTGAATCCCAGAGCTGTTAATATATCTGGAGTGGAGCAGCTGCAGGGCAACCTATTTCTATGATAATGTGTATACAGAGCTTTTATCTTTTTTTTTTTTTTTTTTTCAAGGGGGATGGGGGGAGTGAGAGAGGAAAGAGGAAAGTGATGCTCAACTGTTATCCCCTTTCCTCTCCTTCACCTCTGATCTTTCTCCTAAATATTTCCAGAGGGTCTACCCAGAGCCCCAGGTGTTACTATACAACTTCAATTTTGATAGGCCACTGTTATGGGCTGAGACTTTATCTATATCTGACTTGTATACAGCTCAGCGTTGCTACTGCAAAATCATGACTGCACAATGGTTAATCTCTATAAAGAACTAGGCTGGTAAAATGAAAATCCCAAGCTATTCCAAAGTGCTTTCAAACTGCAGCAAAACCTGTGGTTCTGAATCCCAGGAGTAAAATGATTTCACCCTTCAAGAGTTCCCGTAGATACACAATGATTGAAATTGAAATCTGGAGTTTCACCCTGTAAAATTGTGAAGTTACAACATGAAACCAAATAATTTTGCAGACTCCATCCAAAGCTGCCAGCATCTGTGTTTGAGGCATCTACATGTTGTAAGACTGCATGGAAACTTATTATAATAATAGATTAATTTAGTGCTCATTTCCTTGCCATACGGTTTGGTCATCTTTCTGAAATATTGCAAAATATCTCAGATGCCCCTCAAAAGACAATGAACTGGTAGCCCCATTCCTCGATTTCCCCCTTAAAGAGGCAAAACTCATTTTTGGTTGGAAAAAAAATACATTAGCTACAGTTTTCTAGTACACAATATTCCTATTTTTAGCAAGAAGTGTAGTAGAGTGAGGATTGCCCTACAAAGCTAAACATGACATGTAAAAATAATCAGCACGTCAAGACACAGAACCTTTCCGATATTATGTGGATCTCATTTGTATAAGAAAGGAGAGAATTCCTTTGGTTATATGCATCAAAAGCACATTCAATTTGAAGACTGTAGCACATAACATTTTACTTAAAACTCTGCTAAAACCAGAGAGACCTGGGCAGGCAATGAAGAAGCACTCAGCTCTTCCTCTTTTTAATACTGTCTAAAGCCAAATCATCCAAACCACAAACTTTTTGTAAATGTTGGCATCACAGTCTTAAACTTTGTGAAGGGTGTGGTCAGAACATAGTGAAAAATCAAGCTGTTCCTTTTTTGTTCTCCACCATGTTATAAAAGGGAAGATTGCTCTACCTTCTCTCCACCCCCTGGTATTTATTTAGATGATGTTGTCACAGAAGGGTCAGATAATGGAAAAGTTGACTCAAGTCTCTCACAAGTACATTTGGTCTAAAAAGGTCGATGGAATTCACTTATGTTCACTGAAAAACAGTTTGAAGTTCTTACTCAAATGCGTTTGGGTTACAAGGAAAGTTATATTCACTGTTACAACACAACCATGTAGCAATGTATATTTTTACTATATATTTTTTTTTTTTTCCCCTGTAGTTCTCTATTTTAAGGCAAATATTGTTCAGGTGAAACCAGAAAAATGAGAAATTGAATGACCAGTATCCTGCAGCTTTGCATTTTTCTCAATCTAAAGACAACATTGTGTCAGTAAAAGGTCTTGTTTGAGCAGCTGGAGACTTGAAGATTTACATTTTTAGACAGTGTAGAATAGTTTTCCAAAGAAAAGAAATCTAAAGGTGAAAGGAAAATTCAATCTGAAGCTTATTCAAATCCTTGGCCTCCATTTAACTTCAACCCAGCTAATGATCCTTAAGAGCGCTCTACCTGCCTGGTTGTTGCAGGTTATACTCAAATAATCCTTCATCATATTAAACTAAATTAACACTATATCTGCAATTAAAAATGAATGAGAGAGAGCAAAGAAACAGGGGAAACCTATTCAACAACAACCTATTCAACAACAACAAGAAGATTCATTTGTAATCTCATATATCAGACACACTACCTTTAGAGCAGTGAAAGGTGCTACTCAAGCTTCTGTTGCCATGTTTTGACAAAATTCCTTTTTTTGCATTGTTTGCTTGATCCTAGAGTGCATAAGATCAGAGCCCTGCTGTTTCATACATTGTACAAGCTCCTAATAAGGAACAGAGTCTGGTCCCTAGAGGACTTAAATTAAAACAGACATGACAGGAAATAGAAACCGTAATAAAAGCAAAGACAAAAGTTGAAGGGCATTATTTTCAGAGAAGCATCAGATACTAGAAGCTTTCGAAGCTGAGTTCTTTTGATTGTCAGGCAGAATACAGTGGAGCCTGGTGCAAACACCAGTTCTGGATGACGGAACAGGACAGCTGCATTTGCTGCTGCATGGACACATCTCCTGGCTCCAAATGTGCTCAGGAATTTGTACCTCAGAGCTCCCTTCTAATGCAGACATTGCTTGGAAATCACTCTGAAGCTCTGAGGTTACTTCATTGCTTTTGAAAGCCTTATTAAAAAATTAATGCCAACAAGGTTGGCTATCAAAATCCCACCAGAACCAGGATCTGAATACAGGCTTCCAGCGTGATAAGCCAAGGTCCATATCAGAGGAGAGAGAAAGGTGAAAAACCCTCTAAAATCATTGCGGTTTCTTTAGATGTGGTTTTTGTCACTAAAACTATGGATGGTGAATGTTAGGTAGGGCTGAACTGCAACATGCACCGCAATTCTGGAGCTATATTTGTAGCTCAGACAGCTTTCTCTAGGGGTTGAGTTTTTACCTTTTCTAGAAAAGGTACAAATTCACATCTAGAGTCACCACTGGAGACCAAAGACTTCTGATTTTAAATAACAGAACCAAAACAAAAATCCCTCATGGATCCAACTGAGACTAATATCTTTGGCTAGTTTGAGGACCAGATCCTGGCATCTTAGCTGGATCAGATGGCTTGGACAAAAATATTTGTACTATTTGCCCACTCCTGTGTGGGCCTTGAGTTGGAATGATAGTGCTTCCAGAAAAGATGCAGCTGTGTGCAAGGGGAGGAATCACTAACTCATGCCCAGGATGGTATATACAATGAACTGTTCTGGTCTGTTTCCTCCTGCAGAAAAAAAAAAAAATATGTTGACTAGATAATTCAGAAAGAAGAAAAAAAAAAAGGAAAAGGAAACCGGATTCACAACAGCTCAGCCTTTGCAAAACCCAGGCTTGTCCTCAACCTCGCTGCAAGACAGAGGTGAATAGAACAGATCCCTCTTCAGGGGTCTCTACCAGCACATATCACAATGGGACCAGCTGAACTGCAGATGCTTTGTAGCAGGTAGCCTTTAAGGACTTGGGAAGCCAGCCCACTGTCTTATTGAGCTATTTCCTCCTATACAAACATGACATTTACTATCCATATCCCTAACAGAGGCATTGTGGTTTCATCCTGGCTTCCCAGGCACAAAGGCTGCTGCTCCCCAATCAGTCCTTTTCCTTTTTCTGTTTTCCTTCTTCATTGTCCTTGCTGTCCTCAGGAAGGAGGGAATCTGGGACATTGATGCTTCAAAGCCCACTGCTGTCTACTGATCAGCGCAAAGCTGTAGACACGTGTTTCCATTTCACCCTTATTGTCTGCTCTGGATGAGCAAAACAAGATTAGCTTTACTCCTACCAGAAATGGCAGACTTTGAGAAAGAAAAGCATTCCCGCCTTCAGTCTAAAATTACAGCAAGTATAACTTTACACACTCATTGCAAAGCTACACTAAAGCATCATGTCTTTTTAGCTGCTGCAAAGAACACCAAATAATAATGCAGCTTGCAAATTATAATTTTCAATACAGTAGTTGCTGGCTCAGGCAAAGCAAGTAAGGAGGGGGGGAGGGCGGGCAGAAAACCCAAAAGAATTCTGGGTATTTTTTTCCTTTTACCTCATTAAGCTTTGCTTCCAATTACATTTTAATGATGCTTGATGTCTTCTGTATGCTAGCATTTACTGCAGTCTCTTTAAATTTAATCGTCTTGATAATGGGTTACTCTGACACTGCAAATTAGGGGCTGAAAGAAACCTTTTGCCACATCCAGAAAAAGCTGTATGTCCACTCCCCAGCCTGTTGCTACTCAGCAGGAAATAGCAGACTTGCATTGTAGTGTTTCTTCTGCCTCATGGCTTCCTGCTTCCTAAAAGGTGAGTTAAGGATGAAGATACCATGCATGGAAAAAACAAGAGAGACATTTCTGGAAAGTTGTTTTCTACAAGCATGTTGAAACCACTTTGGGGCATTGGCCATCACTTCAAGAAGCTCATTTCCCCCAGTTTTCACCACCCCCATAGGAGCTCTAATGGTTGGTTTCTTGCCATAACCAGCAGCTAAGGGGAATTTAAGGAATTATTTTTGAAGTTAGTCTTACATTTTTCCAGCACCTCTTATCCTCATACAACGGGGATCTAGATAGTATCCGTGCTAGCTGTAAACTCACAGCCTCATGTGGAAAGATGAAGAGAATAAAATTAGAGACTAATCACCCACAGATTTTCACACCTGCTTGTGCTGTATTTTGGATACTGCTTTTGCTATCTGTTTATGTGACTTCCCATCATTAAAACATCAAATCACCTAGCAACCACTGGGTCAAAACCCTTTCTAGGAGTTGAACATTTTTTCATTCCTTCTTGTTCTAGGAGCAAAATAAACTGAAAAAAAAATCTCCAGGAAAAAAGAAGAACACAAATAACAAGACAGAACATTTGGAGAGAGGGAAAAATCAAATCCTACAAGTCATAAGTCAGTTGAGAGACATACTGGGATTTAGGTCAGGTCTAGGTTCTGTAGAGATCTAGAATCTCCCTTTCCTTAAAGTTTAAGATATTTATTGAAAAAGCAATTTTGAGCAAAAAATATTTCAAAGGAGCTTTATGGATTTATCTCTTGATTCAGAAGTTGGTTATATTTCCCAGCTTCCTTTTGGTAATATTTTACTCTGCTGAATTACTATTTCACTAGAAAGTGACAGGACCTCCAAACAACATTAGCATTTTGGACAGTTCAGTGTAATAGGTTCCTCTTCAGCCACAGGGACAAGCAGGGAATAGCACTTTGTTAACACATCTGGTTTGCTATTATAAAAATGAACCTACAACTTCAGCTTGATCCTAACATTTCAAGTGTTCCTTAGCCCAGAACCCACAAATTGCACTGACAATGGTGCCAGTAAGCTCATAAAGAGGGAAAAATGGGGCAAAGACACTGTTTTCTTTCCAGCTGTTTTCTCTCACTGATAAAGAAGTACAATAGTGGAACAGATAGTAATGGTGGAATCATTCCCCTCCTTGACCTCATGACAGCACCTGTTCTGCAAAGAGAGGAACATCACAGACATAGGTACATGATTTTGGTTCAAAAGGTGGCAGGCTGGTGCAAACAATGCAGATCCTTCTCATCATGTTTACAGAGAGTAACTAGTTCACTTAATGGCTGTCCCATTAAAGACAATAATTAAATAGATTATGGAAGCTGAACTAATCTAACAGCCTCTATGACAAAGACAAACATTTATTCTCTAAGTCTGATGGCTCTTTTTTTTTTTTTTTTTTCACTAAAAGGACTGTTCTGCTATACCAAAGATGATCATTTCAGTCATCTTTGAAGGTCATGGTTGAGGTCTTGCACCTCTGAAGGAGTAGAAAGGATTACTCCAGGTGACCCTGTAGAAACAGCTTTTGTGGCTACAACCTGGAAAGGACTACCTAGTTTATATTTATATTATGATTCTCAACTGATAACTGATTTTTCTATTTGTGAGTTTCATAAGCTCTAATCTCTACAAAATTAAACTAATTTACCTTATTTTTCTCAAACTGAGAGAAGGCATCTGATCCACCCTTCCCCCACCCACTGGCCCCACTTCCTTGGAGGGCCATGAAAGCACAATGGGACGACTGTGAATAAAAATATATTCATGAAAGTGTTTGAGATTTCTAAAATGAGTATGAATTTGTTTCTGAAAGTTGGCAATTTTTCATGTAGCTACTTCCCTAAACTTTTCCAACATGAAATTTTTACCTCTATTGTTTTCTTTCTAACTGGTCTCTTTTGTGCTAAAACAAATTTAGAAAATAGAAAACAAAACAAAACAAAACTCACAGACCTTCTGATTTTAACCTTATAAATGAACTTGAAAGAAAATAATATCCATTACTGCCAAGATGTCTCTCTTACAAGCAAGCACTACTATTTTGGGGAAGCAGAATGTGTGGAAGGAAAATCCTGGCTGTTATTCTCAGTCCTAAAATAACCCTTTATATATTTTTATTTGGATTTTTTTTTGAGGAGTTGATTTTATTTCTTTTTAAGGATCTGATTTAGTTTAAGTACTGTATAAAAAAAACAATCAATATCTCAAGGAAAATGTCTCACTTCAAACAATACTCAGCCTAACGCATCTCCATTTGTTCAGCTTCCTTTCCATTTCAGTGCTATTTTAATGGGGTCTCCTCCCTTCTGCTCTAAAATAATCCCCTTACATCTTTAGAATCAATTTCTCAAAGGGCCCAAATGCCATCCTGTTGCTTCTCCAAAACCTTCAGAAATGGACTGGAAACCAGAAAGGGTCAGGCTCTGTCTCCAGAGGTTTCAAACGCCCACTGATTCAAGCAGGCATTACTTTATTGAGGTAGGCTGTTCTCCTCAGCACATTCGTATTTCTGCTCAAGTGCTACCCCAAGAAGTTGCAGGAAGGCATAAAATATAATTCTTCTCTTCTGCCTCCAACTCTAAAAAATAGGTTACTTTTCTGCCTTTGGATGAGCGTGACTCTAATGAATGCAGCTTTCACCTGGGCCAGGATCAACACTGATATATGTGAGAAAAGTTTAGCTGAATCCAAGGAAGTTTTGCTTTTACATCAGATACAGAATTTATGCTTACTTGTGCTATCCATTGCTATTTTACAAAAAGAAGCCACATCCTCCTATTTGCCAGTGGTAAAGTAAAAGAATTTGCCAAAATGCATTATGCAAATCTGTGGTAAAATTAGGACTAAACCTCCATCTTCTGTTATTGTCTTTTTTCTCTGAGCCTTGCTAGGTGATAAGCTGATCTACCACCAGCTGATCTAGGGTCTGCATTCTCTTAATTATCAGCTGAGCTCGTATTCCAGTCTAAAATAAATAAATAACTAATGAGGAAAAAGGATTATTTCTCCAGATTCCCACTACCTTTAGTTTGCTTTCTGTCTCCACCTGCCCATTTATCATTCAGGGAACATAAATAATTGAAAAGAATAGTACATAAAATTAATTGCAGAAAACACATGCTTTTAAATTCTCATCTGCATTAAAAAATAAAACAGTAATGCTTGAGGACTCCATTTTGTAAAGTCACTTCCAGAAGACTTTTTGCATCTGCATAGAATTAGCTGCAAGACTTAGCAGCACCATTCATCCTGTGAAGATGTTCTTATCTGACACCCTAGATCTTTATCATAGGAAAACATTAATTGAATATTTATTGACAAACACCAGAGAGAGGTGAGAAAGAGAGGCTGACAGAGTGGGGATGGAACAAGGCAAAAAGAGGTGAAAGTGTGATTGGTAAAGTGGGAGTGGAAATATTAAACAGCTGTTCTTTTTATAGATGGCCCTGACTGGTCTCCCTCCTGCTAAAGTAAGGCACTATATGATGTCAACGGAACAAAGGGAGGGCAGCGAATACCTGTTCCTTACCAAGACCTTACTCTAGGCAGGACAACTGAAATGCTTGACTTTAAAAAAGGACCTGAAGAGAAACTCTACAATGTTCTGTGCTGCTGCCCCCAGCACATCAAGATAGAATCAACCTGTCCCGGACATACAGTCACCAGGATCACTTCCAAGGACAACCTCTGCCATCTGCACTGCACACAAGGGATCAGAAGAGGCAGTGAAGAAGCCTATTACACAACCAGGCTGAATCCTGAGCATTCTCATCCATCCATTTTTCCTAAGGAAACAGGGCTTACAGAACCATGCTATGTTTACTACCTATCTCCTCATCCCATTCTTTTTTCTGTCAATATTTCTTATAGCAATTGGGCAATTTTAACCAAATTTGACAGTGAGAGTAAGAATTCTTCAAGACAAAAAAAGACATTGCCTTCCATAGACATTTATGAGACTAGACAACTGAGTGAAGGAAAGCTCTTAAAACCTCTTTTGGGAGAAAGTTGAAGTACGATCATGTCTTTATATTAGACATTAGAGAATCCACCCCCAAAAAAGGGGTGTGATGAGAAAAAGGAGGGAGATTGGATAACACTGGAAACTGGGCTCCATTCCTTCTGCTGCACAAAGCTAAGTTATTTTTGTTACCAGCACTTAACTGCCTTCCAACCATAAATAAAGTGACATAACTCATGTCTGTCAAAAATGTTTTGTGCCCTCTCTCTTCTACCTCCCCCACCCGAGGGAGAAGCATGTGTCAACAGCAAAGACTTCGCTCTGAAGATTTTATGGTAAATGTTTTTTTGTGACTTGCTCTTGAAGAAGATGGGTTGATGAAGGGCAGCTGGAATAAAACACTCTAGGATGCTCTGGAAAGAGGAAATATAGAAAGGAAGGTAGAAATGAGGGTAAAGCAAGAAACAGGCAATATGTAAGTGGTTAGTTGGCAAGGTTTCTAAGGGAATTCTGTGTTAAATAAATGGACTGCTGGATCAGTGAAATCAGGGCTGACATTAGGACACCTGAACCTGCAGTTCTGTAACAGGTTTACTCTGGAATGTTGTGTCCAATTTCCTCATCACTCAGGAGCTGGGGACATGGAAACAACACATAACTGTCAGATAGGTGGAGAGAAATTTTGAACTGGAGGAGAGGAGCACTGGGGTGGTAGAGCACAGCCACACAAACATCACTCAGAAAGAGATCTAGAACTAGGATGTTCTTAAGTAATTTACAACAATGATTGATTATTGCAAGAAATAATGGGATGGCACTAAAAAAGGGGAAAATGCAGGCTGAATACCTGGGGGAAGACTCATGGCAATGACATGATGCAGTAGGCTCCTAAGTGAAGTGATGAAGGCTACTTAAGATGTTAAAAACCAAGCTAAATAAAACACTAGGAAACATACATCAGGAGATACTCTCACATTGTTCTCACTTGACTGTGACTGTCCTATCAACTTTCTTACTGTAGGTGTAGAAACCAGCTTCCTTTCTCCCCCTTTTATTTTCTGGAAGAGCTCCCAAACTTTCTTTCAGAGACATTGAGATTCTCAGCTCACACTCTGCTATTGACAGAAGACCTCAGGTTTGTTTGCACCTTGACTGGGATTCAGATAATCCTGACAAAAACATTGCACAGACACGGCAGCTTTGCTCTCGCCAGCAAACTCATTGATGTGTGGCCCAAGGTTGTATGTGCCACTGTTGTGCTTCTCTTAAATCTTTGTGTTTTTTAGTGGAGGCATATCAAAAAGACAGATGATGCCAACTCCAGCACGTGGGTAGGTGCCTGTCCCTCTCCCTTCTGCAAATCACGTGGGTGCTCTCTGCTCATAAGCCTCTGATAAAAGGACATCCCTCTCTGTGTTGTTGTCCATGGGTTCAATTTTGCTCAAAAACTCCTAAAGGTTGCTAGGAGGACAAATGGTCCAGTAGTTAAGAGCTAACCGAAGGCTCAAGAGATGTGGTTATAATTCCCTCTGTGGTTTCAGGCAAGAAACTTAGCCCAACATCCACACAGGAAAATGTCAAAACACTGCATTTCAACGCAGTCAGAGACAAAGTGTTTCGTGGTGGAAATGCCAAAGGAAAAACAAACCCAAAACAAAACCTTCTGTTTGGAAATAGGGTTTTTATTTTCTTTTTTTTTTTTTTTTTTTTTTTTAATCAAACAAACAAATAACATTTCAAATGGGGGGCAAATATTGGGGCATTTAGAAAAAAAAAACCACAATAATTACATCAATTTCATCTGCCCCATATAAAGCAAGGCAAAACCAAAACATTTCAGGCTTCCTCTGAAAAATTTTACATTTTTTAATTTGTTTCAGACAAAAAAGTACATTTTGATCCAACTCAGACTGAAAGTGGGTTTCTTCCCAGTCCAAACTGTAATTCTGCTTTGACTGTCCTACACAAAATTAAAGCTCCAACTGGTAATGTATAAAGCAAATCGAGGAGAACAAAGGAAAGAGTTGACAATGAGATAATTTCAAGTTGCTTCTTGTTTTGTAGTTGCGTTTTCAATCCTAGATTAAAAGTACAGTAAGCCAGGAAGACAAATCTAATAGGGGTGAGAGTTTCTTTGAACATATGTTCTTGACACAGAGATTTCTGAAATAAAATAGTCTGGCTATCAGCCAGTTTCTCTGCTTAAGACGGATGTGACAAGTTATTAACTGAGATGGGGAATATATCTTTAATACACCAGTTACGTATAAGTTGCTCTGTTTATATTTCTATTCCTCTTTTCCCTGCTCTTTTTCTGACCACCAGGCTACTTGCACGAGACACTTTGAAAGCCCGTTGCTTGGTAAGATTTTGATCGCAACTTTCCTGCGGTGGTGGAAGAACTTTGGGAGGGCACTCAGCATTTCATCCTCAAAGTGTTTAAAGGAAGAGAGAGAGGAAGACAGAAAGGAGGACAGAAAGAGAGAACTAAGGAATTGAGAGGGATGCATTATTCAGCATGCTTGGAAATAACCCTTTTCACTGGCTCCACTAAGCCCAAATGCCCTGGAGGTTTTCACTATCTATCTTTTTCCAATGCAGCTCGCAAAAAAAAAGCTCACATCTGTCAAGATCACAGTTTCAAGAGTCCAAATTTATTCAGCTGAATGGGATAAAAGCGCCTGTTGGAAAAAGATTTGAAAGAGGGGTGGGGGAGGGAGACTGTCCGGTTCCTACATCTATCTGTCTTTCTGACTCTGTGCATGTGTGTGCGTATAAAACACACTTATTCAAACACACACACAAGCCAAGCTGCCCGCATTCCTACCAGCACAGAACTGTTTGTCTGTCTTCACGTAGGGCAGCTCTGCAAATCTCACATCTGTCAAGAGCTGGGCAGATTATATGCAATGACCTATAGGTACACAACCTAAGCACATATGGATGTGGTATCAGGAGATACAGATATTTATGGGAGACTGGGAGTGTGAGGTGAAGGAAATACGAGGAAAAGCTTAAAAATCTTGTTGACTTTTTAAAATCTCTGCCCTTCTTGATCTACTAAATGCTGTCACAAAAACATTTATTAATATGCAAATTCTAAGTAGCAATCTGGAGCCAGTCAGGTTGTGCTAATTTGCACATTAATATCCCTCTTCTGGTTTGCCTTTGCTCTCCAACGGAGGAGAAGAGGCAGAGGAATCTCGTGCTGTATCCTTTTAAAAGGCTGCCACGGCGGTGGTCCAAAGTTTCATTTGAAATGCTGATGCACGTTTGAAGAGGAGAAATACAAACAGCATCTAACTCAGATGCAGAATACAGGGCAGAGAGAATGGTGTGGGTATGAGAGAAAGCTATGCCAGATGCTTTCCCCACAAATCCCATAATTGCACCATAATTGCAGGCTGCAAAGAAGGCAGCACCATAATGAAACTGGTCTCAGAAACTGGCTTTAGAGTTCTGATTGTTTTACTTATGGACTGATTTGTGTTTTCTATGGCTGTGGTGCTTCCTGGGTCCGACTTCCCTGTAGCTCACAGATTGGGGGTGGGGTGGTGAAAGGAAAGAAAGGATGAAAGAACAGCCATCTCTGTACGGACAAAAAAAAGGAGGAGGGGAGGAGGGGACAAAAGAGAGGAGAAGAGGAGAGGAGAGGAGAGGAGAGGAGAGGAGAGGAGAGGAGAGGAGAGGAGAGGAGAGGAGAGGAGAGGAGAGGAGAGGAGAGGAGAGGAGAGGAGAGGAGAGGAGAGGAGAGGAGAGGAGAGGAGAGGAGAGGAGAAAGAGAAGTCTTCCTTAAAAAAATTAGCTTTCTCTTTAAAATTTGATCATAACAGAATGGTCCTCTCTTCATCCTGCAAGAGACGTAGCTGAGGCAGGAGGTAACAGAGGTCCATAAAAGTCTTGGTAGCATGAAGAAACTGAATAATATGGAACACATGATCAGTGAATGACTGGTTGATGTCCTTGCAGTATAGGAATCAGAGAAATTAGCCCGTAGTGGGTTCTAAATACAGAAAGGGAGATGATTCTTCACACTGTGCTTAACTAATGAAACAACTTGCTTCTGTATACATGTACAAAAGATATGCCTAAGTCCAAAAACTGTTTCAGAATTTAAGAAAGGTCTCCTTAATGCTCTTAATTGAAATGAGTCCACCTTAGAAAATGCTTAAGCCTGAATTTGCTGAAAGATTGGTCAGGACCTAGCAAAATACTTTTACCATCCTCTTATACCTTTATTTGAACACCTCTTTACAGACAGCTTGGAGAAGAAGCTACTGGATGAGATGGATTTTTGGTTTGAGTCAGTAAAGCACTTCTTAGAAAAGCTGGGCTTTTGTTTAGGTGAATAAATATGAGACAAAACCTGTAAGTAATCATGAGAGCTGAACACTGGAGTAATAAAGGGGCTGACCCCGTAATTATGGGCACATTCCTGCAACCTGCTTAGATAAATTCTGGTCCGATATATGGTGTATTTTGTCTTGGGGAAGGTGAAGATGGGGAATAGCCTTGAATTAGGTATTATATTAAGGCAGCTGAATGCTCTAGACCAGCAGGGTTGGGGGAATGTTTCATTAAATGTTTCATTTTTCGTTTTTTACA
The DNA here is from genome assembly GCF_964273445.1 of Streptopelia decaocto. Taxonomy (NCBI): domain Eukaryota; kingdom Metazoa; phylum Chordata; class Aves; order Columbiformes; family Columbidae; genus Streptopelia; species Streptopelia decaocto. The sequence continues at coordinate 74,468,797 of NC_138657.1, forward strand.
GGGAAACTGAAACACTGAAGCAAGAGACTGGCAGATTCTCTAATGGTCTTTCAGAATTTTCCCTTCTGATCTTATGTCAGACCGGTAGATAAAATAATTGTATTGTTATATATTCAGTCCTAAAACCAAGAGTGATTTTGTGATGTGAACCTAGCCAGCTATCCCTAGTGTAACTTAAATTGATTGAGATCTCCATACCCTGGACTTCTTTCTCTAGAGACTAGGTTGAGACCTTCAACTTGCTCTTATCATTTGATAACAGCCACTTTTGCTCCTGACTGCCCTAAGTCAAATGGAGTCCAGTGACCCTGAGGTGAAAGGATCATCTCCAGCCAACTTGATCAATAGCCTAAGTCTGTTTAGCAAAATTGTCAGGCAGATTTACCAGCTGGGTCACCAAGTGTACCTACCCAGACTTTCACTCATGATGTTGATTGTAAAGCTAAATATACTTAATTCACACACTGCAAAAAGAGAGAGTTCTGTTACAGGCTCAAGCCATGAAGTCCTTATTGACATAGATTCTTCAGTCCCCATAACCAATTGTAATTTCCTGGTAAAGTGATGCAACATCATCTACCTTTATTTTACACATATGCATAAAGATATAAACGAGAGGTAGAAAAATGGATCCACTCATCTCATTTATAAGTGCAAAGCAGAGTTAATGAAGATGAAACACATTTATTTTTAGCTACCTTGAACATGAAATGCCTACTTTAACCTATTTGTTCATACACATGCCACCTTATATGACAGACATCTCTCCTGGAGATTTATCCCTTTCTGAGACAGTTACCTGTAGTGGGTGTGAGAGTGGATACACCTTTCTTATCATTGTCTGCAGAAGAAGCAGAACAGCTTGTTTGGATTACATGCACAATTTTGAGCAGTCTGAAATCAAACGATATTATAATCTCTCCTTCCAGGAGATAAAGTGGCTGTGATCTCAATTCTATCCTTTCACCCATTCTGGGCCCAGGTCTGTGGGAACCTGCACCTTGTGTCAATACTTATCCTAGTGCAAAATCAGTATAAAAATTCTAGCAAAAGAGAAGGATGGTGCTTGTTTTTATTATAGTTAGCACTATGAAAACAAGCATGTGGAGGAAAAGTGTACGATCCAGTATTGCTATCACAGGGGTTGATGAAGAGATGGTTAGAGAGGGAGATGCCTTTGGTGAAAGCTGGACCCACTGACAACAATCCTAGACAGGCAAGGGAAGGTGCAAGGTCAACCTGTAGATCACTGGAAACTAAGCACTTCCAATCCATTAATTAATTACACAGCTGGAAAGAGGGGACTGTAAAAAAAAGTGAATACAATGACATTTCTGACAACAGGAGCCCTGTGTTTATCAGTCATAATGAGCTTCTTACATCTACCTGCATCCTTCCTCCCCCAGAGCTGCAGCTGCACTGGTTAGACTGAGCACTTGGTCTTCCCTCTCCACCCTCCAGTCAGTCCCCTCCTTCCCCATCTGAAGATGATTCAGTTATTCCTGTCAGCTAGGGACAGGGATATCTTTGTACCAGGCTGCTTGGAGAGTAAACACCACCCCATCGATGCAACACATCTACCTGCTCTTTCCTTGGGCTCCTTAGGCCAACAGCTCCTTTTTCCACCCTATTCAAGTCTTGTGCAATAAGCCCCTGGCTGGAATTGGAGGGCTGAAGACAAAAGTGACACCACCTGTTCTAAAAGCTTGAAGCTAATGAAGAGAGCAGACAAGCATGTTGAAAATAAGTGTGGGGTTTTTTTGTTTGTTTGTTTTTGTTTGGTTTTTGTGTTTTTTAAATTTGGTTTGTTTGTTTTTTTGTTTTGTTTTGTTTTTGTTAATTGTTTTTTCTCAAGTAGCATAGAATTAAATCACTTGTTGAAGTAACCAACAACGAAATAAACTTCAGAAAGACAGATGGAACAAATTCACAGGTCTATGAGTATCTACTGAGCACAATGACTTTAGAGCAGGAAGTCCTTACAACATTAATCTTAGGGAAGAAAATAATTGTCTATTCTTATATTATGCCCCCAGTCACACACAACCAGCTGTTTTAAAAATGAAATACTAAGATAGATAGACTTCTGATCTCACCTAAATAAGACCTACTCTTAAGCTAGCATGGAACAGACTAACACCCACAGCATGAAAGCCATAATTTAGGCCTGAGACAACACCATCATTTGTTCTGCCCCTAAAGATTCCTTCAGTACTTGCCTAGCAGAATCCTCCACTATGCCCTATTGCTGGAGAACAGCTCTACTGTACATAGGGAAACTGAGACAGAGTTAAATGATACACAAAGATACGAAAACCTTATTTTTTTTCAAGGCAGGAGTGAGAGCACATTACTTTCTGAAAAGTGTGAGCCTTTCAGTTAACACAATCTCTTTCTTCCAGTGCCAACTTCATTGGGTAGCTCAGAGTTCATGTTGGAGAGGACAAGTGTGCAGCATATCAAACATTACTGCATATTTCTAGGAGGGGAGCTGCAAACTCAAGAGTGTTACCCCTTCTGAACAGAAGAGTAGAAAGGTGTGAACTTGTCATTTGGGAGAACGGAGCTGGGGTGCAGATGGTACAACTTTAATAGTCTTCTCTCATTTGCAAAGGCTAAGAAAAGGAACAATGCCTATTACTGTCTCCTGATTTACTATACGCTAACGGATGCCTCTGAACTAGCAGAAGTCATTCCGATTACATTCCTGCATTATCAGACCATTACTTGACAGGGCAAAGATTAATCGCAAACTTTCCTGGGACCATTTATTCCGTTTGCCAATCTATCTCTCCCCGTTACGCTGCTTTGGTTGTGTTGTCAATTTTTCAAGTGCCAAGGAGTTTGGACCGATCCAGTTTTCTGTCTATCCATCTGTCACACACCTGTCAATCTGGTTCGATCTGAATGCGCTATTTGCTTTGGGAAAGTCAGAGGAGGAGGGGAGGTGGGCGGGATGCTGAACGGTGTGGGAGACAGAAGGACCGTGTTTGAAAAATAAACACAAAACAGATTAGCAGGCTGTATTATATAGAGAATGGAGGATTTAGAGAAGCCATAGAGGTAAAACTGAAAATGTAGCAACATAAATTTAAGATCTCCCCTGGTGCTGCAGGCAGACTCAAATCATTAGTCTGAGAAACTATGAATGGGATACCTCAGAACACCCATGGATTTATGGTCATGCTTCTTTTTATTGTACTGCTTGGTGCAGGGCAGTGTGTGAAATGGATTGAATGGGAGAACAGATCTTTTAAGAAAATAAACTTTTAACTCAGTGGTGTAAGTCATTATTCAACATCTTCAGAGCTTAGCACCAAGAGTGTTCAGGAAATGTAGCAGGGGGAAAGTGAATTGTACAAACACTTAAGAGATGAGTTAATTACACATCCTGATTTCCTTTTAATCGGTATGCATTAAGGCAGTGAGTTTGTTTGCCATTAGTTTGGTTTTGAAGAGGATGACCTTTCCTTTCTAAGCTGTTCTACTTTACCACCAGTGTATTTGTCCCGTGACTAAGAGGTATTTTCGCCTCACTGGTAGATATCAGAGAAGATCCTGCCATTCAGCTCAGCTCATGAGTAACACTCCGTGCTTTGCCATGTAGTTCATACAGATTTATGATTTGGAAATGGTCTTGATTCTGAATTATAATCCATCTAGGTTCAAGAGGGATTTAATTGGACACAGTGGTTCAGCTCCTGTTTCAGGAATTTAACTAAGATACTAAAGCTCAGAGTTCAGCCACCCTAAGCTTTCATTGTAGTCAGTGAAGAAAAATATAAGCAATTCAAATATTAAGTGGTTATATTCCCTCTGGAAAATATCTCCTCCCACCTTTAACAGACTATAGTTATTAGAAAACAAGTGTAAATTTCTCAGGTAATTGTCTAAAGCTAGGGGGGTAGAACCTAAGCTATCTATCTGGGATCAATCTTTAGCTCAAATGATACTGATCTCCAGAAAATAGGAAATGCTAGAGTTCAAAGGCTGCAGCACCAGTTTTAGTATTCAGGACTCTCTTGACACTCTCATTCATTCAGTTCTCTTTCAGATCAAATTTGGTAGGAAGCACATGGCAATGATTACCTTGCTCCTCCCTTCCCATGATAATTAACCAGACTTTGTAAACATATTGACTCCAGTCCAAATTGGTCTTCCTCATACTTTCCTTATAGTCCTTGTGCTAGAAAAGTGGGGACAGCTTCCTCAACAGGGACATCCTGGTCGATCAGCTATTGGTTAGGACCTTTAGCAAAACAAAAAAGTAAGACCTAAACTTTGCAGAAGCATTAAGCAACTGACAACCTCAATAAAAAAGGTGAGAAAAACTTACAGCTGACAAAAGTTTGTTTCAAATTATTTCACAGCAAGTTCCCATGAATGGTGCTGAAATCAAAAATATGTGACAGATACACTGATCCCAAACCTAGATGAGCTACAACAGGTAAATATCTCTCCTTTCACAGAGCCATGGTGTGATGTCTGTCACAAGCACCAGGGGTGGGGAACATCAATTTTATTTTTTTTTTCCCTTTTAAGATTTCCTCTTTCTTGATCAGCATGCAACAGTGTAGAAGACAAATTTTAATTTTTTAACTTGCCTAACAGTAAAAGACCTCTACAGAGTTTATGCTTGTCAGTATCACTGTTGCAGAATTAGCACTTAAGCATCTTTAAGCCTTCTTTTTTACCTTTTCCCCATTTTTGAAACTGAAGGTTAAAAATGAGACAAAGTCGAATGATGTTCTCAGACAAGTTTGAAAAATCAGACCTGCCAGCTTTATCCCATCACTGTGGAGTGCCAGCTCCACCTTCATCAGCCCACATTAGAAGTTTCTCACCTTCAGTCCATTCAATCAAGTGAAAAGGGTGCAGGTAGATGGAATAGGACAGCTGATCCAGCATCTAAAGTGTCAAATTGGAATATTCTTTCCAGAAAATCCTCATTGGAGATGAAGAATAAAATAAAAAAGAGCCCTTTCTTCATTCTCACTAATCACCCTCTCTCTCACCTTTCATCATCACCTTTGCATGGAGACAGTGTCTCCATTTCTGCCTTCTTGCATTAGAAAACTTCTTTGTAAAATGGAAGAAAGTGCAGGTGATCTTAGAATGTTTCACACTTCTTACGAAGATTACAATCACGCATTACTAGTTTGAATCCAGCTTCAGGTGACCAAGAGACCCTAGAGGAATGTCTGAGGTGACCCATATAGAGTAAAGTGGGAAGAAGTTTCTAATGGAGAGCTCTTGACCTCTACTCCTAACAATTCACATCACTTTGCACTCTTGTTAGAGCTGCATGAGGACTGTGAGAAAGAAGACAACAAGGTAATAATAATTTTAAAGATAGGTCCTTCAGGATGGGACTCAGATGTCCTAAATGAGGCTGACTGGAGAAATCCAGCCCGGTTAGAACACCAGCCTCCAAAGCTGATGATCTCAAACCATTCATCAGCAAGGACATGCTCAGGTAGGATATTTGTGAAAGCAAAAGGTTGAATTGTAACAAAATCCCCCCAGCAATACTCTTAGTATCAAATGCAGGTGAAGTCTACATAGCTAACTCCTCTCAGACCCTCCTCCCCTGAGTCCAGGCTGCCACCATGAAATATCCTGGAAAGGACTGTCTGAACACACCATCACATCAGATCTACCTGTCACTCTCTACTTCTCTTCAACCCTTTACTCCAACTACAGGTCCCTCCTCTCTTGTATCTTTAAGGTGTTGGGTTTTTTGTTTTTTTTTTTTTTTTTGTTGTTGTTGTTGTTGCTCTTTGTTTTTTTGTGTGTGTGCTTGTTTGGTTTTGTGTGCTTTTGTTTGTATTTTTTGGTTCGTTGGTTGGTTGGTTGGTTGGTTTGCTTTTGTTTTGGGGGCCTTGCTGTTGCCATTGTTGTTTGGTTTGTTTTTCAAAAATAAAACATATTTCTGATCTCCCCTTAACACCCACTTCTCCCTTCCGCAGAAAAAAAAATAACGTGTTGTCCAAGCTTGTTGCTACCTTTATTTCTAAAGCAGACTTTTTTCTTCCTTTATTAATCCAAGTCTGTTGTTATTATTTTAAGTATTTTTTTCAGCAGAAGTGTCAAAACTTTAAAACAATGCAATGGGGGAAGATGAACATTTCTTCATGCTTAATAGAAGAAAAGACTATGAGATAACAATAATATTAATCAGCAATTTAGAATAGGACAGGTCTTTGACTCTTCTATCCCAATTTGAGCAAAAACGTGGGATGGGAAAACCCATCACACAGCTGAAACAGCAAATGGTGCATTACTACTGCATACACAGGAACAGTTAGGGGCAAAAAGTGCGTAGTCACATATTCTCATATCTTAAGCTGCCTTACGGCATGTTTACATGCCAAGAGCAAACTAGATTTCCGAGGCACTGGATATCCACACAAAGAACATCCTAGTATGTAGTAAGACCTTATTTGCTTAGATTAGCTAGAAAAAAAGTGCTGCAAACTCAAGCCCTCTGTATAGCTCCTCTGTATAGCTCTGTATAGGATTTACTTGTCCAGCATTTCAGGTAGTTAAGAGACAGCATCTTAAATTGTCTCTCAGTTGTACCTCACCATCTCTCCTGCTTTATTTCAGTGCCAAGCCAGCGTCATTGAAAACAGAGGTCAACAACTGATTGTGCAGGTGCCAAAGATGGCATGGAGTAAGCCAGAAGAATGACGAGATGTGGCTTTTTGAAAGACACATTTGAGAGTGACAGGTGCCTCACACAGGAGCAAGATATCGCTGATCAGCTGTGTGTGTCTTTCAGTGGCAGTCTCCTGGCTCCTGTTGAGTTTCTCTCTGTACATGTAACCTCTAATTTTGAAAATAAATGCTTTGCATGGAAAAAAAAAAAAAAAAAGGAAAAAAAATTCCAAACATTTCTCTATTTAATGGTTGTTGATTCCATAGTTTAATTTATGACTGAAGTTTCACCTTGCTCTGAAACACTAAGGAGCATTCATATGATCAGTCATCAAGCCTCAGTTGGCAGGTAACAATTTGTGACTGAGAAGCACAAGGTGGCAACTTCTGAAAGTGCCTTTCCATTGTGTCTCCCCTCAGTTGTGATAAATGTATGTAATGATTTAATCACCTATTTAGGGAAAAAAAAAGTTACAAAAGAGTGATGTTACACAACAAGTATCCACCAACAGAGCATGCTGATGTACAATAGTGTGTGCTGTATTATGTGTAGCATGATAGAGTGAAATAATTGCGTATATTCTCAGAGAAGAAAAGGACCCATGGACAAACCTAGATTAAGTCCGATTCTCTATTTGAAGACATATGATACAATGTAAAGTCTTTTGTGAACTGACTATTACTACAGACTTGCATGAGGTACTGAAGAAAGGTGCCCCATGAATACCAAAAATCAGTGAGAAAGGGGTGAGCAACCAAACTAACAAGTGCAATAACATGAACACATGCTGCCCCCATCCTTTTAGCTCAGCAGAGAGTTAAATGTGCTTCAGGATGCTACCAATAACCTTGCCCAGCCATTCCTGTGAGCTGTGCTCCCACTGGAAACATTAAAAAAGGTTCCAGCAGGGTGGGGATGAGCAAAGGGGGAGCAGGTTGCTAGTCTTCAGCGATATGCTGTTTATCCAGCTTAGCCATAAAGCAACGTAAATCAAGCATGTCATCCTACCTAATTGCATGTTCATATAGGACTTAATTGGTAATATTCCTGCAACCCAGCTCCTCAACCTTCATGTTGCATTGAGTTCCTCTCAGAGACTAATGAGCTTTATACAACAACAAACATTTAGGTCTGTTGTTCTAATTCATTAACATAATGGGCAATACAATGAGCAGTTATGATAATAAACACTAATAAGAGGTACTAGCGACACTTATTCCTAGCAGTACCAGGGCTGTGTGGTGTGCTTGTACAGTGCCAATGGTGTGACAAAAAGGGGGTACAGTTCTTCCAGGTCCTCTCTCAGTACAAACCCAGAGGATAAGTTAATGTCTGCCAGCTGACACTGTAACTGGCCACTGGGACTATCTGATCCCAAAATGCACATTTGCAAAAGTTGTTTTAAGACTTCACTGAACATAACTCTGGTTCACTGCAGCTTAGTCCACTCTTACGCCAATCTCTACTGGACTTTGGATTATGTGTAAAACACCACAGTGCCATCAGAAAAGCTCATTCTTCTTTTTATTTCTCAGCTAAAACCTGGTAATTATGGGGACCCTGCTGAAAAGTGTACTATATGATACTGGTAACCTTCCGCACAAACCCATACCCACTGCTTTATTAAACCTTAAGCAGTGATCTAAGCAAGTTCAGATCCTACACTATCTGGTCCTTTCAAAATTTGTTAATCTGTGGCCTCTTCCTCATTTTTGGATTATGGGAGAAAATACTTTAATCTAGTTAGGATGGCATGTATGTCTTCTAGGTAGGACAGATCTATAGAATTATACTTCATTCTTTGTCATGTCAAAATAACCACCTTGACTTAACAGTCACATGTTTGGGAAGTAAGGTATCATTTACCTTTTAACATGGTCACTAAAAATGGTAACCCATTTACAGGACAGGTTTTTTTCCTCCCTTTACTCTTTTATAAACAGAGACCTTTCATTTCTACAGTTACATTCAGGTCCTCAGTGACAGATATTCCACAAGCAAAGAAATATAACACTACAAAACTGTATGATTTCTGAAATTTATGGCTACAACTTTATTACAATGGAAATATTTTTTTCTAATTGAAATTTATGCTGCTTTTATGACTCTAATACAATTATTCCTTATCGTACATCCATCATAATTTTATCTTCTTGTAAAACAAAAGTCCCTGTTTCCCTCACATAGGTAGAGTTGCCTAAAGACGGAAGGGGTGAGTCTGAACTCTAACAACATGTTTTTGCATGTAAGTGTAAGGGCAATATTAAAGTAAAATCATAGAATACTAGAATCTTTTGGGTTGGAAAAGACCCTTAGGATCATTGAGTTCAACCATTAACAATAAAATAAACTCAAATAAAACCATGTGGAATAAATGTGAAATATCCCAAAGGCTTATAAGAAAAGATCATGCAAAAAGCCCCCTGACAGTTTAATGTCATATTCCTGAAAAGCTGGATACCTCTTTGGAACATTTTAGAACAAAAATGTATCAGAGTTTAAAGAAGGTTGAAAAACTTTTTGCTGCAGTAAGTGAGAAACCCTTTCAAAAAAACCACAAATCACCATCAAAGACTTCCGGATGGTGCTGAGAACCTGTGATATGCAATGCATGGTATAAAAAATGTCTCCTGCTGGAGGTGCATAATCTTTTATAACTGTGCTGTCCCTCATGGACCCTACATGTGTTGGTAGTTGGTACAATGACTCAGATTTTCCACATGCTTCCCACCAATAAACAGTGTTTCTGTAGAGGCAGTGTTTTTAACTATGGTTGGAGTTAATATCTGTAAGGACACAAAATGACCACTCTGTTGACAGACTCAGATATTTATCTTCTACACATGTGACTCATGCATGGTGGCAATTTCACCCATATGTTTAGCTACAAAATTTCCCCATTGAGTAACAAAATACCGTAGGTACAGTTATTTTTTGAATAAAATCATCAATGACTCTCTTGCTATGAAGTTCCCTGGGAGCAAATAGACAGTGTTTTTTCTCTTACAAGATTCAGAGAAGACAGGGAAGAATATCTCATCTAAGCTATCTGGATTTTAAGCCTAGATTCTAAGCTAGTCATTTAAGCCAATACTGTAATCAATAAAGAGTGATCTGTACCTCTACAAAGGACACTCGTTCCATCCTAAAATTGATGACATATTAGAAATATAAGTAATACTAGGTATATAACTTTCAAATGGTTAGAGGCAGCTTGAATCTGGCAGTGCAATATTTAAAGTTTCCACTATTCAATGTTCCTCTGAACTCAGATGTTGCATAGGCCTTAACGTTTATGTTAGGCACCCAGAGTACAGAATCTGAATGTTATCATCTTGTCCTCCTTAGTAAGAAGAAAACCTAGCTTAGTTCCCACCCAGGAACGGAAAGACACCTTCAGTAATGCTTTCCCTGAATCTCCTTCTTTTATTCCACTATGTGTCTTGTAGGAAACAACCTTTTCGGGGTCGGAGATAGCTTTTAATGTGATTTGCACAACATCAAGCAGACAATTTGCATGAAAACTCTCTAATAGCCATTGTCATCATAGACATGGAGATTCATCAGTTCATGCATCATCCATTCACAAAATCTGCTCATCTTTCTCACTTGGACTGTGATCCACAGCAGCTGCAGAGAGGTGAGTGTATGACACACTTCCTTTGGAAAGTTTTGTTTTGTTTTGTTTTTGCAACCCTCTGTCAGTGTTATTTTACTGACCTGCAGCAGATGCAAGCCTCTGATTCAAGGAGAGTCTCTATTTCGATTAATGGGGTATGAGGATGGGGAAAGACATGTTCATTTGTAACCTGGGAATTCTGAGGGGTACCTTTGCCTCAGGATCAATATTGCTGGTACCACAAACACCTCTGCCATCCTGCCTTCCTCTCAACAAAAGCACACATCATCTTTCTTCCTTTCAGGTCTCCTTCCTGCTCATCCCAGAAGCTTTTACAAAAGTTACCCCTCCCTGTCAAAGCCAACTCCTAATGGAGTTTGGTCTTGGAAAAAAAGAGGATAGGTAGAAAAGTTAATTGTTTTAGAGAGAAAAATTGTTCTCTGCTTTCTCCTATTATAGCACTTTATTTTCCACGTGGAAAATATACATCAAACTTGAAAGAAATAGTATTATTTTCAAAAAAAGAAAAAAAGAAGATGAGTATAGGACTCATTGGTAAATTTGAACCCCATCTTTGACAATCTTACCATCCATTTATCTACAGCTTGACTGTGAAAGATGTATTGGTGGCAGCTCACTTAATGATTTTAGAACTAGTACTGCTGGTGCCCCAAGCCAATTTGCCATTAAGCAGCAGAGACTTGGAGCTTTTCCACTGTACAGTCTAATTTCTGTAGGGAAAGGAGATGGGAATTCTTTTCTCTGTGTGTGATGAAAAGTTGATTCTCACCAGTAAAGATTAGAAAACAGATCTGCAGTTTTCTGATGTATATTTTAAAGGCATTTGACATCATTCAGAATGCAAATCCACGACACACAGAAATGGAAAGCAAATCCAGCCAAGAAGTGTTAGCTACCACAAAAGCTAGTGAGCATTCTTTCTTTATTTATTTAGGAAAGGGGAACCCCAGAGTTACCCCACAATTCTGGCTGTAACTAGAAATCAATCTTTTTAGAGAGTTGTGCATAAATATAGCTTAAACCTTCAGATGGGATGTCTCCTCTTTTATTGTAAATTAATTGGGTTTGAATATATGGTCTACAAGTTGTTTCCAGAAAGTAAGCACATTCATTCAGAAATTCTGAAGACTTGTAGATCTTTCAACTGCAACTGCAAATCTTTCAGACTTCTCTTGCCAAATTTACTTAAAACATGGCAGTGCAGACCAGCTGGTGTCAGCCCAGGTCTCCATCAGTGCCAGGCATAGCACCAGTGCCAACAGTTCTCCATCACTACTTTTCTCTGACCTTTTACATAGCACAGGGCACTGAATTTTCCCATTAGGTCTTTATTAAACACAAGGACTTTCTAAGTTGAAATTTGTCTTCCAAAAGAACCCTGTATGTTTTTGAAGAAATAATAGAAAATATACACTTGTTTTCCAACAACCAGTTGTACTCACTGCTTAAATAATAATAATTAAAAAAAAATTAAAAAGTCCATTTGTCTAATTTTAACTTCTGATCTTTGTTTCTTGCAATGTTTGCTCCCTTAGGCTGAAGAGTCTTTTATTACCTGGTACTTTTTTCTTTCTGAAGGCTGGCCACACACTCATGAGCTAACACATCAGAGTATCATGTATCAAGTCATGACTGGTTTGTGCACGTGACTTCAGCTCAGACCTTCTACTTGGTAACTGCTGTGCAATAATAGCATGGCTGGCTGCTGCGTCTCACCAGGGTGGTGCTAACTTCATCAGTGGCAAAAATATTGTTTGTGATCATGTAATTGTGCCCAACTCCTTCCACTCTGTCTCTGCTCCCACTCCCACTCCTCATCTGTTTGTGCATTTGGATTTGTGTTCCCCTCTTTCTGAGTTGGACCTCCCTGCCACTGTCTTCTCCTCCTCCTCCTTTCCCTTACTCCCTGACTTCTTGCTGCTCCCAAAACCTGCTTTCATTGCAACACCACCTCCTCAACTCCTGCTGGTGGTGCTGGCAGTTCTGTTTCCTTAAGGACTCAATGTTAATAATGGCAGAAAAATCTCATTAGCTTGGATTCTGTAACTTCATTTTGATGTCAGGGAGCTACATTTCAACATCAGGAACCAGTGATTTAGACTGCAAGCTCTGTGGGACAGGGTCTCTACTCTGGTTATGCACAGTAATGACATCTTCCCATTGATGACGGTTCTTTTGACTTCTGGGGGCCTAGTAACAATTATAGCAGATTTAAGTGATTTCTCTGTAAGTAATTAGGCAGCTGTCTCTTCCCCTAGCCTTCCTGGGACCTCTCTGCACATGAGCTATGTAGTCTTTGATTATCAAAATTGTCAGGACCTTTCTTGAGTGTCTGTGAACCTGGATTAGTTCAGTCTGTGTTTGCCTGAGTTGCTTGTGGGTTGAACAATAATAATAGTTCATGCTTCCAGGCTATGAGGATTAAAGTTGTAGTGTTTACATCATGCTTTAAGATCCTTCAGGGAAAAGTCTTAGGATAAATGCAATGTTGTGTTGTTACAAAATGAGAATACTGTACAACCTCACAACCTCATTATTTTAATTTCATTTATGTTTCCAACATTAGTGGACTTTTTTTTTTTTTTTTTTTTTTTACATCTAGAAGCATATTTTCAATGGCTCCAAGTAAAGATAGAGCGGGGGCTGCCACTGATATTCACTGGAAGAAGGGAAGTCAATCACCTTTTGTCCTTTTGGAAAGCTATTAAGTATTACAAAAGGACTGGTAAATCAGATAAAACTTTCTGGCAATAAATGAGTGATTCTTCTTTCAGGTCAAAGAAGGGACAAAATCCCAACACCAAGTGTCATAACCCTCTGTGAAATGAGGCAGCTGAATTTCACAAAATTTCCATCACTACCATTTAAACATGACCATATTAAGGAATTAACTCGTTTATCCAGTCCCAAGAAATTATTTGAATGGCAGGGTGCAAACTGGCTCAGGCGTTTTTAGAGCAGTGGTACTCATTCCTGATTAACTTCTGACATGTTGTGACTAAAACCCACTCAGATTCCCAGGCTAATAACTTGTTCTTAAACTAAGCCAAAATTGCCAAGGATCTATTCTAGGTAGGAGTCATGGTTGGGAAAATCAGAAAGTTCTGTGTGATGTTGAAAAGAAAATCCCTGGATCTGTGTTATTCTAACAGATTCTAGCTGAAAGGCTTTATTTGCTTTTCAAATCTCTCAAGATCTCCCCATTCTTTTTTTTAATATATTATTGCTTTAGGAGAAAATTAACCCTTAAAAATGAGTAAAGGATTTATAATTAGATTGAGGTGTAAATTCTGTGTGTAACTGATGTTTACTTGAAGCCTTTGGCAGTTCTTGTCTAGTTTCTGGGATAATGATACAAATACAATTTTTACATTGTTATTGCAATAATAATAATAATAATAATAATAGTAATAAACTTATCTTCTGCTCATGGTGTAATCCTATTACCTTCATCAAAACTCTTTGGCAAAGATCATTCTGTCTTTCTGGTGGTGGTCTGATTTAATATCTGGGGAATATGCATTACACCTCACACCCAGTTTTAGGACTGATAGATCACAAACATTTAGAAATGGCTGCCATGGTCCAAAAACTTGACATATACTCTCAAAGAAAATTAAGACGTATACCTTCAAGTGTAAATGGTGGGTGAATGTTACTATTAAACTGCCAAAAAGGCAGAAATATTGTCTTTAGGAGTGATCTGAACAGGTCTGGGAGCTGCTAGAGGGTAATTTGGTCACCTTCTACTCCTAGCTCAATTCTAGTACCAGAGATAGAACAGTCCATCAGTTTTAAAAGCTATGCAAGATACCCAAGATGTGTATATGTTTCTTGTTAGCATTACTACCCAGTTTCCCTTCACTATCCATATTTGAATTCAAATATTTTAGATATCTTCCAGAGGAAGAAAAACATTCCTCCTCCATCTAGTCTTTCACCAAAACACAATTACGTCTTTTTTGCTTGAGTAAGTGGTGTTTTTTGTTTGAGGGGCAGATGCTGGAAGGCAGAGAGGGCTGATGTATCATTGAAGCAAGACAATTAAATGAATTTCATTTAGTAGGTCATAAAGTTAATGTGCCTGATTGGAACATAAGGATAGAAGAAATAAAGGAAAAAAGAAACCCTTGTAATATCCTTTCCACTTCTTTCCTCTTTCTTTTTAAGGATAGCCTATCATTAGTCATCATGAAAGCTCTCAGTGACCACTGAAACAGAGGAGAGACCTTTGACACAGCTTGATCAATCCTAATTGAATAGACCAGAGGGACAGTAGCCAAACAGAGGGGACCTATTCTTTGCATTTGACAGCCTTGTCCTTTTTATTTTGTCAGTTGTCAGAAAACATTGAGGCATTCTCAGGGTACATGTGGATGCTTTAACTTACCATACAATTTTTTGCTACATGAAGAAGGTTGTTTTAAGGCTTGAAAGGTGTCTGGTCTTCATAGAAGATCTAAGATTCAAATGTGGGGAAGTACCTGCTGGAGTCAGTGAAACAAATGGGAACTTTGCCAGGTGAGGTGTTGAAATTTTTCCTCAAATTAATAGAAGGTTCAGTTCCATGCCCCATCCCATATATCCCAATCCAAGTTGTTCATCATTACCCTTTTATTATTTACTTTATGCTTTGACAGGATAAGGACAGGAGGCTGAGAAGTGTGAGACTCAGTATTTCCTGTAACAAGCAGTAAGCAGGAGCAGAGTAGACAGATCTGGGGCTGGATTAAGAAAGAAGAAGTCTTAGACTAAAGAACATTAGTGAAGACCTTTACTTCACACTCACAACAAGCACTTTCCACTTTCATACTCAGCTCTGAGGCCCCTTTACTAGCACTGACTTCTCAAGTTCTCCTCTTGTCTTCCATTACATGTTATTTTTGGGGGGATCAGCTTTTCCTCTCCTAAATATTCTTGGCATCCAAGCACCAGATCACCAAGAGAATTCCCTGCTTTCACATTGTTTTCAGCTTGGTGATGAGTTTAAAATATGGAAAATCTCCTCAGAAACTTTGTCTCATGTCTCCATCTCAACTGTAAAAAAAAAAAAATAATAAAAAAAAAAATAAAAAAGAATGCTTGGAGGTGCTACTATCTTCTCCCCCTGTGTTAGTCAAGGCTCAGCCATAACTGCATCTCATTTCTTCTCCCACATTTTGACAAGTCGAATGGGAACTTAAGAAAGGTCCACACTCCTGGCACTTTCCAGTCACCTCGCTTACTGCATTTGTTATAATCTACACAGAGGTTTTTTTTGCTATAAAGACTGTCTTTCTCCATGTATTTGGCAGAGAAAATGCACACAAAGATCACAATTCCTCTATCCATCAACTGCATCAAGAAGACACCTTCTTCATGAGTTTTAGGGGAAGTGAAAATTGTCACATTGACAATTTCTCTGGGCAAAGTTTGGAGTTATGGCTCTGTTTCTACCATGAAGGATTTGCTACACAATCTTGTTCCTGTATTGTTCTCAAAAGGACATATCTCTGTAGAATTGATGCACTACACAACATTAATATAATTAAACCAGTCCAGCAAACTGGAAAAAAGGAACTCTGAAAGAAGGAATGAATAACTTAAGAAAGGTCAAAATGGTCATCAACACTGTCATGACTGCATGGCCATGGAGGGATATGACAGACATCCACAGAGAAGGTCTGAAGCTGGGGTGTGTTGGTGAAAGTTCCTCTCATATTCTGGAAAGTGTCTCAGCACTGAAAACCAGGTGAACTCAGCTGCACTGGAAGTACCATCTGAGCTCTGATAGGTCATTCTTAACTCTTAATTTAAACAATTCACAGGAATCTGCTCTTTCATTATTCAAATTATGCTGAGAAATATCAATTTCACAACATTACATTGGTTACTACTATGACAGCTGAGTGGGGCTTTGTGTGCAGGAACAGCAAAATGCTGTAATCTTATACCGTGTTTCTACTGACAAATGTCTCCCACTGTGGCAGCTTCAAAGGATTTTAATTTCTGCCTAGAGCAAAACCTGTACTGATGTTGGCCACCAAGTTCCTTTAGTCCCAGAAAGAAGAGAGGCCATGAGGGAGGTAAACTATTTCCAAACACGTCTCGGGCTGTAATTTAGAGAACTCAGGTCTCTGCTGAATTTAGTCCTCCAATAAATAAACAAAACTGATGTGAAACTCAGGTTTCTTTGCCTTGGTGTTTCCAACAGAGACTTTTGATTCTCCAGCTGCCCATGATTCACAGAGATGTGTTGAAAACCAATTTAAGACCCAGCATAACTGAATAGGGCACCACATTCATCCAGCTGTGGAGATTCATGCCAGTGCTTCTGGCACAGGACAGATGATGAATGGCTGGTGGTGTCTGGGAAGATTCTGCAGTGCAGAGCATATTGCCTTGATCTTGAATGTCAGAGAACAGGTCATCACACCACTAACAATAATGAGAATGTCTGGTTCTTATATCTCTTATTTTTATCATAGCAAAGAGAGTTTTAATATTAGGACAAGCAGAAGGGAAGGAAAGTGTAAGGTTTGAAGGTGGGTGGCTATGAAAAATTACAAGCATAAGGTTCCAGGCTTGCTAGCAATTTTCTCTTCCATATAAACAGGAAATTCAAAGGTGCAAGACAACTCTGTCTGTAAGTAACACATCTCACACTTTGACTTAGAGAAAAACTTTTTACTCAGGATAGAGATACCTTCTGAAGAGAGGAGAAGAAAGTAATCATCTGTGACTGTTACCATTGATGGTCATCAGTACAGTGAAGAAACAGTTCCTAAATGTACAAACTGCTCCATGTGGATTGTCCACCTGCTGCAGGAACCAGGAACCAGAAAGTCAATCTCTATAGCTTCTCATGTACCGAAATCTTACTAGATAATACCAGATGTCTCTGCTGACCTTTTCACGAATCAAGGACATGTATGTCTCTTCACAAACAATGATGTTTTCTTTCTGGTCTATGACCATATAGCATTTCCTCCCATCTTCACTCACATAGACATTTCTCAAGTATCTGAGCACAAAAGTGTTGGTTCATATACAAGCATCTCACGGTGCTTTAAAGACTTCTTTGTCCCTCAGCAAGAAAAAAGTTCCCAGTCCAGATTCTCAAAAAGCATAAGAAAGAGAGAAAATATAGGAATAAACTTCTGTCCTTCATACATATGGAAATATCACAGCAGGGTGTTGAGGACAGAACAGAGAGAAACTCAGAAACCAGAATGACCTGGATGGAAAAGACATATATTGAGTGATGGACAGACAGAGAGGGGCTAAGAAAAGGAGAGACCCAAAAAGGCTGCTTTAGAAAGCACACAAGTTGCAGGAAAAAATGAAAGAAGAAAAAAAGTTAACATTTGGCAATGAAGTAGTTCCTATTTCAGCATTCATCTCCTTGGACCTCCCAGTTCCTACTATTGATCTAGTTAAGTCCCAAGATACATGCACCACTTTACAGTTACAACATACTTTCCAAGGTATATATTAACAAAGATGCATAAGAAAGAGCAGCTTATAAAACAGAATTTATATGTGTGCAGCAATCACCAGCTTACCATTGCGTGCAATTTGGGTTTCATTGCCACAGGTCTATGATGTTCTAGAAACAACTCCAGGAATTTGGTAGAAAGTATTCCTCACTCAAGTATTCCTTGAGTAAATTGGTACTGAACCATTTATGAAACTGGTGAAGAATTACTGAAGAATTTATTGTGAGAAGAACCTTTGATAATATTGAAGTTGCCATGCCTTTAAACTTCAACTGAGGAGCAGTAAAATTTGGCGTAATTGAGAATCAGTTGCTTAGCTCATTACAAAATCAGATGTGCTTTTTTGCAGAAATTAATGTGAAGACAAGAGGAAAAGAAAAGGAAAAAAAAAAAAAAGAGACAAGAGAATCACTATATGGCTCATTACAAGTAAATTTGATTCTGTTCAAACAACCCTGACTACAGAGACATTTGAATCAGCAAAATGAGATACTTAGCAAGGGGCTGATACATCTCAGTCTTGCTGGACTGTCCTAACTCTTCATTCCTGTAGTAATAGTCAATTGAAAGAACTCATTCATATTTTGCATCTGCTTATTGCAGAGATTGTTTTTGTTTTAAGAGTCTGGAAGTCCTAGATATGTTATTTCTAAAGCAGAAACAGAATAACAAATTACACCCTTATTCTACAAAGCCCCCCCCCAAAAAAGCAACCAAAAAATCAAACCTGGGAGAAAATTCTTGCGTGATATTCTACAGAAACAAGAGAGGGAAAACTTTTGCACATTTTTGTGGTGTCTCCCACCCCATGCCTTTTGCATGGCACAAAGCTACATTTGTTTCGCTCTATTTGAATGATAAAATCAGTGCTAGTAAATTATTTCACTCATTCAGAAAAACTGGGGAAGAGTGAAATGTCAGTTGTCTCCAAATGTAAGCACGTTTCTCTCGCTCTACTTCTGTTGCTAACTGTGCGAGAAAGTCCATGGGAGGAGATTCCCAACCTGGCCATCAAAACCAATACTGACAGGCTATAACTTGTAATCAAAGACTGACCTCACTCAGATTGTATAGGACTCTAGGGAGAACACTGGGAACTACAGACTTGTGATTCTCACTTCTGTCACTGTTAAGATGACAGAGTCTATAATAAACAATAAAAAAATGCAGTACATTAATTGTACTTTCTGTTGGGAAATACTCAGCATGACTCCTGCAAAGGGAAACATTACCTTAGTAACCTCCTGGAGATCTAGCAGGGTGATAGTAAACATGTGGATAAGAGGAAAGCAAGATTCAAGAGAGGAGGCTTTTGAAGAGAGGAGGCTTTTCAAGAGAGAAGTAAATAGGAATTGGTCCTGGAAGCAATACTGTTCAATGCCTTTGTCCATGACATGGAGAAGAAACAGGCAGAGGAATAACCAACTTTGTACATATGATTTCCATTTCTAGAAAGTAAAAATGCTTTCTTGTTGGCAAGGAATTGATAACAGATCTCATAAAACTGTACAAATGATTGACAATTTAACTCCAATGTGGATAAACCTAAGCTAATACAACTAAGAAAAAAATACCTAAACCATCACTGATGGTTCACAATGCAGAACACCAAACTGGCAGGTAAGAAATCTCAGCTTCAAGTTGACAGGTGTCTGAAATCTTTGGTTCAATGTGCAGTGGCAGCTGAAAAAGCCAATGAGATAATGGGGACCATCATGAAGGTGTTGATAATGAGACAGGATACATCATTTTTCCTCTCCCTAAAAGGTGTGATGCACCCACATTGTGAGGACTGTGTGCTTTTCTGACTTCTACACCTCAAGATAGACATACTGAAGTTAGGTAAGACACAATTAAAGGCAAATATAATGATCAGGGTGATGGGGCAGCTGCATTCTGAGGGTAAATTGAAAGACTGGGACAATTCAGGAATCTGAGGAGAGATATCACTAAGATTTACCAAAGGTGAAAGCACTGGATGAGCTGAATGTGGAAAATTTGTTCAATACATCACCAAATAAAAGAAATAAGGGATCAAGGAAAGTAGCAGCAGGTCAGTTTAAAACAGACAAAAGAAAAAGTTGTTTATAAAATAAGTGGTGAACCTCTGGAACTTGCTACCATGGAAAATTGTGTGGAAGAACAATAGGGTCTGGTTTATAAAAGGACTGGACATTCGTAGACAGTATGTGTGTAAAATGGAGACCAATTGGATGAGGGATGGGAGTACAAAATGAATAGTCTGCAGAAAGTGGCTGGTTTTGCATGTTCTCCCTCCCTGAATAACATCTCTAACTGCTTCTGCTGCAGACCGAACACTGGGAGAGATGAGCAATTGGTCTAATTAAAGGGGCATTTCTTGTTGTCTTACATCTTTGTGCTGCTTTGTTGGCAGACAAGATTTCCATGACCATATTCTAAAGCAGGGCCTACACATCAGCTCTGAATCAAAATCCGTGTAGCAATGGTTGATGAGGAGTTTAGTCCAAGCTAAACAGCTATACTGAAAAATAGGGAATATGTGACTAAACTCAGAACCATGCTAATGTAACTGAATGACCCAGCCTTGAGATAACTTGCACTTGGTCAACGGAAAGTGGTGTGAGGACTAACTAAGATCTATATGGAAAATATTTCATGGATATATCATCTCATTACAATCTGATATTTCTAGGGTCAGATGTCTACCAACTATCTTCTGATACACTGAGTCAAGTCCCCTGCTCCTGTAAACACCATGTTATCCATGGCAGAAGGACATTTAAGGGAGTTCTTTTTCTGGGACTTTGCAAGAAATCACTATGATCCATACTGGCTTCTGACTGAGGATATTGTTTGTGAAACATTAGCTCATTATTTATCTGCTGGTTATTTTATACCCCAGGTGGGCCAGTGGCATGAATATTTCAAAAGAGGCTTTATTTATCAGTCTGAACATAATATAAGAAAAAAAATGGCCCTTCTCAGATGCAGCTGCTTCTTCTGATCCAAGAGTCTGGGGTGACCTGTAGCTGTCATTTTTATAAACCTAGTCAGCAAGGGCACCGGAGTCTAAATGATAGTGACTGATGCTATGGAAATAACTTGTCCTTTGTGAAGACATTTTATCATAGCACTCATAATTGGAAGAGTGAGTGTGCAGATCCAAAGCAGGGATACACCAGGGAAGTCCTGGTTATGCTGTTAGAAAAATCCTCTTTCTAAACATAGGGTAGCAGTTATGACCTATTTTTGGTAACCAGCACACAAGTGGGAATGAGGAATGGGTAAAATCTTGACCTCATCTACTCCTTCATGAGTCTTGGAAATAGTGAACCCCATCCTTGTTCTGTTGGCCTGGCTTAGGTCTTCAAAGCAATGGACACAATAAGTTAGGACCTATTCAAGCTTTGCACTTGGGTGAAAGTCATTCTTGGCATGATCCCAGTGAAAGACATTCAGCAGACAACAGAATTATACATTCAGACCATTTGGCTGTATGTAGTAACTCTAACTCCCTTTTAAATCCAGAAAGGGGGCAGACTCTGCCATCTGTTACTGCTAATGAAAGGCTGAGTGGCCTAACACACCTGTCCTTCAAGCAAAAGCCTGACCACAGCTGCAGCCTTGTAATCCACTGGAAACAAGAACTGCTTTGAGCTTGTGCTAGCCAAACTATAGGTGGGCTGCCCATTACCCTCTTTTTATGAGACAACCTCAAGGATTTAGACTGGCCACTGATGCTCCTTCTGTGCAGTGCATTTGTCTCTACAGAAACACAAGCTTTTCACTGCGTCCAGGCATCATTACTAAACTTGCAGAACATTAAACAAAGGCATTAAAGGGCATGAATGAAACAAATAATTTTTCTTATAGACTTTGTTGCTCACTCCTAAGAACAAAACACAAATAGGATGGTGCAATAAGCAGTAAATAGCACAAGGATACATGGCTGCTAACATAGTAGTTCCATATGCAGCTTTTCACTAGTTTCTAAGTGCCTGAAACACAGAGTTTGAAAGGAATTTAGGGGACTAGCTTACTATATGCTTCTACTCTACATATTTAAGATTAGAAGACAGACCAGACTATTATGTATGCCAGCTGAATACACCACAGTTACAGCAAGAAACCTGTTTCAACTCCAGCATAGCACGTTGCTCAGTCTGTAGTGAGGATAAAGCTTGCTATACACACTACAATGCTCATCAATAGCAGTACTAATTCCTATAGTAGAAGATATTTTTAAACTGGCCACGTTCTGATGCATCCTCTCTCACATTCATTCCTAAGAACCTCAATAATGATCTGTGAGAACTCCTTTAAAACCTATCAGGCATAACATCATTTGCAACATATTTTGTCAGCAAAAAAAAGTATTCTGTAATAAATAGATAAATTCTCAGTCCCATTTTTGATGTACAATCTGTATGATTGCCTCTGCCTGCACTGTTAATAGCATCAGAGTAAAAGATGTCAGGTTGTGGGAAAAATGTGGGTTAATACTTTAACCCTTTAGGTATATGGGTTATTTTATGCATGTCTTACACACATTCTAATTGTTATGATAGTGTGGCTCCAAAGCCACTCATTTATTTGAAGACTTTTAGATTTATTCCAGTGAGATCAAAAGAAAGACAAATTAAACTCACATCCAACAAATAGCCTTCCAAATATGTAAGTCAAGAGATATGAATCTGCAGTTATTGAAAACTACAAATTATCAGTAATTGGCCAGACAAGGTAAGAGTTTTTCCTGTTGCGCTGATTCTTTCTCAAAATTTAGAGGAAAGAAATGCAAAGAGCAAAAAAACCCCACAACAAAACAGAAAACACCTAACTACACATACATTTCTTTCATTTGTCCTAAGCATTATTACAGACAAATTTTACCAGTGTTATTGTTCATTTTGACTAAAAAAAAAAAAAAAAAAAAAAGTTGCACCATTAAGTTTGGCTGAAAATGGATAAGAATCAAAACTGTAAGTGATCTGGTTTTGACCAGTTTCCACCTCAGCTGTACAGACTAGTAAGTTTTGAATAATTCAGTCACAGAAGTGTTCAACTTCCTGAGCGTTTTAGACTTGTGAGTGAACCAGTTGAGGTATGGTTATATGATCAAACAAAGAGATTTCTTCTTCTTGATTTCAAGTATTGCTTTTCTTCCCGAAGGGTGAAATATAGGATGCATAGGGGAAGATGGACCATAATAAAAGCCAGAGAGATAAGGTATCTTAAAGCCCTGGAGAAGTCCTCATTTGAATTCTATTCTGAGCGTCCTGGCTTAGGCCTCTGTCTACATTCTCCTGCTTTTATTCTCTCTAGTTGTGCACTAACAACTTTAAGGCTTGTGAAGAATGTAAGCTGATTGCTTTGAATATAAATGGGTAGACTATTAAAAGCAGAATTTAGGCTTCTAGACTCATAAATCATAAAAGGAAGCATAAATTCTGTGTTTTAGTGGAGATTTAAATTCCTAAATGGGTTTTATAGGAGCCACATAAGACCTATTGACAATACCCCTTTATGATAAAAAGTAAATAGAATTGACAAAGTCAGAATTCAAAATGCCACTGCTTAGCTCCCACTAGCCTGAAGAAGACCAAAATATGGCTGGAGGAAATCTCAGAGGGAAACAAATGACAACATGAAATTAAATGTGTAATATTCCTTTTTATGCTGTGTGGGGGAAAAAAGAACTCAGAGAATGAGCCAGTACATTTGCATAACAAAGGAAATAAACAACAACAACAAATTGCCATCGTGTTCAAAGCTGATAATTGCACAGATGACAACAAGAAAGAGCCTTTCTTCTCAGCTCTCTAGGGGACGAGCCTTGTTGAGATGAGGAAAAAAGGTAGAAAGTGACCCCACTTGCTTTCATGAAAATTAGCAAGCTCAGAAAATGTCTTTGGTGCAAGAGGGTGGCCAGTGAATGGTGTGAATGCTGATGAACACAATGAGGGCAGAGGCTCAGCCAATGTCCCCATCAGCTCCATCAGATGATCAACAACTGGCAGCAGACTCTTCTTCAAATCACCTGCTTTTGGTCTACTAACATCCAACTCACCTTGTCAGCAAAGTCTTACTGGAGAACTGATGATGTTTGAGTGGGTTCTGCATTTTGTTTGTTTTGTTTCAAATTTTTATTAATTTCTCTGTTGGCATTTTCTTTCAGAGTCGCACTGAATTTGATTCTTCAAGATCTGTAAAATGTGGGAATCTCTCCTGTTTCTGCATAGCATGGCCTCAAGTAATGATCCTCAATTTTCCCAAGCCAGTTATCTGGATATCTCTCATTACTGGGATCAAGGGCAAAGTATTTGCAATCACTATCTCCTCTGAGGTTTCCCAAGCCCCAGAAGAGTTCTCACTCTGGAGAAAGAGGTACTTCTTCGGGCACCAGCGGATCGCAAATTGTAACTGGTCTTGTCAGCATGAAAATATGTATTTGCTTCGTCTGCAAGAAGAAACATAATTCAATTTATCCAATGACTTCCTAGAAGTATCATGAATCCAGAAGTCTACTAAAAGTGCTGAATAGTGGTAGTATTTTTTTTTTAATTATCCACTGTTAGGTTGTCCTTGAAAAGAACCCTTTGAAAGTATGTGTCTGATGAGGAAAGTCCTAAGCAGAAAGAAAGGATGTGAGAGACCAGGATCAATTAATATATCCCTATTTAACTCACCACTTCTTCCTTATTATTTCCCATCCCTGCATCAATAATACAGCAGACAAAGAAAATGACTGAAGTCACAGACTCTTATTCTAGTCCTTCTTATTCTAGAACACGCTCTAGTGGCAAAAGAGTAGCTGCCATTGGCAAGTCTCCATAGACTTGAGAGTTTTAAACCCCTGAAATCTGTCCTTTAACCTTATGGAAAATATCTATACAATCCCACAGTTTCAGCCATTTGATTTAAGGAAATAGCCTTTTCAGGGTTTCAAGAGTTTAGCACAAATAAAAAACAATTCTAGAGACACAAATAATTAAAGACAGTGTGTATTATATGAGGCAAGACATATGCATGTATTTTAAATTCTTTGTTACAGAATTCAGCAGCAGTTTTAATTTTCTGTCATGATCAATAGGATTGATTAAAAAGCAAACAGCTCCTCCTTCCACTCCCCTCAATAACATGAAGAAGAAAAACACTAATGTCTAAAACCAGTCAGGTATTGTTTTGTTTTTAAATCCTCTGGGATTTTTGTATTTGGTCTAGTTTGCTTTTATTCATTCCAGAATAAATGGACGACAGTCAGAGTGACTTTGAATAGGCACACGGTTGAGATACTCACATGATATCCCTGGGTTCAAGCCTCAATAGCAGACAAAACAGAAACTTTTGCCTGAGGCTTTAACATCCTATGTACCTTAACCTGTCAGTCCTTATAGTTGGAAGAGTTTCATCTTGTATAAATAATGAAACGTTTGTAGGGAAAGGGGGTGCAGGCATGAAAGCTCTGGCATTGGGGGACTCATTTAGGAGGAGTGAAGGCATAGATTCAAATCCTTCTTAAACAAAGAAAAGAGCAGGTAAAAGACTTTCCTATCACCCAGACAAATGTGGTAAGCCACTGGGCTACATCTGGAGTCTTTCATGTGGGTGGATTTATCTTCCCCCTCCAGCTCTCATAGCCATTAAATATGAGAGATCATAACATTATTCTAAACAATACTTAAAAGATGTTGAATCCTCAAAAATCTGTCATTAGGTAGAACTCTTTCTTTACAGTTAAAATTAGGATGTAAGAAACAACCCTGAACTGCTAGAGGAATATAGGATTAGTTGACCAAGATAGAAATAAACACCTATATGTGACTGCTAATGGATCCTCCACCTATCTGCAGACTCCTGTTTAAAAGGACTCCTGTTTCACTTCCTAAAAACACTTAATTTGAAAGCAACAGTAAGAGGTCATTATAAGACAAAAGAAAATTTTACATCTAACTGTTACTTTAACAAGCTGAGATGTTTACAACCCAGGACCATCACACTCATGCTACAAAATACGGACAGATTTGCTTTTGTCTCTGCTCCATCTCCAACAATCAAATGAAAATGATGCAGAGACCAGTTTCTCATGGGACCTGGGAAGCAGTCTGAGATACTCACTGGTTCTACTTTTGTGAAAAAATGAAAATATAAATCTGAATTATCTCAGTGGAACCCAGGACACAAAAACATTTGTGTATTTGTATGTGTATGTGTGTGTGAACAGTTTGTTCACTTTGTTTTGGATGGATTACAAAAGCAAGACTTTCATGTCTCAACCATGCAGAGGAGCTCATGAAGACTTAATCAGGTAAGTGAGTTCTTTCTCTGCTGGTTTTCCTGCCTGGCTGTTGGAGTTCAAGACCTGTAGGCAAAGGAGGAAGCACCAGTTGGCACCTCTCTGGGTGCATGTTCCACTGGTGCATCTTCAATGGTTTACTCCTGCCAGGTTTCAGTTGAAGCAGCAAGGCTAGAGTCTTCAGAGAGATGGGTTTTTGCAACTGAGAATAGCAGTTGCACAGACTGGACCACGTAAACAAGAGGAAAATGAGACTGACTTCATTGATGCTGGCTGACCACAGCAATCTGAACCAGGGACAGCTCACTCTAATGGGCTGTGGGAGTTGTATCAAGGGTGATGAAGAGTGCAGTAGGCAGAAGAAAGATTGGAAATGTTTGAAGTGAGAGTCTTCAGCCTAAATCCATCACAACACATAATCAAATATGCATGCAAAGCCAATCTTGAGCTGCTGCTTGGAGGTGCATAAAATCAGTTGTTTGCAGTGCTGGTCATTAGAAAGGACTGACTGTTAATGTTGTCAGTTTTCTGTAGTGTTCTTCAGTTTACTGATATGACAGACAGAGAAGGAAGCCCCTTCCTCAATATTTTAACTTAATTCCTAAGCAAAAGCAAATAATTTCAGACTTTGTGAAATTCATAGGGCCTGTTTGACAATGACTTTCTCATGTCTGGATTCTCTGATGTCTAATAAAGTATAAGACCAATGATCTGTTCCTTCAGTGAAACACCTGATAGTGCCTTTACCTCACCATTCTACCTGTTTCCAAAATTCATGTTACAAGAGAATATATCTGGACTTTTTTAGGCCCACTGCTTAATTTATCAGAAATCAGCTCAGAGTTCAAAAGGTGAAGGACAGACACAAACTGTGATAATATAGTCTTCCTTCCTCTTGGAGCCAGATGTATGAATTTAGGTTGCCAGAGCTGCTTATGGATCTCCATGGCAGTACGATGTCATTTGTCCAGTGAGTATATTGAGATAGAATTATCATGACCACTCCTCAGCTAAGCTGATTATCCTGTGCCTTCCCCACAACTGCCCCTCTCCAAGGGTCTGATCCCACCACGCAGGCAGGCCCTGCCCATATGTATTATTGAAGGAAATAGTCCCCTGTCATATTTGGAAGTGTCTGGCAAACACTAAGAAATTTCACAGTCTGACCAGGGAAGGAAAAGGGGTTTAACCCCAATTAACAAATAGTGAACTTATGGAAAAGGGAAAAAAAGGTTTACATCAGTTGTTTGAGGAATGGAGAAAAGCTGTGGCATAAAACTACCTGTGTCCCACATATCAGTTTAGTACTTTCAATGATGTTCCATCTTTTGAAAACTGGGTATTTGGTGTTTTGTACAATCCTGCAGTACTTGGATGGTTGTGTCTAGGATTTGCTATGGTTTTGTTGCTCTTGAACCAAATTAGGATCATTCAAGGAATGGTTTATAACAGGAGGAGGGCTATGATTTTTCTCTCATTAACTCACGCAAGTAACAGGACCACTTTGACCATGTGACAAAAATTTCAATTCCTGCCCTATGCCCTCCAGACAAACAGACAAACAAACAAACAAATAAACAAAAAATCACAACTCCAAGAAGTCACCGGGTCAACATCCAGCAGAAAAGAAAATGCAAACCTCCTAAATCCCATGTCCCTGTTCCTATTTGACATTGGTTCTCTCTCTCTCCCCCTTATTTATTTCATTTCCTCTACTCAGTGTGCAATGAACCTCTCCAGGTTCATTCATTCATTTCACTTTGACAGCATATCACTATGTGGACAATCTATTGAGGATGAGATGGAAATAATATTACACTACTGAGCTGATAATACTTGACTTTAATATCTCTTAGTAGCATCTCCATTGTGCTATGTCAGTGAAACAGATCAGAGAGTGTAGGTCTCTAGTGTAAGCCCAAAAGGTGGGGTGGGGGAATACTTCTGCTCTAAAAATTAAACTTCTAATACAGTAACAGAAGGTGAAGGGGCAGCAAAACTGCAAGGGGACAGATCAGCTGTGTTTCAAGTAGTACCTCTGAGCAGGTAGCTAATAAACATCTGTATTTAACTCCAAGCACTTTTCCTCCTTCTCTTTTCACCATCTCCTCGTCTTGTCTGCTGCCACTAATACACTAGGTTGGTTATATATAGCTCATTTTAGTGACATCATAACCATTCTATTGGTCATTATCATGTTACTTAAACAGATTTACGGTCTGTGCGTTTGAATAAAAAAAGGACAAAGGGGGAATGTTCAAGGAGCCATGAGAAAAGATATGCAAGAAATGTGGTTAAGACAACCCTAAGAAGCTCTGTGAGTGGCTTTGTTCTCGATATCAAGTCATTAAGTCTGTCTTGTAGGTGATACACAGGGAAGGGAATATTGTTCATGCTTCTTCCACTTTTTGGCTATCTGACCTTCAGGAATTATTTAGCTTTTCAGTATCCCTATCTACGTCTCCAGCTTGTGTGTGTGAGAGAGCATCTTCTGTGCTTTAATAGCTAGATGGACATGTACATGCTAAACGTATTTATTCATTTGATTCAGTTGGCATACTAGCAGTGGAGAACCTGGTTCAACAGTTGGCTCTAATAGACCCTGATCATGGATCGTATTTGGTCCTGAATGCCAATCATTTCACCTGAGGATGTGGATGGAGTTGGACAGAGGGATATTTCTAATTCTTTAAATATCCTCTGCTGCCTCAGCAAGCATCTCATCAAGGGAATCATTAACAGTGTGAAATTTTTAAATGTGTGTTTACAAATGATTCTGTAAAGAAGACGCCTGAAAGAGCCTTCCAGCTCTTCCAGATGAATTTCAATGTCCACATCAGCTATGGATAAAATGCAGAAGGTTGATGAGGTCAAGCCTGAAATGAGTGGATCTCTGTTTAACTCTTCATTTCCTACTGATGCTGGCTGACTTCCTTCTGCCTCTCCACCACTCCCCAACACAGCTCTCTGGTATTCCTTGTTATGTGCTGATAACCACAACTAAGCCCTCCCGCACCTCTTGCTGGCTGGTGAACCACTACCATCTATACCTAAGATTGTGAGCTATAAGTGTGAAATCAGAGTTCAAAGAAGAATTAAAATCCTGCATCTGTGTCCCTACCATTGCCTCATACTTATTTCTAGAGCAGTCAGAAATGAGGTGGTCCTGTTTGCTGTATTACAAGCTTGGAGAAAAGTGTGAATGAGAGCTGTGTTAAGGCAGAATAATTTACCAGAGAGGAAAAGCCAAAGGGAAGAAAATGAAAAATAAAGTTTTTAATGGGTTTCTGAACTTTCTGAGAGGCTGCAGACACAGCATCCTAGTTTTTGAGATCTATGCTCTGATGAGTTTTCTCCTTTTTTCTTTTGCTGCTAAACTTCCTCATGCAGCCAAAATACAAGTGGTCCCTCGGCACTGATTTATATTATTTTTAGCGATATGCAGGCAGCAACAGTTTTAGGCTCTCAAAGCCTAATAATATTTTTCCTTTAAAGAAGAAAGAGAGTGAGAGAAGTGATCCTCCACAGCAGATCGGAGCAGGAGGAGGTGACTGATAAAAGTTGGGACTGGCAGATTCAGCACCATACCCTAATTAGATGGGAACTTGGCATTTGCAGAATGACTTCTGCCCTGCCTATTCTCTGACTGGAGAAGGGAATAAATTCAGCACCTCTTAAAGCCATCGTGGTCTAAAATCTGTCCAGCTCTGTGAACAGCCTCAAATTTAAATTAGCCAGAATTCAAACTCCTAAAATAACATGTTCTCAACTACAAAAAACAGTCTTAAGGGTAAGGTAGTGGAGCAAGATTCAGGACACTTCAGTCTTCTTACCAATTTTGAACAGAAATTTCAATGTCACAGTGGGCAAGGCATATAACCTAATCCACATTTGTTGAATGGGTATGTTCTTTTGCTTGTCTTGTTTCTTCAGACAAAAACAACTTTGGGAAGGGGGTGGTTCTCCGGACATGTGAGTCCTTGATCTCAGGCTCTTCTAAAGCATAAATACCCAGAAGCAATTCCGTACTGGCATATCTTTATCAGAACACTGGGAGTAGATTCATCAGTACGGATTTAGTCATCTACAGTATTGGCATTTACATCTGAGATAGTAATCTAGGTCACCTTCACAGCCCACAAGAAACAGTCAATTCTAGAGCACGATCCATTTAATTCAAATGTAGATGTCAGGAGAATCACTCTCTGGAATTGCCTGTTTCTCTCCACTGACTGTATATAGAATCTAAGCAATTAAGTCAGATGCGTATACATTATACACATTTATGAATGAATCCCAAGTTGTGACCCCCTTCAGAAGACACCCTCCATCTAGACTTTTCCTGACTGAGCTTGTGGTTAGTTCTCGGCTGTGGGATCCTTACTAACCTATGGAGACTCCCCTGAGAACCCGGTTTTTGCCATGATCTGCTGGTGCTGAGGGGTTAGAGTAAATGAGTGCTGATGAATCAAGGAGTAGATTTATGGAGGTTTTTAGGCAACAACTTTAAATATCTTCTGTAGGATAAAGAAAAGCAACACCTACTGACCCTGAAATGTAATTCTGTCTGCAAGGGAAGCAATGCACTTTGACTTCTTG
Organism: Streptopelia decaocto; assembly: GCF_964273445.1. Classification (NCBI taxonomy): domain Eukaryota; kingdom Metazoa; phylum Chordata; class Aves; order Columbiformes; family Columbidae; genus Streptopelia; species Streptopelia decaocto. Next base: position 74,499,450 of record NC_138657.1, read on the forward strand.
TGAAATCTTGTGTGAGTGATGGTGGTCGTTCTCCACTCCACTCTACTAAGGCATCCCTTTCACAAAGAAACACCATTTCCTCTACTCAGGAGCCTGGTTTCACAAAGCTTGTCAGAACTTCATATTTAATTGAAACTGTCCAACAAGTTCAAAGGTTACAGCTGGGGACAAGACAGAAAGGAAGACCTACAGACACTGAGAAAAATTTCTTGAGAAGATGAACTGGAGGGAAGAAAAAAAAAGAAAAAAGGAACAGAACATAAAGAAAATCAACAACACAGTCTGGAAACCACCCCACTGGCACAAAGGAAGCCATTCATTTACATTCGCAAGGAACCCAACAGCAGCTGGAGGTGTCTGGGCACTGCCATTCCACAGATGATGTCAGGCCTGCGGAAGGTTTTTCAATTAATCCCTCTTGACCCTATGCCTTGAATGTTCATTCCTATTTTTAACAACCCCATTCTGTTGGATGACCTTGGGACCCAGTGACCAATAATGCCCATTTAAGTAACTGCGGGGGTGTTGGTAAGTATTCAAGGAGAATTTGCAAGGGGCTTATTATATAGAGAGTTAGTTGTCACAAAGAAGGACTCTCTCTTTCTCATATTCTTGCCTGTAGGCTGGTGGTTGAGGAGCTTAAGCAGAGACTCGATCATGCTAAACACATAAAAGAGAACTTTAAAAAAACCATTTTGCATGTAGACAGTTATAGAACTTGGAGAAAAGAAGAACAGACATATGGACATATACCAATCAAACTCATCATCGTCATGAAGAAAACCATCAAGAACTTCATATTCTTTTTTTCTACTCAAATATTAGATAGAGAAGAATTGCAACTAAGACAAACAAAAGAAACCTAGTTTTGTTTTACAGCACAGCATGGAACCTAGGCAATTCCTGTTCATCATTTTGAAAGACTAACACAGGAAGGATTGGGCTTCAAGTGCATGCATATACGTCAAATGTAGAGAACAATATTTTTTTGAACCACAAGAGACAAAAATGCACTAAACCGCTTTGCCTCACCAATTTTACAGAACAGTTTTATGCCCACAAGACATGTGCTTCAAACATCCTGATAGAGACTCAGAAATAAGCCTTGGATGTAAACTTATCTTTTATTCCCGTATGAAAATACGTTTTATACCCATGTAAGCATTGTAAGGTTATGAATGTGTTCTCTTTCCTGTCTTCAGTACATGTGTTTGGCAGGCTGAAAAAGAATACATTTCTGTGTTTCCATTAAAAAAAAATAAAAAAAAAAAAGAAGAAAAAAAAAAAATTACCTTCTGTTGAATAGTACTATTATGACAACATGGGCAGGACACAACTGTGTGTTGTGATGTTTTGCTGGCCTCTCTGTACTCCTCTGTTGAATCAGTGACAACCATCTTGGCCCCAAATCTAGGTTTCAACCAGCTATCCTTTCAGCAAAATTCTCTGGATCAGAAAGAGTGAATGACAATAAACAAGCCTAGGCTTAAAGGAGAATGAATGTGAAACCTGATAGACTAGGTTGAATTTGCAGATACCCATTGCAAGTGAAAGAATTTTGTGGTTCTGGAAGGTAAGAGCTGAACAGGTGGGATGATTTATAGGAGCTGTGTGGGTGATGTTGGATTAATGCTATTAATCAGAATGTAAAAACTGTCATCCTGGGTCAGACTAAAGGTCTGTAACAAAGTAACCTGTTTCTGACAATGACCCGTAACAGATGTTTGGGGAAAGTCTATACAAACCATGGCAATTACAGAGTGATCTTTCCCCTTGTTGTACTCTCATTTCTGCAATCAGCAGTTTAGAAACTTCCTGGGTTTTTGTTTCTGCAGCTTTCAGAAGGTTAGCATGTAAAAAGTTAAAATAAAATCCATTGGTAAAGTCAGGCATTTCTGATGTGTGCGGGTGAAAACCATTCTCTCTTGTAAGAATGACTGAACTGTGGACAGCTTGACAAGGACGCTTAGGTCCTTGTCTAAAACTATCTTTGGCATACAGAGAGAGAATGTAGTTTTTTCTCTGGGATGACGTTCAAACTCCATGTCCACCAGATCATACCAAAATACATGAACTTAATAGCTTACATCCTGAAAGGCTGGTTACAGTGCTGGAGCATGAAGATTTCAAAAGTTCATAAATTATGATAAACCTGTTCACCCAGCATCTCCTGAAAACCTCTTGTCTATGTAATTGTCCTTGTACCACTCTTGCTGGGTCATCGACCAGCAAGCTGGCCAATGCTCTCTGCCCTAGTAGCGCTACACAAAACTGATCTTAAGCAGTGATCAAAGAAAAGCAGAAGGGCAAAGTGCCAGCGGAAGAAAGAAGATAAGGCCCACAGAAATCCATCAAATTTTAAAATGCATTGGATACACTAACATTGCAGAGGAGATTCAGATAAGGACACAAGTAACTCTTCTTACATATTTCTTTGAGGCTGAACTTTGATGCACACCCTCAGCAATTCTCCATCAGGTCTGGTCACCTCTTTCTTTGTTCAAGAGTCTGTCTCTTCTAAGAGAGAGATTCAATTCTGCTGAGCTCCACTGATTATTAAAAAATAAGAACTAAAAATTAAAATTCTGCTGTGTTTATTTTCCAGCAATCACATGAATCTCACTTACCTCTGTTTTCTCTTATTACTCTAGTATAACCCAGGATAGATCTTTTGTGTGTGTTTCCAAAACAATCTTGCCACTGCTATGTTCAGACCTTGTCTCTATATTCTTGTTGTGGTTTAACTCCAAACCACAATTAGGACCATAAGAGCTGCTTGCTCACTCTTTCCACTTCCCAAGTGGAATGGGGAAGAGAGAAACTCATGGGTTGATATAAGAACAGTTTAAAAAGAAAAAATAGTACCAATATTAATACTAATACCCTTCTACTAGTACTGATTATATATAAACATAAAATAAGTGATACTCAGTGCAATTCCTTACAAACTCTGGTGGTGATGAACAGTCAGCCTTGGAAAGGAGAGAGCTCTTGATCCCAAACAGCTGATCCCAGAGACAGAGAAAAAAGACAAACAGACCAAAGGCTAACTGCAAAATGGCAGAACAGTAAAAAGCTGAATTCCAGTGGAATGGAACTGAACTCAGCAAATGGACCTGAACAGAACTAACGAGCTGGAAAAGCTGACTCTATTTATATATGGAGCATGACGTTAATGGTAGGGAATATTTCATTGTCCAACCTGGATGTCAGTATAGGTTCTGTCCTATCTGTGCCCCCCTCCTAGCTGCTATGCACCTGCAGCTGGAAAGTTAAAAATGTCCTTGGTCTCCCTGGCAACAGCCAAAATATCGGTGAGTCCTTACTTTCTTGTCTTACCAACTCAAAAACATAGCCTAGCTATTGGAAAGAAAACATTAACTCTATCCCAGGGTGCTATCATACCATTCTCACACTAAATCCAAAACAAAAAGACTGTGCTAGCTACTAAAAAGAAAAGTTTCTAGCTGCATGAAGAAAATTAACTCAATTTCAGCTAACCAAGCACAATTCTATATTTCCTGACATCAGACAAAATCTCCCTTTTTTCTTGTCTACTCCAATTAGTTTCTATTATAGTTTTTTTTCTTTCTTTCTTTTCCTTATACCTTTCAATTCCCCTTTCTCTTTAATTCACTGGCTCTGTATTGGTGTCACTTAACTCTCAGGAAGTATTTTGGGACATACTTGATTAAAAAAGATAGAGGAGATTAAATCCAAGCAGTTCAGTTGGGTTTATTTATTTATTTATTTATTTTAGTACTTCCACTTTCCCCCATTAGTATAATATCTGTACTACTTGAAGTATTTATATATTTAGAAATTTAATAATATTTTTTTCAGTCAAAATATTATAACTTCACTGTTTTAAAACTAAGAGATAGAAACTTATATGAGGGATCTAAAAAGGGTTCTAATTCTTTGTTTGTTTGTTTGTTTGTTTTCTAAATTTGATTATTTTTTATACAACATTTCTTATGTTTTCTGGACATTTATGGCAAGTTCATATGAATGTTACAAGATTTATTTGATGTTATGCGGAATGCCAAAAGTATTTTGGATTAGTATCTCTTTATTTTCAAGTGAAGTTTGAGAAAATAATGCAATCACCTGCTTTAGAGATGGAAGCTTCTTGGGAAAAAAAAGTAGATATATTATGAGGCATTGGTCATTACAAGTTTAACCTTCAGATAATCCTTATTCTTCTTAACTGAAAAAAACAAAACAAAACAAAACAAAAATATTGAATGGATTTTATTTGCATTTTATGTTGCATATGGAAAAGTTTGTTTTTTTCTGTTTTTGTTTTTTTTTTTCCCTCCTTAAAAAGTGATACAGTTCTTTAAACATAACTCTAAGGGAAAAAAAAAAATCAGCTTTGCACCTGGAGTTTTGACTCATATTATCTTTCCTTCAAGTCATATGCCTGACTTATTTGTAAAAACTTCCAATAAACATGAATCTGACAGTCAGCCTAATATGCTGGAATCAAAAGCTATTATTGACTTTGCCATATTGATCAATGGTGGCCCAAGCCTCGTAATAGATTATGGTGTTTCTCTCTGAACGCAGCTGCTCAGCTGTTCCCTCTCTGCATTAAATGAATGTTCCTCCATCAGGAAGTGTTAAAATGACCTGGTTCAGAGCCTCCTGCTCCAGGCCTTGCCCTCCCATGGATTAGGCACACTTCCAGAGCCACGTAACACTCTGAAGTCCTTACTTCTGTTTGGATTTCACATGTTTCTTTGCCACTCACCCCTGTTTTACTTGCTCTTAGCAATGCATCCATCCCATTTCCCATGGAACATCCCACCACCATTCATGTACTTTTGCTTCACCTGGCTGCTGCGTGTGCTATATCTCCATCGTATAGACTGGGAATGAAGCCATGGGCAGGCTAATTGATTTGGCACACAGAAAGATCATGAGTAAGAGGGAGTTTGAAGTCGCTTCTTTCATGTCAACAGCAGGTGTATGAAATGCTCACTAGCTCCTCTCTTCTTGTGTTCCTCAAACCAACCTTCTCTCAGCTCTAAATTCCAAGACAGTCAATAGGTGAAAAAGATCTCTTCATCTCTTTTAAAAGTATGGCAGGATGGCTTTTCCATGATATCAGTCTAAACTCATAGCAACCCTGAGAAGGGCTATCTTATCCCTAGACGTAACTGACACTTAGCAGACTGCATAGTCATGGTCTTTTCTGATCTGGAGGTGTTAACTGCAATAGCTCTGTGAACCACACTGAGCCCCTCCAATAAGCAACAGCAACAGACAATTAGAAAGCAGCACCTACGCTTTGCTCTGCTCTGGTCTTGGACTTTGGTCAATGATCAGTCCAGCTAAGTTTCTAACAGATGCAACCTTTCATGAGGAGTGCAAGGATTCAAAAAATACAGGAAATTCTCCTGTTTCTATGGCTGCCTTTTCTCTTGAAGCCAAAAAAAAAAAACAAACAAAAACAAAGCAACAACTCATGTCTTGTGGAAATATGCAATTCAGAAGTATTTAAATGGAGAAATTGTAAGGAAAATTCAACTTTTCTTCTGAACAAAAAGATGCAATCTGTACTGAACAGCCAGTTACAAGAAGTGTTTCAATATTATCTTTTCACAGGAAAAAATTACATGAAACATTCAACAAAAGTTAAATGAACACATAAATGCTGTTTACAGTGAAACCTTATATTTTTTTGCAGGTTGTTTTTGTAAGTTAGAATGTTTCCACTGGGTTTAATCAGAAAGAAGCAAAAGAGTAAAGAAAGGCAGAGATATTCAGTCACCCACTCAAGACAGGTCACAATTTGTAAGAGAGACCCAAGCAGGTCAAGAGCAAGGTGTGTACAGGAGCTACTCAGAGGAAAGCTAGCAACGCTCTTCCCTGAGAGTAAGTCCACATCCAGGATTTCCAGATCTATTAATCAACAGCCTTTCATTCAAAATGGAAGAAAACAAAACTGTGCTGCAAAGCAAGCAACGGACATCAGTATTGAAATGAAAAGGATACAGAGAACATAAGAGTTTTAGAGCAGGTGGCATCAAACCCTTCCTGAGCAAGTCAAGGGCTCAGCGTCCCCAAAGCAACTCGACAGAGAGGTCCCCAAAGCAATCCCTTACACAGTCTTCTGTAGTATGTAAATTTATTGAAATACAGTCCCTTTTGCCTACTGGGAGATGAGTGCGCTGTGATCCGTCCTCTCAACCCACACTGACACAGGCAGCTGACATTGTGGTTTTGAAGATTTCCCTTTTGTTTTTGCTGCCAGCTCATGGGAGGGGGAGAGAAGGAGGAAGGGGAAAGAGGAGGGCGTAACGTGCCCGCGAGTGTGTGTAGGCAGGCCAAGAGAATCTGTGCCACCAAACACCCAGATGGCAGGAAAAAGTCACCTTTTACTAACTGGATCTGAGGCAGATTTTTATAGTGTGTGGGTGTGAGAGAGGGCAGGGGATGTGAGGAGGATGCAGGAAAGCAGAGCATCTAAATGCACATATGTTTGCCCCAGAAAGAGGGAGAGAAGGGCACACAGTGGGTAAACAAGCTTCTATCTGCATGTATAGAGTGACAGAGTTGCACAGCAGAGAGGAGCTGATTTATGGAGACACCCTTCAGGAGCAGAAATCTAAGCACATGATAAACCTCTCCTTTGCTCTTCTCTGTGTAGAGGAACATGGGAAGTCTCCAGCTTTCTACTGCCCTTGCAAGGTATGTTACAGGACAATTTGTTTTTCTCCAGATCCCCTGAACTGGGCTTTAACACTGGTGATAAACTATCTGTCTTGAGGGGAGTTTCTCTACATCCCTCGAGATGACACAGGCCACGTATAAGCCAAAGGCCACATTATGTGACTTCATGCTCCCCAACTTGAGGCTGTGCCCTGACTTGTACTTCTTTGCAATCTGAATTCCTGGCTTTAGGAAGAAATGAGCCAGCAGAAATGACACAAACCTGCTTTTCTGGGGTCCCATATACCTATGTTAACAAACTAAATAAGGCCATGGCCTGTTCTTTGAACCTGTGGGCATGTGTAGTTGAAGTCTTTACCTTCTCCTCAAAACTGGATGGGTTGAGTCCCAGTTGCCTGAAACAGTCTGTGTTATCCCCTAGACTGTACCTAGGGACTGTGGCAGCGTGCTAATTAACACGGGTCAAAACTCGGCAGGGAGTGTGCTGCCAGAAAAATAGTATGGACAGAGATCCTTGTCACATAATCATAGAAGCCTTGAGGTTGGAAGTTTCCCGTGGAGGCCACCCTGTCCAAATCCTCTGTTGAAGCAGCTTCACCTATTTGTCAACGTTCTAGCCTGTGCCCATAATTTATCAGTGTACAGGGATCCTTGCAAAGGTCCTGTCCCTTCCATCTCCAAAGCTGAATAACACTTGTAGCTTCATTCACCTGAACTATCTGAGATGCTAGATGGCTTGTGGCTCTTGGCACATGAACACAACTCAGAGGAACTAGAAGGTTGGCTGAAGCTGGTGAATCCTGATTTATGCAGGAGTATATGGGAGGTGCATAGACAGTTCTCCAAAGATACAATTAAATATGCCTAAATATTGCACATTAATTGCATGCCTGAATCAGTACTGATGCTTATCCTAAAGGTACCTAAAGAGCCTTGTAATTCTCTCCATAGTAGGAGGTGTAACAAAATTCATGCAAGATAGTTTAAGGCAATGACCATCTCACTTTGGGTGGAGAGGGCAGAGCTTCTAAAAGTTTTGTAATTAAGTCAGATCTGTTAAAAGACTGACAAGTATTTCCAGTGAGAACCGACCGCAATGGGGAAAATGTAAGACTTTTGATGACTGAAAAGAGAAGTGGTGGAGGGATCATTTCAACCTCAGTAGGAGTAAAAATGCAAAACTTCACAAAGAAATTCTGATAAAGAATCATCTTAAGAGCCTTGCACAAAGAGTGTGCTGTGATCTTATATCTCTAATGTCCGCTAGCTCTGGATCCTGGTTGTTGTGTTTCAAGCCAGAATTGACTCCCTGATTGCAGAATTTAAGTCAGTGATTCCCAAACTGAATAAATGTGCTTTGTATCCCTCAGTCAGCAGAACAGGCCAAACATTACCCGATGCCTCAGCAGATAGAGATATTTTGCCCACCATCTTTTTTTCTGATAACTATGTAGGAAAAAAATGGATACCTTATTCTTGATTTAGCCTCAGCCACTAAAGAGATGCCTGGCATTGGGCTAATAGGGAAATATGTAAAATCACCTCACATGCTGGCATATGCCATGGGGGAAATCCACTGGGAAAGCCTTGACAGTGAGTATCAAGGCAAACTTTTTCACTTCCTTCGAGAGAAACCAGAAAACAAATGAAAATGGGCAAAAATAATCCCCTCACGTCTCCCTTTCCAAAGGCAGCAGATGCTTTAAAATTCACCAGGCAAGGTCTGCCATGTAGCAGACAGTGCGGCAGAGAGGGTGGCTGCTCCATACGGCTTCCTCTGCTCCCAAGGCCTGCTCCCAGGGATTTCATCTGCATGTGCAATTCTGGCATTTCCATATATCTGGATGATTGTTATGCAGATCTTCGGTATGGGGAGCTGGGTTTGTTCCCTGGCCCTCCTCAGCCCTCCCTCTGCGAGGGAGGGAGTTTTATGCGTGGTAAACAGCATGCTGCCTGGCTATTAGTAATCCACCAACTGGTCAGTGACCAGGAACCGCTGCAAGCAGCATTTCCAGCTGACTCCAACACTTGTTCACCCTGTGTTAAACAGAAATGCATTTCTCTGTCTAGAGATTACAAACGTGAAGCTTGCCTCTCCACCCTCCCTTTCAGCATGTTTTCCTTGACCTGGGAGATGTTATTCGCCCTGAGAGGAGACACCCAGTTATAGAGTTTGTTGTGACAGCAGAAAGGGACACCAGATCATCAGTGTTAGTAACCAAGAGTATGAACCTCAACACTTGACCCAGCCTCCCACCATACACACGCTCCTGCTCATGTTAAGTGAGAACAGATCCTGGCTGGATATTTCCAGCTTTGCTTATCGTAAGCTACACCTTAAGGAGGGCCTGATTCAAAACCCACTGAAAACAACAGAGAGACTTCCTCTGTCTTCAGGAACTTTGTATCAGGACTCCCCCATAAGGAGTCCTCTTCAGCACAGCCACTAGACCAGATCGTTAGATGGTATTGATGATCCTTAAGGTTCCCTTCCAAACTAAGAAATTATATGATTCTATGAATCAGTGCAATGGCGCCAATTTGCACAAAGTGAGGCCAAAGTATGTTAATGGATACCTATTTCAGGAGCCTCACTAATGGAGGAAAACAGGATTCTCTGTAACAACACAACAAAACTGAAGTGCCTGGACTGCAAGTTCTGTTGAGACATTGCTGTATCTCCCAGTATCTTCCAGGAAAGCAGGAAGATCTTTGTGCAGTTTTGATTTTAAAAGGTATTGATGAAAATTTACATAATTACATGAGATGTTGCAAGTGTAAGTTACTAGGTGAGTTACTCTGGGGCCTGAGACCCAAGTCCCCTGTAGGGTTCCCTGTGGTGTCCCTTATATCAGGTTGCTATCCTTCCTCAGCATTTGAGGTGTTACCACAGACTTGCTAAATGGACCATTGAGGAAGCTGAATTCTGAGCAGGCCTGTTCCTCCACTCTGTCATACAGGAACACATGCTATTTTATCAGCTCATGCTGTCAAGCAAGAATGGATCATGGATCACATAATGACAAATTCTGGCAATATAGGGCAGATTTCATGAAAAAAGCATTTTACACTTTTCATTTCATCCTGAAACAAAAGGCAAAAGACACTTTGTTCCTAAATACAAGTATCGGGCACCTCTGAGATACTCTGCTGTAGACATCTAAACCTTTGCCATCTGAATTTGTGATAGTCACTCCATTACAGACAATCCTTTTTGAATGAATTGTTATTGGTCTCAAGCATTTAAGATGATTATTTTAAGGACAGACAGCCCATTTACTCTGCCCATTGACGACAGAAAGGGTGTGGTCAGATCAGCTCAGACTTAAACATCTATTTTTTAGACATTTAGCTAAATTCCGTCCCTGAAACTCAAACTGATGGGAGACCCATACACTGCAAGTGGAAAAGGCTTGGTTTTTGCTGGAGACTTCTGTGGTCAACAATACCAGTAGATTCCCAGTCCTCACTGTGATGCAGATGAAGCTGCTCCAGCCAGCTTGAGAGCTCACTGTGCTCATGGAGACAGTCCTTGGATGTCCCTGTACCACAAACAGATTTACTGTTTCATCTATGTCTGCAGCAGGAAAACTTATCCTAGTTTCTGAGGTGTGTAACGGCTCCTATCATGAATGAAACTGAACTGACATTCATGGACTGGAAGAAAATAAGTTATCACCAGAATGTTTTAATCTCTCTCTGAACACACTGGCTTTGAGTCCAGGTCAAGCCAGGTTTTCCAGCATCTGAGCTCAGTCACACAATGCAGGATAGGTTTGAGAGAAAACTGCATTTAGTTTCATGAAAAACTAACCAGAAGAAAGAAAAAGAAAAAAAATCAGAAAAACAATGAACAAATAAAACACATGAAAAAAAAAAAAAAAAAAAGAGCTGACTTAAAAAACTAGGAAGGAAAAATATCAAACAAAGCAAAACAGCTGTGCTGCAAATAACAGTGTTTTTTGTTTTCATGCAGAAACTTTCACTAAAATAAAAACAAGGAAAAAAGAGTATTTGTCTGTATCCTTACTCAAATTCTCAGCTAGAGCCACAAAAAGTATCTTGCTATGGAAAACAACAGTGAGTTAAAGATTGTGTAGTGCAAGACTAACCTGGAGTCCCACCTTACAGCTTTACTACCCAGCTGGTTTCCCCAGGCACTGATGCAAACATCTGGGTGTTTGTGTGCATGTTGACATCTATTTCTTTATTTTTTTTATGCCATGGAGAACTGAGGATTAGGTTTGTTACTTCCACTAACCAGGTATTAAAACACTTTGAGCCCATTACACTCTTGGTGAGTTTCAGCCGAAAAGCACTAGGCAGAAGGAGGATCACATGGCCCTAGAAAATAGTAAGAGAGATTAATGCTAACCACAGCGGCAGCACAAACAGCATCCAGATATAATGCACCGAGTAAACTCTTTTTTTCCCTTCCTTTCACGCTGTGGTAGATGAGCCACCAGAGGGAGTCCAAGAGACCCCCAAGAACTGCAGGAAAAACAGATCAGCTTTTGGCAAAATAAAGGTAATTAAACATTTTCTACCAGTGTCTGCAGAGTTCAAACCAATGTGAGCTGCTTTAGGTCACTACAAGATCTGCATCACGGCAAGATTTCCCAGAAAAGCTAAATGAGACTTAATTTACAGTTAAACTTCTCCAAGAAAACAAAGGGAGTGAAGAAGCAAGTTGATATTATTAGTATCATTTTTGATTCTGAAAACGTTCTTTTCCCTGTGTATCTCTAATTAAATAATATTATGTGTTAAATAGGTCAATGGAATGGAAAAGAAAGTCAGGAGACCAGAATCTAAAGGGCAAATGGTGCCTCATCTGTCTCACTATACACTTGCTCATGTGTATGGAAATATACACAGATATTTACACACAAACACCGTTCAGTCTTACTGTTTGGTAGCAGAGGATGAGACGTGAGATTTCACACTGCCTTGCATCTCCCAGTCTGACCTCCGTGATGGAGGGGGTAGCCAGCTCTCCAAGGGGAATTGGAAGGGGTGAAAGATGTCACAGGCTGCTGTTTATGGTTATGTCAGGTTAGAGAGACACTACCACACACAAACTTAAATCATCTTCCTCCTTATAAGACAGGGTAAGAAGAAACATTGATGGGCCACAAGTATTGGCATGCCAAAAACCCTGGGTTGTGTTCTGCTGTAGAGCTTTTCTGGCAAAAATTAACCACATAAATGTCAGGAAGGACATCTTCCCCAGAAAATTATACTGCTCTCCTCTGGCCTAAGTTTGGACTACCAACTTAATGGCCAAAAGCTGAGAATTTGTCTTCAATGCTGAGCTACAAAATCCCCACTCCTACCTTCCTTCTAGAGCTTGTTTGCTGATGAGTCAAGAGGTTCCTTTTTCCCCCTCTCTTTTGTCCTACAGTGATGAAGTCATACAAGACTGGTCTGAAAACAGATGGGTTTCTGCAGAATATTGACATTTTAAGCAGGAAATGCATACATATGTGGAGGCGGAAGGGACTCATACTATTTCTGGGTAATATGGGGCAGATCGTGTTTTCAGTATCATGCTGGTAGTGGTAGCTGAGCTTTGCTGTCCAAGAACATATAGCTGAAATAGATGAGGCAAGGCAAAGGTGAAACAGGATCTGAGAGATGTGACTATGGCTGTAGAGTGGATTAGTGGCAGTGTAGACCCTCATCCACTCTACTGAACAGTTACATTGTATTTGAATTTCCCACCTGTTAACACCTCACCTGTGGTTGCACTGAGTTGAATATCATGTATCTACAGGTCTCTACATAAGATTTAAGAGCTGAGGTATAAAAATACTCAAGACAGTGATTTGGGAGCAGTTGGTTAAGGAGATCAGGCTGTGGCTGGAGACAAATTGCTCAGGCAACACCTCCTGGACCAAAATCCGTCCAAAGTCTGTGAGGTGAGACTTGAAAAAGAAGCCTGACCCCTTCCTCCTACACATGAGGAGTGTGAGATAACATTCCCTGGCAAGCTGTCTGTTCTCTGGATCAGCAGATTAGTTGGAGTGATTACAAGAAAAGAAAGGATATTTTCCACTCAGTTATTTACAAATTATACCTAATGAATTATTGATCAGCTGAGTAGCCCTCTGCACAGTTCTCTAGGAATTTGTCCTTTTCAAGTCATGTTCACGGCCCCCAGCCCAGCAGGGCCAGTGGAGACGTTTCAGCCCTTACACTAATGGGGTACCTGGCTGCTGAGGCCACTGTTGTTTTTCTATTGTTTTCTCAGTGCCTGCCTGTAAATTAAACCTCATTAATTTACGTGGAAAACAACAGAAATGGGGAAAAAAGCCAAAGCTATGCATCTGTATAGGATTAATGTTATATCCACTGCTCTAAACCAGAAAAGTATTGTCCCTGTTGTTGAAGTTGGTGACGGATAAACACGAGACTCAAATTCAGGAGACTTGAGCTCCTTCCTTTCTCTGCCACTGAAACACTGAACAGGTCACTGACCGTATTAGCCAATCTAATTAACTGTCAGCAATGAGAGTGTACAGCCTGCGCAGGTCTCATCCATGACTCTCTTCACAACCATCAGGGATGGGACCAAGAACTCCACCAAGAGTGCTATTCATCCAACTAAACACAAGTATCTGCTCAAGACAAACCTGAGTCATTCCCTAGAACTCACCATCTGGTCTTTTCTACCTCTACATTAACTACGAAGAGAGCTGAGAAGTGGAAGCCTACACTGTATGGATGCAAAGGAAGATCAAACGAATACCCCTACTGATCTATGTCCCAGTTGTCCAAACACAAATGGTACCCAGTGTTTCATGTTTTTCTCTATTTTGTCATTATGGTTGTATGTAAATCTTCAGGCCTTATTGCCACATCCATGCAGGTTGACACAATACAATTTTATCTGGTTCCTTGGTTTCAGTGCTTCTTTAAGAAAGAAGATGAACTAAAATTACAGGCATCAGATTCTGGACCCTGGATAGAAATGTGTTCTTTCATTTCACTGTACAAAATACAGAGAGGTCCCAGTGTCTATGGCTGTCCCTTAGCCTACACACTCAGATGATAACAGCTTGAGATGTTCCATGCCAGACTTTTTACCAGCACAAAACAGTGTCATGGCACAGAAATCAATGTCACTACTTTTAAATTATATGGTTGAATGCTTGTTTACAATCTATACAGCAAACATTTATGCTTCATCTAACTTCAACTTTACTTTTTTCAAGAGAAAATGATACATTTTTATTTATTATTATTCCTTTATTTTTTCCATAGCTGGCAAGAAGGTTAGTCATTCTCTTTCTCCTCCTCTCTGAGTACAAGCTGTTCTTCATGGGGGAATATATGAGCAGTTTTATACAGTTTTAATATCTATCAGAAATTACATCTCATTGCCTTTAGGGACTGAACCTTTAAAATTCAGTTTCAAATAAATATAATTGTAAAATAAGGCGCAGGAAAAAAAAAGGGCAAGAGAAGGAAAGAGAGTATCAGAATTCAGTTCCTTGCTACAAGAGCTTCAGGGAACAGCCAGTGGGGCTGTGTTCTTTAGCAACAGTAGGAAAAATGGCATGGGGCTCTGAGAGTAGCATGTTGATGTTTTGGTCACCACTGTCTGCATGAAGCCAGAGATGACAGAATCCCTTACTGTAAAGGAGGATGGGAAACAGGAGGCTTGAAGAGGAAGTTTTTGTGTCTTCCCAAAATATGTCATAATTGGAGAAACACTGGAAGAGGAAAGAATGAAAATGCAATGTGATACATAGCTGAAAGGAAGGAAGGAGGACTGCTAAAGTATCATCTCAGGGTTCTAACCCCAGGAAAGAATCCTAGCTCCAAATGAAGTAGGGTCTCGGGAAGCACAGCTGTAATTCTGGCAGGAAGCAAAGAAGAAAACAAACAAACAAACACAACACCAAACATAAACAAGTATCTCAAGGCCAAAAGCTTCACACCTTGTTAATTTCCCTCAAAAATGATACAGAGGGGATGATCTTGTTAAAATGTAAGACTAGTGTAACTGTGGTTATGGTGCAGACATGTTGGTCCTCAGAGAGGCATCGAATCTTACTTGCATGTGCAGTATTTCTAACAAGACAGTCTTTTTAACATAAAATTAAGAAAGTAATTGCTTACAAATCTGAACCGTCCTGAGCTGATAAGTGTTCCTTCTGCTCAGTGAAGCTAAGGGAAACAAAGCATATTTGGCATTTTGTAGCAGTGATATGCCATTTATTGCTAGAATACGTAACGCTGTGCTGTAACACCTGTTGGGACCACCATGTATTCATATCCTGAGCATAATAGCATTGCTAGAAGGAGATACAGATGCACAGAAAATGCAGGTAGGGGAGGCTGAGGCTGTAGAGTAGGTCACTCACAGGATTTTATGCCCTGGCCCTCAGATCACACTGCAACCAGGGAGTACAAACATACTGGAAGACTTATTCGAATGCTGAGGATGGATTGGTTATAATTATGGCTCATCAGTCTGCTTGAAAATAGAACTGGTACTATTTATTGAATCTACAAGGAAATTCATGTTTATTGTGAAAATCTTTGTATCAAATAAGTACCAAAAAATGACTTTAAGACATGAGAAGCTACCTGTACACTCCATGCTGGCATCAGATGCTCAGGGTGCTCAGCAACTTACAAGACAATTTTTGCATGTAGGTGCCCCATTCTGTGCCCAGTACTCCCCATGTGTACCCTCTCTGTCTTGCTTACCAGGAGGAATCTGTTTTATTCAAAAGGCAACATTAACACTTTAGAAAAGATGCACATAGGGAAAGGCATATGGTCAGACAGTTTGGACAATGTGTAAACTGGGCTCCAACAGCTTACTTCTGTTTTTCTGAGCTAAATCTGAGAGTATATGTTCTCTGGAAATCAAGGTAAGGAACACTTTATGGAAAGAAATTACATTTTCCTTTCACTGAAAATTCTAAAATTTTAGGTCAACCAAATGAGCTATCTGTGAAAGACTGAGCACCCCAGAGAATTTCTAAGAACCCAAAACTCACATAAAAAGACAAAAACAGAATTCATGAGCAAAAGTGGAATTACTAAAACCAAACACCTCCTTGGGACAGATATCTCACAAAGTTTCTTAGAGGCCCAGGTCTTTCCAGGAGCACATTTTGTTATAAGATCTTGTTTGGGGTCCCAGTGGTCCCAGGAAACCTTTCTGCTATTCTCTAACAATTTTTCCAGTCATTCTTGGGACTTTGGTGGAAATACTTAGAAGTAGATTTTCTCTACAGCCTTTCCACATCACGCTCCAGTGACCAACTTCACTCAGTCCCATTTGCCCAGCTGCAGCAGGACACAGTCAAAAATCAGTCAGCACTTAAGGAGTCCCTGCTCTTTTATCTCACCTTGCTCTCTGTCTGCTCCTTTCCCAGGCCTTGTCTTTTCTTACACAACTTCTGTATCATCAGATAACCAAGTAAATATCATTTCAGAGAGCTGCCCCCTTTTGCCATGCATCTGAATAAGCACTGGGTTTGAGGTTATTTGTTTAGCCACTGAGCTGAGCAAATTAGATTAACACAGCACATGCAGAGAGGGGAGGAGGACACGAGGAGAGGGGGCCCTTCTAACAGAGAAAGAAAAGATGCTGGGGAAGTGCTGTCGTCATGGCAATTAACCCTGCCTTGGCAACGGCGTCCTTTGTTCCCCCAGAAAATCTGCTAGGTAATTCCCCTTTCCTCTCCTTCGTGTGTGCGTTGCAGAACTGGGGCAGAGCTTCACAGGATCAAAGCTGTGCTTCAGAGCTCAGGAGGTTGTGACAGTTGCGTTTGTGCGAGGGGAGATGTGTGGGAGAAGCTTCTTTCTGCTAAATTCAGTGACACACTGTTAACAAGACAATACAACAGCCAGGGTTGGTTGCTGTTTTCTCTTCCTCTCTCTCTCTCTCACACACACACAGCCCAATGAGACCTTTCATTATATTTCAAACATTTCTTTTAAAGCTGTTGTGAAGATTCCCTCCTACTGATTCCACTGCTCTTCCTCTTCTTTCACCGCAGCTGATAAGCATCTCACTCCATCAGGTCCTGTTTTATACACAAGACACACCACATGGGGTTGTGGCAAAAACGTTTGCTCTTCTCCCTTAGGGATGGGCATCCCACAAGAAGTCTGCTTGTACCAAGCCAACTAGTCACTCTCATCTCTAATTTCAGGGAAACTTAGCAGGTTCTTCACCCACAGAGTTGGAGAACAGGTTAATAACATCTCCACGGCAGACTTTCTGTCTATGTAAAATAGTATATCTCCTCTGAAGTCAAACAACTTACTGTCAAGAGGGACCAGATTAAAGCATGCAAACATTGGAGAAGTTGTTATCCATATTTTATAGATGACACAGCAGAGTCAGAAAAGGGTGATTCACATGGAATTTCTGTCCTGGGAGCAGGCAGAAATCTCCTGCATCGTAAACCAGTGAGTCAGACACAGAATCTCTCTGGTATAAAGTAGCAGTGACCATCTTATAAATAGTGCTCAGGAAAGCCCAGAGCCTGGTCTGGTTTTCCAGAAGAAATTACCGAAAAGACCATAGGTAAATTTCCCTGCAAAAAAAGTCTTCAAACTACATACCACAGTAACAAACCCACCCAAGATAAAGACCAGCTTTACCAGAATAACTTAATCAGATTTATCAAAAGATTACTTTGACTGTGTTCTACAACTTCAACTTGAAGCCGGTACTTTTTTCAGCTCCCTGCCCCTCTAATTGAAAGGTCTGGAAGTGGTGACCTCTCACTGTTGGAGACACAGGACTGAATTGAGATTTTCTATTTCTAATATAAACTCCTTTGCAAAGTCCCCCCCAGCACATGAGAACATCTCAGTGATTCCTTTTCCACCACAGGAAAGAGTGGCCAAGTGCTTCGGCAATTTGAAAGGGGATAAATGTAATTGCAAGAAAAGGTTTACTAGATTAATCAATTTAATGTCACCTCTGATAATTCTTGAAGCAATTCCATGTAAATAATCATGATGTATTGATAATCCAAACTAATCAAGAGGTGTGGAGAGATAGAAAAGCCTTTTTCCTCAGTGTAGTATTGTTACACAATACAGTTTTGAAATAATCAAACAAGATTTTTCCTCTTTTTTTTTTTTTAACTTGTTTTATTGAATGAAATCTGTCTCCAGAAAATTTTAGTGTGACAGAGAATGATTAAAACACCTTTGTTTATCTAAGCAAACTGGAACAGTCCTGTTTTGCTTCCAGAACTTTCCCAGATTCTGTAGTATTTTCCAGTGGTCTTCAAACTGAAATAAGGACCTGCAGCTAGAAGTTAATTAACTAGCCTATTGACCTTAACAGTAAATAAGTTTAACAGCAAGAATTATCTTTTTTTCAGTGGAAACTTGCAGAATGAACTACTGGATATAGTGGCAGAAGGGTGACCTTGGAGTTAGATAAAACCTGTAAGGTGTAGCCAGGTGAGAAACATTGAGTCTGCCCCCATATGGGGCAATAACGCCAGAATGAATTTGCCCTAGGGTCAGCAAAATGACCAGTCTTGGAGGACGCTGTGAGGTTCTGGACACTGTGCCTAAATTATGGTTCACGTCAGATTTAGGAGAGATTATGAGTGTATGAGCAATGGCCAGAAAAAAGAAGGGTGAAAGTAGCCATTTCTCAGTGCTTTCACTGCTGCAGGTGCAAAGAAGGATGTAAAATGGGATGCCTGTGAATACAAACCAAAGAGTTAATTAGTTTGTCTGATGTTTGTAGTCTGAATGGTTTTCAGAGGCACTGGTATTTAAAGGTGCTTCCAGTTCCTAAGTGCCACTGCAGAGGCAGATTCCTGAACCACTATGTTTATATATAATATACTCCCTCCTCCCCAGAAAGATGCTGCATGGCTTTCTGCTTCTGCAAGAGAAAAGAGTTGATGGATAGGAGATGCGCACTCTATAAAGAGTAGAGTAGAGTAGAGTAGAGTAGAGTAGAGTAGAGTAGAGTACAAAGGCTGACATCTCCCTGCTTTTAACATTACCCAGCTGAGCTCCCTCCACAGATCCCCCAGAGAAGGGGAAAACACAGATGATGTGGACATTTTGGTGACGTATTTTCTTATTTAAAAATATTTCTGGAGCAAGGTCTTCAGACTTTCAGTTTTTCTCCTTTATTTTATTCTATTTTTGTTTTCACTGTCTCATCTTGACATTGAAAGGAACCAGTTTCCCTGGGAAAAATGTTAATTTGGGGTCGGGTGGTAGAAGGGGGGCAGGATGTTAGTAGATATCATGAACTTTAAAACAAGAAAAAAAGACCTACTTCATGTATTGGACTTTCCAAGGTGTAATTCCTCTTAGTCAAATTCAGCAGAAATCCCTGCATTTCTCCATAACCCTGTAGAGTGCCATACTCTGCTGAGTATGTATGTATGTATGTATGTATGTAACCGGCATTTAAGGAAGGCATCTAGAGAGCCAGACTTCCAGGTTTTGTGTCTGCTTCCATCACCAACATGGCAACACCAACTTTGTCAAATCTCCTAGGACAAAACTTCCAAAACCGGAGTGCTTAAATTCAGACACCTCCATAGGTCTTCTGAGGTCTGAAATCATCAAATGTAAGGCCTTTAGGTGCCCTGTGAGTGTCAAACCATGAATAAAGGCATTTATGCCATGTCTCTCATATCACCTCTAAGCAACTCTGTCTTCCCCACTTCTAAAAGAAGGATAAAAGTACATACCCCCAAAGGGCTACTGTGTGGAGCTGAGATGCTTGCAAGGGGCTTTGGAGGAAGTGCCAAGAGGTCTGAGAACTCAACTTCCCTCCCTTCCTTCGCACTGCCTGGAAATAAAATTCACTCCTGCAAATAAGGGTCCATAGCAAAATTTTTAGAGGCCTTAATTTGTGCTGGATGCTCCTCGTCAAATGCTATTCCAGGTGCCAAAGGCCAGCTTCAAACTCCACAGCGAGAGCTGAAATCAATTTGCAGCCAAAGTAAAAAGGCCTGGATATCTGTCCCTGGCTCTTTTGCTTTCAAGCAAAGCCATGAAATGAGCTACTGCCTTTGGTTACATGCTTAATTTCAGAAATGAAAAGACCAGTAGCAATAACAGCATTGCTGCCTGCATGGTGTGGAGCTCAGGAAAGAAGATGCCAGTAGCCTTTGCAATCCAAGCTGCCATATAGTCTCTCAGAAACAATTTCCTTTCAGTTTTTTTTTTTTTTAGAAAATAGAATAGGGGTAGTTCTTGCAAAGAAATTCAATCTTTAAAAAATTTATTCAGGTGAGCGAGGAAGGCTTAGATAAACAATCGTGAATATTGTTACAGGTCAAAGAAAAGGGCCAGAGATTACAAAAACAATGTCAAAATTTGAGGCGCTCAGAAAAGGGAAAAGAGAAATAATTTTAAGTGTCTGGGGAAGAGGAGAAGTCATTTTTGTTATTTTTTTTTCTGCAAGATGAAAAGTATTTCCTATTATGACATAAGTAAAACCACCCATGAGTGCATCTGAGAGATAGGCATTTTATTTTCCTCTCTATCTCTCAGATTCAGAACAAAACAAAACAAAACAAAACAGAAACTTTTTTTTCACAGTTGACTAGAAGAGTCCAAATGCTCTAACTGTGCTAAATCCAACAAGAGCAAAGCCTGATCACTGGTGCCACATCTGCCATTTGATGCAGGCTTCTCAGAGACTTCAAACACCAAGAGCCTGCTCTCCTGCTAAGTGAACTGTTGCATTTCATGTTCACTGCTCATGCCATTCCTTTGTCATTTTAGGTTGAAGAGGGTGGACTTTAAGGAAGAATGTTAAACTTTGGAGGACCTTTTGTTGTGTTTTTTTTGTTTGTTTGTTTTTTTCATTTTTGCTAAACCAGAACTTTCTGGATGGCAGGATAAAAAAAGGTAAAGAAGCTATATGCCTGGCATCCAGGAAGATACTACACTTGAGCATCTAATACTCCTCCAAGCCGAGCTTATCCCTGTGCAGGTCACCAGGAACAGACCTGTATGTTGAGGACATTTCCCATCAATTAGGTTGTGAGCAGGGCATGACAGGCGGATTGCACCAGCAAAGGGTTTCTGCACTAAGACTGTATGTACCCACACTGCAGCTCACCAGGAATGATAACACCCACTGTGTTCCCCTGATATGTTTTATAGCCTGAAAAGTGACTGCTGTCCAATGCCATTAGGATTCTTTAAAAAATAAATGTTTTTTCCTACATGGTTTTCCAGAGGCTGTAGTTTGACTCAGTGTTGCTTAACCACATTTTTCCTTTCATGACTCTTGATGTCCCTCCTGGTAATTACACTTCAGTTGGTACTTTGTACCTCAACAACTTTGGAGACCTGAAATCCTACCTGCCCAGCATGGAGACAAGATGAAGAACAAAATAGGGAAGCTGCCTGAGCTGACTGCATGGGCTTGCTGAGTCTGAGCAAATCTTGCTCTTCAGTGTATTAACATCAAAATATGTCTGTGGTGAAACATCTCCTCACTTTATAAATAAGAACCAAGCACAAAGGTGAAGTGGCACCAGATCCCTCAAATCTCAGGTTGGTGCCTTAACCACAAAACAACTTAACCCTCATGGGACTTTCGACATTTATACAGAGGAAAGCTCTTGAAACTTGATTTAGAATAGTAAAACTCTAAGTTAAGTCAGCTATGATAGAAACACATGGCACAACAGAGACAGGAGCTCACCCAACCATGTCTTTCATCACTAGCAGAAATATAGATTCAGGTGAAGACAAAAAAAAACTATTTGTGTATTTCACCACTGCCTCAGTCATCCATGGTAAATCTGAATATATAGAGACAGAGACTGCATGGATCCTCTGTTATGAATGCTTCTCGGACTGGCAGAGGAAATACAGTAACTTTTTAAATCTAACCTGGTGAGAGGACAGCACTGACACTCTGCTATATTTAAAACACCCATGTTTAACTCAAACTCTGGTATGAATTACACTGCATATTTTTGGTTGAGGTTAAACTGATTTGTAATGATCTGTGCCTCTCTGCTGCCTAGTAACATTTCATTAGACACACAGATGTCTTAGTTACACTTTGGTTTGGCTTTAGATTGTCTTCTAACCAACCTCACTCCCAGTATTTGTGTTGGTGGATGGGGATGGATAAGAGATTTATTTATTTCTGTTGCATGTGGAAGGTGTTAGCTAACAAAGACTTCTTTGCTGTCACACCAAGCTCGTCTGCACTCTTAGTTCCCACTGTATAATTCATTAACTACAGCTTCTTCTTAAAGGGGTATGATAACTCTGTGCCTCATACTGGGTTACATCTCCTTTTCCCCACTGAAATAGCAAGCAACTGCCCCCAACCCCAAGTGGGCTACATTGGCAGCATCACTGCAAGAAAACTTACATATGACTAGAGGAGCTCAAAACCCTACATGCAAAAGATCCTACTCCAATTCCTACCCCATTCATCCTTAGGATCATTAACTGCCTTTTTGGAAATGTGGTCAGAAATGAAACTGGATGAGATGGTTTTCCAAAAGTCCAGAGACTCAAGTGTCCCAAAGAATCAGTTGAGCTGGACTGTGGATTACACTGACATCTGAAGCTCTTCAGATAGTTACAACCATGCTGTGTATTGGCCATCTTTAAGATGGTCAGTGCGATCCATGCTGCAAGAATCAACACTTGATCAGACGTGTCAGCCATTGTGCCTCAACTTTCCACCTGGAAACAAAGCTTTTGCAGTCTTCATCATTGAATCTGAAAGCTTGTTAGAGCAGTTCTCAGCTCACCCTAGATGTCTGAATAGTGCCTACTGTACTGGAGCAGTGATTATTGAAATGTTCTCTGCAAACCACACTGTTATAATTGTGAATCAGGGAATTGTCAAAAATATACACATATACTTGAAACAAATAGAAATAAATCCTCCGTTTTGGTATAATTTTTACCATATTACGAAGTTGTGGACAAAGAAAAAAAATCTCATGCTGACAGTTCTGAAGTGTTTTGAAGGAAAACACAAGGTGTGGGAGAAGAAAAACACACCCTTGCTCTCTTGCATTATTAGTTTTTAGAGCTACTTCTCCTTTCCTTCTTTCCTTTTTTATTTTTTTTTTCCTACTCCTGCAGGAGGGGGGACAAAGAGAAAGGGGAAAAGAAGTATTATAAAGTGAGAGTTTAACCCCATCAGGACCTCTTTATAATGCTTGTACAGCAAAGTCTGTGGCAGCAGCAATAAAAATAATGAAAGGCTTTGTCTCTCTGTTGAAATGGTACACCATGTTTTATAAGCATTTCGAACATTTTCATTGAAATATTGTATTTCAGCAAAAGAGAAGCAAGACACCTCAACAAGGTTCACAGCACTTCTATACCAAACACTTTCCTTTTTTTTAACAAAAAATAACTTTTAAAAAGTTGCCCTGTGGCACTTTTTCAATCCTTTCTAGTAGTGATGGTGATAATATTTAATTTTTCTTCACCGTGTCACTTTCTGGATAAGTCCTCCCAATCTGTTCCCCAACTGAGAGTAAAGGCATTGCCTTTGACACAAAGACTCTGGATTGGGACCAGCATTTGTGAGGCCTGAATGTGATTCAATAAATTTTCAAGTGCTTTAAACTTGAGGACAGTATCTCACCTTGGCTAACATTTCTGAGTTTTTTCACTCTTCCCTCCTCCCCTCTCCCTTTCCTTTTAATACCGCTAATCTGTTCCTGGGTTTTGCTACAATAAACTCTCTAGATTAGTATTATTAATAAAACCCTACCGTCCACCCACTCATTCAATTAATCTATGCAACCTTTTTTGTGTGTGTGTGAAGGTGTCTGATGTCAACTTTGATGATTTAGTGGCCATAAAAAATAAAAATAAAATAATAAAATCACCCAATAAACCCTTAAAAAATAAGGGGGGGGGGGGGGAAGAAGAAGGAGGCCCTGTGGTTACAAAACTATAAAAGGTTAGATTAGACTTTAGCAGAAAAGTCCCCGTGATAATTACTGTTATCTGCTGATCCATAAACTCTTCACACAAACTGCAACAGTAAACCAAAAAACTGACACTTTAATAGCAATGTGCTTTGTAGAGCAGGGACATCTCTCCTCCCCCTTCCCACATCTCTGTGCCTCCGAACGCTTCATTTCCTCGCAGCCCTCTGACAGGCGGAGCTGACAACCCAGATTCCTGGCAAGCAGTGAGCAGCTAGAGGTCAGCACTAATTATTGCTAAACTTTTGCAGACTCACAGCATGATCTAGTTGGGGAAGGAAGAGGAGGAGGACAGGGTGAGAGGGACCATCAGTCTGGTAGTCTGGGATACTTCTTTTTTTTTTTTTTTTTTTTTTTTTTTTGGTAAGGGAGAAGGAAATAAAAGGATGCCAAGAAATTATGGGAGAGAGGAGCTCAGTCTACCCAAAGTGCAAGTCCCATCAAGAGTCCATCATCCTCAGCTGACCCTCAATGGGCCTAAACTGGCAGGGCTCCACCACCTTGAGTGGGTTTACATCACAGAATAGAATCACAGAATTGAACCATAGAAACGTAGAATCATTTTGGTTGGAAGAGACCCTCAGGATCATCTAGTCTAGCCATTAACCTAACACTGGCACTAAACCATGTCCCTAAGAACCTCATCTACCTCTTAAACACCTCCAGGCATGGTGATTCAATCACTTCCCTGGCCAGCCTGTTCCAGTGCTTGAAAACCCTTTCTCTGAATATTTTTTTGTCCTAATATCCAATCTAAACTTCCCTTGGCACAACTTCAGGTCTTTTCCTCTCATCCTTTCACTCAACCTGGGAGAAGAAACCAACGCTCTCCATACTACAGCCTCCTTCCAGGTGGTTGTAGAATGTGAAAAGGTGTCCCCTGAGACCTTATCGCCAGCTGTGTGCCAGACCCCAGCATTTGCAGCACCGCCCTTCCATGGTTCATGGAAGGAAGGGATCTGGTCACCATGCAGATGGAAAGGGAGAGGTCCAGAAGCAACAGGAAATCTTTCCAGACTTGGCTTTTGTGACACCAAATAAAGAGCAGATTTATCAATTCCAGCTTAAGGATGCAACTCTGGACAGGAAAAGTTAATCTTCTGTTTCTCATGTTTGAAAATCATTTTATGTGTGGCAACTTTGTGCTGTTCCTGTAGATTCACACAATGTTAGCCCCTTGCAGATACCAAGAAATTGGGTGAAGTAGAGGAAAAATATATCTAAGGAAGAACAAACTTTATAAAGAGTATTTAAGTCTGAGAACAGCCCTACATGTAAACATGCAAGAGGTATTCTGTAGTCAAACATTCTATAAAACAATTAAGAGAAAATTGCAAAATTTAATTAGAATTAAAGATGCTAGACCAAAACATCAGCTAGTATAAATCACCATGGGCAATAGACCTTCACTTCCTTCCACTGCCCCCATCTTTGTCTCATTTCTCAGCCATTAGAATTTAACAGGAAACTATCAGCCATCCCTAAATATTTTGAACCACGTAGTAAAATTCAAGATAGATTCACTCCCAGTTTCTCATGTCCTATAAGAATGGCAAAAACTCCTCTTGAAAAGATCTTACTTTCTGTTTTATGGCATCAGGTTTATTGACTCATTTTCTATAGAACACTTAAAATTCAACAATAACCTACTCAGTTCAAAGGGAATTTATTCTGAACAACAACTTCTGCAACACTTTTATGTAAAATATCACTATATGACCCAAACAAACCAACCAATAAATTTCTGAGGTAATAACAACTGGGACAAAATGAACCCAACAACTTGGAACAAGAGATAAACATACAATTGTTCTAACAAAATTAATTAACAACATCAACAAAGTTATTTCACCATTTCTTCTAGATTCACAGGCTCTAGAAATACAAGGAAATACTAAATTTTAGTCTGACCCTGTATTAAAAAACATTCTCATAGAATCTCACACAGCAGTTTCTTTAGTAGGTCCTTCTATTTTGTCTAGGATACTGCATATCTTAAAAAAAAAAAAAAATTCCATTTTCATTTGAAGATCTCCTACTGATGGAAGATTCATCATGTTCCCAGATACACTGGCCAGCAGCATCCCTATCTATATATTCTTTCAAACACTTTTTTTTGGTCTAAGTACAACCTGCAACTCCAGAATCATGTTACATAAATGAGAAGTGTACCTAAATCTGTTTTGTTCATGTGGTAGCAACCCTCAGCCAGACACATATGCTCAAAATTTGCAGAAACAGGTGCGCAGAAAGAAAGTCTTATATCAGAAAGCACAGCCCTAGTTCTTCCAGGAAACCATTATCCTGATCAGCAGGCTTCCTGTGAAAATCCTGCATGAAATACATCTAAATATATTACCGTTTTGAGGGACAGCATCAGTAAACTGAAAGTGAGAATGCATTTGAAACAGACAAAAGATTTTCACTTATTTTTTAACTACACCACATAATTGCCCTGTGCAACAAATTGCCACAAGGTTCCGTGAAAGCCAAGACCTTCCCGTAATTTTGAACAGGATTAGATATATATATGCATAATAAGAATATCCACAGTTACACTGCCTCAGATAAGAAATGCTAGGGAAATAACCCTCATGCTTCTAGGCATAAGTCAACCAAATAGGAATAAAGCTGAGAAGAAACTCAGTTAATTCTGTACTTATGCTTATGTGGATTTTAGCTCTTGTTCTGTAACACCCAAAGCTGAGCATTATCTGGAGGTAGAAACAGACCGTTGGTTCAGTCAAGCAGTTCTAGCAAGCTTCAGTTATACAAGTATAATTTTCAAGTCACTAGTGAATGCACAAGGTCCACTCCTCACTTGGATTAATCTTTTTCACTTAGATATCTATCTATATGTCTTGCGTATGACATATCCATACTGTCTACAACTACATGAGAGAAGAAACTTCGATGTACACATATCTGTAGGATTGAATCGAGTATCGTCTTAGAAAAATCTTTAGCATGCATCAAAATATTCATAGCTATCCAACCATGAGATCAAAACATTATCAAATAGATTATATATGCCCTGAGTTGTTTCTATAAAATACCAGTGATTTCATTTCTGTTGAGTTTTAGGACTTTGCCATAAGAAACTGATACGTGAAGAGTACTATTGAATTGGTCTCATTATGCCTGTGGTAGGCAAAGGGTATATTTTCAACAATGGCTGACAATTCAATTAACAGATTATTCTGAAAAAATAAGCAATGCACAGATTTGAAGGCTGCAATATACTAAGAACCATCTAAGTCTGCTCTGGGCTTCCCTGCTGATCCATTCACCTTCTTTTCTTTGAGGACCAGCCACTAGGCTTATAAATCCACTTCTGATTCTGTTAACAAAATAAATCTTCCACTGTAATCAAGCAAGATTTGTGCTTTTAGACGGAGAGATCCTAGGTTACATACCAAGAGATTACAAGACTTCTGACAGATACATGTCCTTTGTGTGGGACAATAAACCACATCTATTCCCGTCCTAAATGTTGCTCTCTGCTATGCTGCTTTAAAGAGCTCAGGCAGAATACCCCCCCAGCAACATCTTTTCTATCCATACTGAATATCCTGCTAGTCTTTGGTATATATATTCCTGTCTTTTCTCCTTGGGTATTCTGAGACTGACTTGATTTCTGGTTTATGGATTTAGGTAGGGCCCGGTATTGCGGGTGTGTGGCTTCCCTGAGCTCAGTGCACATCATAAACAAGTGAACCATAGCAGACAAAGTGAGCAAAAGCAACACAGAACAGTTTGCCGTTCGACCAGCTCAGTTTTGCGTGGCCCCCAAGACTGCGTTTAAAAGCTCTCATTATCAGTATGCTACTCGATTATTTCTAAATTGTGAGGCTGTAACAAAACTGGCCTTTAAAATCACCCTTCCTTGCTCAGCTGGTACACTAAGACACACACCAGCCCTGAATGCAACAGCCAAATCCATCTCTGCCCTCGTTTTCCATCATGGTAAAGTCTCATTAGTCCAGACGGAGATGCATACAACAGCACCCAGCAACCAGCAGATCCTGCTCAGAGATGAAGCAAAACAAAATCAGGGGAGGGAGGTGTGGGGGGTTAAATATATCTCAGAACCTCAGCCTCTCTTCCAGGCAACTTTCAATCCCATTTATTTATTTATTAATTAAAATCATTTAAGCCATGGAAACAATTTCTGGAGAAGTGGAGTCTCAGTTAGACTTTTTTTTTTTCTCCTCCCTGCTTGCTTGGAGCATCCTGGAATGAGCTCTGCATGCCTCCGGAGGGGAGACGTGGCACTAGCAAAGCCAGAGGCAATTTTCAGTCTCTTGTTAGGCGGAAAAAGAGCCACACAAGAAAGCCTGCTCTTTTAAACTTTTCTGTCTGACCACAGCCTATGAAATGAGCTCTGAAGTTCTGGCTCTGCTGAAGACAATGGCAAAACAGCTACAGCTTCCCTGAAAACAAAATTATAGTCAGGGCTCCTCAGCTTCGACGAGGGCCTCAGAAGAAAGAGATAAACTCTGTCCACCTTCTGCTGCCCCTTGAAAAACAATCTTAAGGCATATCAGCATTAAGGTAGTGGAACTAGGTCTTGGCTGGGAAATAAAATAGAAAATATAACACCTGGCTTCAAAATACAGTGTGACTTCTTTAGATAGTTGTCCCAGCAGCTACTGACAGGAGAAACAAAGGGGCCAATAAAAAGCCGAAGACCCAAGAACTAGTGCAGTAAATGGCTTCATACATTTAGTTTGCAGCTTCCTAGTTCAAAGCTATGACCCTTTTCCACGCCAGCAGATGAGGCAGGAAAACACTGAAAGAATAGCTCTTGATTTCAATGTTACAGTTACCTGCCCTAAAACTGCATCTAGCTCTACCTCAAGTTACCAGCTAGTCTCTGAGTCTCTTATCTCAGGGAAAGAGTGAGGTCTGGCAGGGCTGAGAGAAGAACTGTCTCAGTGTAAAGCCCCTGAATTCAGCCAGGCAGAGGAGAAAGAGCAGTGGGTCCCAAATCCGCTCATGATGTATTCTTAGAGGGAAACTAAGGCATGGAAATACACAAAGCTATTGGCCTGAAATCATTGAGAAACACGAAACACCACCAGGAACATAACTCTTCTCTCCAACTCTTTGTTCAGTGCCTGGAACCCAAGACCCTCCCCTTTCTTCAACCACGACGGACCTTTATCCCTTCCTGAAAGTTATTGTTTCCAGTTTAGTTCCATTCAGCTACGTTGAGTCCTACTCCAGCCACAGAGATCACGGCACTGCTCCAGCAAAAAGCTTTGCAACATCAAAGTGCTCTGTAAAGTCTTCCTTCTGTCTCCATCTCTTTCTTGTTTTTCTCTTTCTCTGTCTTTTTCTTTTTTTTTTTCTACTCCACAGCCCCTCACATTATTCATCATAATCATAAAACATTCATTTGCGCTTCTGACCAATTGGAAGGCCCTCACGGGAGGCCATAAAGGGGGGGTGTCAGGGTTATAATGAATGTAAATGCCAGGTGTTTAAGCTGGATAATGTGCAATTTGCAACTCAAGCAATCTGCACAATAAGCAAACCTAACGTTATGGTACCTGATAGGGGCACGATGGCCATTCAGAGAGAATGAAACATTTTACGACCTCTATGTTGCCCTGATCTCATGATCTAATAATAGTCCAGACAAAATTAGTTCCTGCTATAATGTCTTCAAATGTTTGGGGGGAGGCGGATGGGGAGGAGGGATTACAAGGAGCTGGAGAGGGGGATGAAAATTATATCAGGTGGCTGAACTGAAGTTTCAGAAGATCAAAGGGAATTGTGAGCTGGATGTGCTATTTAAGACAATAACCTTCTGCTGAAAATGAGGAGGTCAAAGACAGGTCTTTCATAAGTATCTTGTACACACGTATATATGCACACACAGAGCTGTTCCACAGGATCTGGCTGCTGATGAAATAAAAATAGGTTGATGCTTGCAAAAGGGATGATTTTCTGGCAGTGTGGGGCTGGACAGCCCAATTCCCCAATGCTTAATGGAGAGTCATTGCTCAGAAATTAGCTCATCACGGGCTGGAAATAACTGTGAAGAGGAGTTATTCCCATCTCACTATCCTGATCCCAAAAGCAAGTTTCTTTTTTTTTTCTTTCTTCCCTGCAAGACCAGGTCAGGCTTGCTGAGGAAAAGGGAAAGTCAGGTCTCCAGCCACTACTCTCATCCCATTTAAGAAATCAGCACAGTCACTGCCCTGCTGTGGTGGAACAGACACCCCAAGCAAAAACTCTCCTCTTTTCTCTGCAGTCTGTGCAATGCTCTTTAAAATGCTGTTCAGATTGTGAGGAACATTGGAAGGAAAGAGAAAGAAAAAAAGAAAAAGAATCTTACAAACAGAGGATTGAAAGCCTTCAAAAAGCACAATTCCCTTTGGGTAATTCGGTCAGGTTTGTTGCTCTAACCCACACGATACAAACACTTTCCTCTCACGGTATAACAGCTCCAGACAGAGCTCGTGGTACCTCCACAAAGCAGGAGGGGAGTGCAGAGGTAACCTGTCAGTGAGGGAGAGCTGTCAAGCTGCAGGACTGGCTGAACTCCACCAAAAAACCCTGCTTACCTTCCATATCTCCACTTTTTGGCTTCACTGCATCCACCTCAGCCCTGACATTGTTGCCGTGGGTGAGCCACATGACGTGCATGTGTTCAAGCACCCCGGTATTCGGTCACAACCACTTTACTCCATCTAACCACATCAGCCTTGGAAATGCTGCTGGGTTTGAATCCAGAAGAGAAACACCTTAGTGTTGTGTTTGGGTTTCTTTTTCCTAAATGCTTTATGATAAATTCTTCCTCTACAACTTTTTTTGTTTACTGTTGAGTAGAAACATGTATATGTGTGACAGCCAGACAGATGTCCTACCTGAAAAAGCTGGATAGCTGGATTTTATTCAGATGTTGCAAAACTGTGTTCGTCACTGTAACTGCTGAAGGAAAATTGCTATTCCGCTCTCATGAGCTTTTTGGTTTGTTTTTCAGAAGGGCTTAACTTTCAGAAGATTTCTGTTGGACTAATCTAATGTTAAAGTTACATAAAAACAAGTTTTTGCACCAACCCTCACTAATAGTTTTGGAATTTTAGGAAAGAAGTGATAATAATTTATCCACAAACTCTCCCGGAGAAGTTTCCATCAGAAATTTCAAACGTACATAAATACAACCATTACCAAACCAACTGTGATCAAATTTGGATTTTCCTTTCTCCCTGCCCCGGCCCAAACCTCTGTGAAATCAAAGAAACCAAATGCAAAGAAGCATCTTCTATGGGTCTGATGTGCTTACCAACATCACACTACATTTTCTACCCAAAATCTCTCAGAGTTCTGTTAACCATTTTTTTCTCATGCTGTATTTTGCTAAGTTGTGGATCAACTCTCCCTTCCTTGCAATTTTCATGTCCTTCTGAAATCTATAAAATTAGGTCTGAACACTATTTCCTAGACCACACACCAAGTTCTACAGCCTAGCACACCTTTCAGTCTCAACTCGGCTTCTCAGGCATTTCCAAGGGCATTTAACCACCCTGAGCATGTAATCTCTTAAACCCTTGAGAAGTCAGCTGAATGCACTGCCCTCCCACTTCAGATGCAGAAGACAGAAGATGAGACTTTAGCTATTTCATGGTCATAAACTGACCTATGGTGAGGTCCCATTTCACTTCAACCTCAGGTTGTCCTAATCCTTAGCCATTTACTGTCATCTGACACCTCCATCTCATAAATTTCTCAGGCCTGCAGCTCGCCTCTATGAATCCTTTAATTTCAGGTGAACTGCAAATAACAACATATACTTGCACCCAGGCATCTCTCTACAGTTCTGAAGACTAAATCTGCAGAAAGGACTAGGACTGCAAAAACTATTCATCATGAGGTTTTTAAATTTGAAAGAGTTGGCCATTCTGTGCAACACAGGATACAGACCAAAGTGGAGTTACTTCTTTTCCTTCTAAAATCACCACCACAACCCTTGATGATAGAGTGTCCTTCCTGGGTCAGTATCAGGTATCTGAAATCTGCTGCCAAAAGGATTTAGGCACTGACAGAACCTGGCAAAACTCAACAACTCCTTTCCTGTTGACCTGTGTTTCAAGAACATAGCCCTAAGTGGCTGAAATCTTACCAGAAACAAGGACAAAAGGTAACTTGCCTGATTTTCTGTTATAATTTCCTGGTTGGGCTTTTTAATTGTGTGCATGTGGGGAAAAATATATCAGATCTTAGAAGGGAAAAAATGTCCCTTTAGAACCTAAATTCTGCAGATTTTTTTTTCTGGAGCAGATGATGGTCTTTGTTTATAAGGAAAATTAGGCCAAATCCAACATTTTCACAGATGGAGGAGCCTGAATTATTTACCAGAGGTTCATGGTTTTTCTCTCTCTCTCTTTTTTTTTTTCCCCTAACTGGTAAATAATCAAGTACAAAAAGGCTAATATACATTATAAGACTGGGATCAACTCCACACCAGCGAAGCTAAAATAATGTATCTCCATTTTATTCCCTCCCTCCTTCTCTCCCTCTCTTCTCTTGGAGATATTCCACTTGTATAAATAATTTAACATTCATTGGGCCAAGAAAGAAGGAGGAGGAGAGAAAGAGAGGCTGACTTTATGGTGTTGCAGTTGAAACATACACAGCTAAAAATTTCATAAAATGAAAAACAAATATAATAACGTAATTAATCTAGTTCCAGTTGTTTCAATTGAGGACACTAGGAACATTGAAGTAGAGACTGATGAGATAATACGTTCCCATGGAAACTTTCCTCCTAACACCTAATCATTAAAAGGTTGGTTTAAGTCATGCAGTTAGAAGCTTCGCATTACTCTTTCTTTACATTTTTCTTTATTTTATTTACTAGTTTCTTCATGCAGTTTTCTCTTTTGTGTTTAAAGCCTGTAAACTTATTATCAACTGTACTTGTATGGCAATGAGTTTGACTGGATTAGAATCTGGAGACACACAAATAACTCTGTAACAAGAATGGTAAATGTTTAGGCTAGGTCTCAAATGAATTGTATCTTCTTTTTATTTTTTTTCTTTAACCTGTACCCTGTCCTAAAACCATGGGAGCTGCAGACTACATCAGAACACTGGAAAGAGATGCAACAGTAGAAGGAACAAGGCAGAATAAACAAACAAACACACCCCCCCCACACCAATAACCAGGAGTTCTTATGAATTAATACCAGTGTGGATTAACAAGTACTTTGCACTGAAACCCTATAATGCCATGGAGATCTAGGTTAGGATACATTCAGGTTACTCATGAGGAATGCTGATCATAAACCCACAAGAAAACACAGTCCCCATCTACTCAGGCTATCCATACTATACTAGTCTGGAGGTTCCCAAAACTTCTATATGGTTCCTCATCTAAGTATTTAGCTCTGTTCTACCAAAAATGAACAAGCCTGCCAGCTTCCCTAACATACTACTGCAGCTCTTGCGGTAAACAAAACTAGATTCCATTAGTAAAGATCAGTTTCAAAAAGAAGCAGAAGTCTATGGTACTAGTTAAGAAAAAAAAAATAGTTACTGTATGTGAAATATTTTATTTAACTCCAAACTCACTCTGTGATGGAAAGGAATTATACATCTAGAAGACAACAGTTTGAGAAAATTGTGGTATTTCAGCTCAGTGATGCCTCTTTGACACTTGAAAACAAATGCAAGACTTTCAGCAGGTTGAAGAAAGGATAGATCCCTTATCTGTACCACAAAAGGGCAACATGATAGTCCTCATGCATACACATAAGTCCAGGCTTTGACAGCACCTCCTGTGAAAAACCCAGTAACTTATTTTTAGCACAAAGAACCAGTAGCAAAGGGACAGTTGTGAGAGATCATTACTTGAAGTTTAGTAAAGGCTTGGCACAACAACCAGAAAAAAACTCATCTGATCGGTCTCCTCAAAGTCTTGCAGATGTACTCCTGTCAAAGCAGCTGAAACTAAATTGGTTTTCTCTTTGACGGCCATTAAACCTGGGTTATGCTCCACTGATCAGTTGATCTAATGGAGAGGTCAATTTTCATGAGATGTGGTGGATAGGAGAGCTAAGGAGAGCGGTCATTATTCATTCAAGTATCTGGCTTTGGCTTTAAAAGAAATTGTCTTGCAAGAAGAGTGAGATAAATACAGAAAAGTTTAATGAATGTTCTAACCTCTTTCCCTATAAACTTCAACTCCATCACACTATTATACTTTGCTTAATCTTGAGGAAATAACCTCTGAAAAAAAACAAACCAAACCAAACCAAACCAAAACAAAAACAAACAAACAAAAACACCAAAACCACAAAACAGGGTGATGTCTGGACTAATCACAATCATGGTACAACAAATAATATGCTCACCAGTAATTTATCAAACATCCCACTTGCTCTTCATAAACTTTCTCCCACACTCATCTCCTTGCCAAGTTCTATTCACTTCCCTGCAGAACATGGAAGGGATGGCTCACTTGGGGATGGGGGACACAGGCATCCCTGCAGCAGGAGTCTTTGCTTCCCAACTCAGAAAAGTTTCAAACCAAAGGAAGAGATACAGACATGAAAAGGGTAAAAGTACCAGCAAGTCAAAACATCTGTTGAGTGAGAGTTGTGTGCACTGGGATTGTAAGCCAGTCTTACAAAATGTTGAACAGACACAACTGTCCTAACAGAGGAGGGGAGAGGAGTGATGCCCAGCAATATATAGCGAGGGTTCTTTTCCACCTAGACAATTGTGTGTTCTGCCATCCAGGGACTGGGTACAAGCTTTGCACATTGTCATAGAAAAAGGAATTTGGCTCTTCAAATGGATTTGAGGACACACTTAAGAAATCATTATTGCATGTCATTTTCATCAGTTTCTTTTTTAAAGTTACAAACGAGGATATTTTGTTTAACAAAAAAGCTAGATGGATATTCTGAGATCCAAATAAGTAATGATTCCAAGTTACATTCACTTACCTTAAATGAATTTAAGCAGCTTTAAAAAAAAGTTCATAGGTCTTCGAATTATCCAAATACATTAAAAGAAAATATTATAATTAAACATGTATCTTGTCAAGGATACTGTGTCAGAAATGACTGAGTAGCACTCTTCTGCAAACATTTCTGGTCTAGCTGGCTATATCTATAAAACCAAAACTTTATGAGATTTATTCTTTGAATGAAATGTCAGTGATAAACTAGGATAAAACTCAGTATGTAGCTAAAAGGCTCTTATTACATACCATTTAACTGTCACCACTCAGTAATTGCAATTACAAATTACTGTAGCTTTGCAGTCACCAATCTAAGATTAAATACTTGGGAAAAGTACTGAATAGACACCCCAAAGTAAATGATGTCTGCCCTAGTTTGCTAATAATTTAGGCATTGAAATGCCTGGATAAAACAGACTGTTGGGGTGGGCTGGAAAGACTGGTGCAATGGAAGAAAACGAGTTTGCTAGGCTGCCCCAAATCACAGATTGTCACTTAATCATCAAAATACACATGGGAAACACCTCAAAGACATTGACTATGCACGTGGAAAAGACCTAATGCTGTACATTATGGACTGTATTTGACAAGCTATGAAAACCCGACAGACTTTTTCTCCGTATGGGTAAATTAACAGGGAACCATAATTTTCAAGATAAATATAGTATTTTGGAACAAATGCAGGAACAAAGGAGCGTTCTGGACACATCAATTTCTTGTTGCCAATTTAAGCTCCTGCCTCAAATGCTCAAACAGAGCAGCACATGGATTGCAAAGGCAGAAACAAAACAAACCCTATCAAAACACAAGCCCACTCACTCTGCTGAGGAGATGACGATAAAGAAAATTAGCTACAGGTGACATAACAGCCCAGCTGGTTAGGACACTATTGGAAAGTGTTCAGATACAGCAATGAGGAGATAAGAAAGCTAGAATTGACAAGAACAGTGTGGAGGGTAAAAGCATACTTAAGGAGGAATTTGTGAGATGAATAAATTAGCAGCTTTGGAAAAGGTGATACCAAAATAATCCCGCTTGTAGAGCTCAGACTCCAATCTGGCTCAGCATCCTCAGCATTCAAGGGACATTCCTGTTCCTGCCTGTAGCTCAGCCAGCGCATGGAAAGAGCAGACATTGCCACCAGTCTCATGGAGCTCTGATTTCCAATCAAAAAAGTGAAATCAGCATTTGGATTTGAAACCCCTATCCCAAAACACCAGAAATATCTATCTGCAATTTTAATTGTCTGAGAGGCCTTTAAATGAAGGGAGCTAAGCACAGCCTGCAGGTACACAATGCCTGACAGCCAGTGTTAACAAGGACATACTTAGCTTGCCTGAAGAAACAAACAAGCACAGAATTAATAACTATTTCATGAATGAGCTGTAACATGTTGTTTTAAAAAGATGCTGTCAGAAGAAAGATACAAACAAAACAACACATGTTATTGAAGGGCAGTTGCTATTATCTGGGCTATTAGCAAATGGAAAAAACTATTAAACCAGAAACAGTGTTAGAAATCTAATTCACTTTTCAGCATTAACGCTATTTACTGCTTCACTCTTCCCTTAAGTTGGAACAGAGAAAACGGACTGATCAATTTTCTGTCCTAGTTCCAGAACAATTTCTTAGCAGTGCCTGAAACAATGTGGTTTTGGACTGTGTACTCAGAGCTTACAAACTAGACAGACATGATCTCAACAGAAAAAAGGGTTTGTAATGGATGAGGAAGTTTAGAAGAATGTTGACAACAACAGTCTCAGTTAATTCCATCATTTCTGGGGATAATTTAAACTTTCCTATGATTTGTAGTTATTTTCTATTTTCCAGATCCATTCAGAGTGTCCAAAATTGATGAGGAATCTGCTGCGTTCAACACTGTTCCCAGGAGAAAACATAGTCTTCTATTCACATACATGTAGATAGACAAGACACCTAATGAATTTGTGAAACCAAATAACACCCCTTTCCCTAACTCCTCCTTTTCATGAATTTCTCATGTCCCACTCAAGACTCCCAAAGCAACTCTGTGGCACAGACAAAGCCCAGCTCCCGAATCCTCTTCATTTAGCTAAAGCTATTGCTTATGCTCCCAGCCAACTGTGACAACAGTGGAATCTTTGAGTGTAGTGGACTATATAAGGGAAATCAAAGAGGAAGAGGTAGCATGGCTTTTTAAACACAACAACAACAAACTAAAAAAAACCCAGACACCATAAATTAAAATAAGGATTTGGAATTTTACTGACCTTTTATTTTTAAAGTTTGGAAATGCTTCTGCTGAACCTAAGTTTGTGTAAAATCGCGAGCATTTGAAGCACAGCATAAGCACTTTAAATGCAATCCAAAGGAAAGCAATATAGCCTTTGTACTATTTCCATTTAAACTGCTTAGCTACACACTTGCAGACATGAAATCATTGTGCCGAGGTCCTTCTGCACTCAGGAAATTCTTGCTGGGTCACTGACCATCATTTAAAGGGCACATCTCAGCCCAGTGTCCAGTGTGAATTTTTAAAATTAGCCTTCAGATGCTGCCTCTGCAGTACACATGATTGTGCTCAAAAACCCTGAGCTTTTTAAAAAGGCCTTTATACCCATTTTAACAATCAAAAAGCAACGCAAGAATATATCCTTACTATATTTCACTTGCCATGTAACCATGTACATAGGCCCTATAAAAGTGAGACACTGGGTCCTCTGAAGGCTCTTTATTAGGCTTGCATGTTTTTCTGAGAGCTGCTGGGATTCAGCCCAAATGACGGGGGCCTGGTGCAGGAATCACTGTAGTCCCATGGCTTCTATTATATCCAGAAGGTCAGGAGAAATGATGCCTTCTGCCCTCAAAAGCCTCTGAGTCCTTAATATTGAGGTAAGCATGGGAGAGACTTTTGCGACTGTTGGTTCAGACAAACATCCTAACAGCACGATGGTGTTGGCTTAACCCCAGAGCTATGTCAGCTGTTTCTACTGTCCAGAGACCTTTGTGTACCAGGGATGTGAAAGTCCTGCCAACATCAGAAGCATCTACTGCAGAGTCCGCCTCGCCATCCCTCCTTGAAACTCACCTTTGCAGTGACACTTCCAAACCGCTCAACACCCACGAGGCAGCTGGTCTGCTATCACTGCAACTTCCCAACCAAATCATGATCTGCTCTATATTACCTTGCTCTCCCTTCCATCTGTTTGCTGTGGCCTCTCTCCGACGTTCACATCTCAGAGCAGTTTAAGTCAAGGACCATCTTTTCATTTTGCCTGTGGTAAGCACTAAGTGCTCCAGGTCTTTTACCTTCAAACAGGACCTCCTCATCCCGTGGCAATGCACGCTATAATAAATCACCAGCAACAACAGTCCTCAGGACTGGCCCAACTTTGGAGTAGAACTGGAGCAGCCCATGTCAGCCTCAAACCTCTTCATGTTGTCCACTCCTGACTTGTTGCTGACAGCACAGCAGAGATGCTGCAGTCACACCAGGGCAGCTTCATGGACCACCCCCGACCAGAAGCAAGACACACGCCTTACAAACTCGGACAGAAAACCCTCCCTCCTGCACCATGCCCTCGTCCTTGGTCCTTTTGGACTCTGCTGCCATCCTCTCAGTGCAGTTAGGACTGGGATCCTTGGGCCTGTGCCAGGAGTGAGTGGAAAAATCCATTGCGTTACTAATGTGGATTTAAAAATAACTTTACACACATTTCCTGTTCCCCCCAAAACTACACAAAATCAACAGAGCCAATAAACCCTCCTACTTTCTTATTTCGCTGTCAGATATTTGATAACCTGCAGCACTAGCTTAAGTCCCCATTTTTCTTCTTCCTTTAATTAAAACAAAACAAGACGACCCTCTTTGGTCATCCATGTGTGTGTGAGGTTTTTTTTGTTGTTGTTGTCTTTTTTTGGTGTGTTTTTTTGTGTGGTTTTTTTTTTTTTTTTTAAAGAAAAACAGAAAGAAACAAAACAAAAAAGCTGGGAAATTACATTTGGGATGTTATTTTATCCTGTTTCAGTACACTTAAAGCTCCATTTTCTCCAGAGAAATAAATTAAATAAGATATAATTTTTCAGTTTGCTTTAGAAAGACGAAGCAATGGCTTTAATTAGACCTTAAGAGGGCACCATCTTCCCCCAAAGTGCTTTAACTCATATCCTCTTCCCTGCCCTATATCAGGTCAGCTCTGCTTGTCCACTGCAGGACAGATAATACTTCTCTTCACCACTTCACTTATCTGCCTTGATCCTAATATCTACAGGGAAGGATCCATCTCCTACATATTTGTACTGTATCTACCTCAGCAGATCTACTTCCACAAAAACGTTTGGTGTTCCCAGACTTTTGCTGGTGTCCTATGCAGTGGTTTACCATTGTTAAACTCCAGCCATATTAATGGTGTTTTTTGGGGTTTTTTTGTGGCATTGTGAGATATTGAAACAATGGGTTGCAAAAGGATCGAATTTGATCCTCTGAGAAGCTCTGTCCACTTACTGCTTTATGGACTCCAAGAATTTGGTCTTACAAATTGTGCACACAGAGGCCCAGGTTTAAGCAAAGGAGGTAAGCACATGAGTAAATCCTTCTCTCTTCAGGACAGCATTTAAGCACATCCTCAGGTGGATGTACTGCACGTGTTTCAAGTAATTTCTGAAACAGGACTGATTGCCCAAACTGGTGCTGCAAGTTTTGGGCAGGACCTGTGCTGCCAGTGTGATATTAGGTTTTTTTCTTCTCGTAAGTCCTTTGTTTTACTGTCACTGCATACACAAAGGAAGGCTTGCAAACCAACCTTAAAATACACATAATCTCCCTCTTGTACATCCCAGTTTCAGTCTCATGATCTTTAAACCAGCCTGGTGATTTTGAGTTCCCTGGCACTATCCTTGCTTTCCAAGCCTGGGCTTCAAAAATGATGCCTGGCAAACAAAGCAACAGCCCAAATTTTGTGGCAGAGCTGCCAGCGAGCTGTTTGGTAGCTCATCACTTAAATCAAACACAAAACAGCTGTCCCAGACTGCAAGGGACCTCACTGGGCTGCTGCAACACTTCTCCTGAGTGGGCATAAAATTGAGTCGTGTCCACCGGAGGGTAGGAATACTGCAGGGTCTTTTCCACAAGCATGCCCCAGTGATCGGGAACAAATTCTTTCCTTTCAGTCTATCCCCCTGGTTTCTATGCACAGGGTTATGTCTGTATAAATATTCTAGGGACTTGGGACTTTGGGGCTGAGGTAAGGAGGAGGAAGCCAAAGAAAATGCATTTTAACTAGCAAGGACAGTCGCTTCTCCTCTTTCTGTCACCTTGTGGGCTTTTGCAATAGAAGAGATATTTTATTTGTATTTAATAAAGCCCAGCGGTAGAGCTGCTTATGAATCAAGCCGCATCATGCATGGAGCTAGAAAATATATATATTGGGATTTTCTAGCTCGCTAGAGTTATTAATCTGGCTCAAAGCCTGCAGTAGGATTTAATATATTAAGTGAAATTGCAGGCCTTTGCCCCCGTCTTTTTGCTAAGACAACGACATACATACGCCATATTAGATTCCATTTTTTGTACATTTCAGATAAGGAGTAGATTAAATAATGAATGAGATTCCCATTAACTAGAAATTTTGCTTATTTCAGGCAACCTCCTCCCCCCCACCTCTTTATTTTTAATCAAAATGACTCCATGGTGGAATATTTTTGCATTGATTTGAAGGGATTTTTTTAAGCGCTCATTAAATTTGCATTTACACATCTGACAATACTTTTTTTTTTTTTTTTGGGCCCAGACACTGAACAGTGCATTTAAAAAAAAAAAAAAAAAGAAAAAAGATAAAGAGAAACCCACCCTGCTTTTGTCTTGAGTTGTGTGAAATATTTCTCTGGCAGAGTGCATAAAGATCAGAAGACCTTTGGGATTCCCCATTACTTGACAAAGTCAAGTGAAAGACTCCAATGTGGCTTTGGTGGGCATCAGATGAGGGTCACTGTAATTGGTATGAGAGACAGAAAACACTAGTGCTTCCTGTCCTACTTAGTCCCATCAGACTTGTATGAGATTGTCCCTTACAAAGCACATTCTGGTATTGTCACCAGAATAGTGGCATTCCTACCTCAGGCCTCCAGGTCCTCAATCACTGGCTTTCCACCACCCAGGTAAGAAGAAAACTTTCCTTGGGCTGCTCTTGGAAAGGAAAATTCCTGTTAAGTTCAGTGAACACTAATCCAGAGCCATGTAGTGAGTTGATTGCAGGCTGGAAAGCACAGATGCTGGTTTCATATACCGACTAAATGTTGAGTTTTGCAATCCCTGCCATGAGAAGACAGACACATCTTGTGCTTGAGTTGCCTAAGAAAAGGCTCCACCAATCTGTTTCTCTTTAGAACTATCAGCAATAGGTGAAAAAAACTGACTTAAGGAGTACTTGACCAGGCAACATGGTCAAGGTCTAGCTGTGCTATTGCTAGAGTGCTAAGGCCACTTATGCTTAGACAAGGATTTTTACCCATCTCTACTTCACACATTGGAGGGAGAACTTTCCCTTCTCTATACTAAGCCTTTTTTCAAATAGCAAGACAAGGTAGAAAGTAATCATTTCCTATTGCCTAGAAACACTAGATGCAGGAGGCAGTTTGGTACCGTTTGCCCCTTCTCACTATCAAAATTCTATATAAATATTTATCATCATTATCCTACCCTTAAAAAAATTCTCCTGACATTCAGCTGAAAATTTCATTTGCTTAATTTGCTACTACAACTTCTAGTAAATCTCCCTTTGTAGCATCATAAGCAGTTCATCTCCTGCCTTGGAATTTACATTCTTGCAAATATATGGAGATAAATATCACCTTCCTTTCCTCATCCTCCCCTCAGTCATCCCTTAGCCAAGCTACACGTATTTGGTCTTTTAATCTGTCCTCATAAGTCAACTCTCCACAGGCCCTTCATCATTTTTGTGGCTCTTGTCTGAACTCCCTCCAATTTGTGGACATCTCACTGTTGAGAAGATTCCAAAATAGAAAAAATTAGATTGAGACACTTTCTGCTACACGTATTGTAAACTTGCTACTGGTACTGTGTAAGGATCCCTCCATAGCCCATGGGGTAGGTATCCTGCAGGTTGGTTCCTCCATCATGATATTCAGCTGACAGGAACTGGCACTCTGAAACTTCATATGAAAATGAAGATATCCTAGCCTCATACCAGTTACAGATATTTGCTTTTCCCTCTCATTTTTTCCTGTTTTCAGCCAGAAAAAGCAGCTGGGAGCGGGGTGGGTGGGGGAGTGAGAGGTGGTGGTGGGGAAATGTAACAGAGAACACAATATTTTCATCAGTATCTGACTCAATTTAAAAAGAAAAAAAAAAGTGATTTAATGTTAGGAAGAGGAACTACTGAGCGTATTACCCTAGGAAACAACTAGACCTAGGCTCTGTTCCTCCCTTCTCCCCTTAAATTCCCTTCTGGTCCAGGACCATGCAACTCAGTGACAAAGAAAAAAGTCCTGAGTGGCTGCATTTCTCTGCATTTTAGGGAGTTGGAGGCTTGGTTCACTAGAGCAGATAAAGCACTGAGATCCCCAGCCAGGCGTGCAAATCCTTTCTTAGCTATTGGGATATACTGGCTTCTCTCCGGCTGCTTAAAGAACAAATACAGTCAACACAGTAATGACCTACCACCCAACACATAATTGCATATTTTGCCATTACAACATCCTCAAAATGTTCCTTTTGAATTAGAAAATCTCTGTGCTGGGTGCTGTACAGGCAAGGCACAAAGCAAACAGCCAGCTTCCACCCCACACGCTCTGTTTTGGTGCAGAACTCAGCCAATAAATGACTGAGTTCTGCAAAAGGACAGTTTTGGTCAGACTCAAAATCAGTGATTTCTGCATGGTGGCAGCTGACTATGGTTACTGGAGTTTTATTTACAGCAGTATGAGAGCTTTTTAATTGTGCAGGAAATAAACCACCAAATGACTCCTCCCCTCTATCCCTTTTTTGCAGAAGAAAGATTTAGTTTACAAATCTATCCTGTAGCAGATCCTTTGCACTTTTATTTTTTTCCACCAAAAGATATACTGGTTATTTACAAATACAATTAAATGTGGAGAGGAGGGATTGTAAATTGCAGGGACTCAAGAGGAAGTCTACCAGGCAGGCCCAAATTTAAAAGCTGCATTGAGTGAGTGTAAAGTGTTGCAGTTCCCATGCACATTAGTGCACAACTGCTTTGCAGAAATGGAGAGAACAGGGTGAAAAGCATGAAAAGTTGGGGAAAGTCAGGAAACGTGGGTTCTTTCTGTGTATCACTCACTGTATGATACTAAGTGATTTATCATCTTTGGGACTCAGCTTTTCTGCAGCTAAAAAGCCTCCATAGAAAATTTGGGAGGTAAATCATACATATTAGAGAAGGTGGGCTGAATGGAAATTAAATACGTGTGTTTCCCTGCCTCTCTCTCTTCCTTTTTGGCCCAAATGGAGGTATTAAAGGGCTTCGGATGCATTCAGAAACACACCACAACACAAGGAGACAGTTTATTTCTGCAGCTAGGTTACATTTCTCACTGATAGGGATGGCCAGGTCCCTTTAGGGGTCTGCAAGTTTCTGCTGTCTCCCAGGATGCCATTGCGGGCTTAAGACCACAATTCATGCTGCTCTTCAGATCAGAAGTTCCCACACATTTCCACTGATGTGCTCCTTAGCTGCAGTTCCCAAAACTGTCCTTTGGGAACTGCTGCTCCAGCATTTGTGTCAGGGTAGATAAAAGCCTCCATACCACAACAGCCAGTGGAGAAACCCACTGCGCTCTGTGCTGTGTTGAGTCCCAGGGCTCTCTCCACTAATGGGCACTGCCTGCTCCTCTCAGGGCAAGCCAGCTGTCAACAACAAATGTGGCATGATTTGGAAATAAAATCCAGAGCAACCGGGTTAACATCTATTAGCCTGAGCCAGAGAGACTGTGGGTCTGGGCAAGTCATTTCTGAGGTGGCAGCTGCGGTAGCTGAACCCAGTCCATCTTAAGGACAGTGTCATCAGCAGCAGTTTGGAGATCCAAGTCTTCTGATGGTTCTACTCATAGACTGCTGGATTCTAATTACCCATCAACTAGATACGCCTGGTCCTGCTGTACAGCTGAACAGATGCTCTCTCAAGACCCCTTCCAACTTGTGCACTGTACTAGGATTTTCTCAATAATGATTATCTGTAATGTAAAGCTGATATATAGAGCAAGAACGGATGGACAGACAGAAAGAAATATTTTGATTTGAATGAGAGCTGGGAAAACGTCCATGAGAGCAACAAGGTGAGGAGAAGCTCTTTCCTCTTCCAGATTTTGAGCAAACAGCTTTCCTGTGTTTTTCTTCCTTTTCTTGCAGAAAAGATAGACCCCTCTCTAAAACTCAAAGGCAGCAGAACTCTTTTGTAAGAAATCAGGAAACAAGTGATAAATATGGCTCAAAAGCAAAAGAGCTGAGCTGGCAACTATAAAGAGATTGTTCGAAAACTGCTATTCACCCAAAAGAAAAGGATGGGAGGAGGGTGGGAGTGGGTGAAGGGGGAATCCACTGAAATGAAGACAAATAGATAAAAGTAACTGTCATCTGCTTTCATTTTGTGTTCATGATAAGCTCCTGTTTCAAACTGCAGTGTCCCACACTACTGGCTTGTTTTTTGATTTAACCCCAGAAAAAAGTATTGTTGTCAAAATCCCCTCTTTCTGGAATGCAAGATTTGTCAAAATCCATCCCTGTTGGAACATCCCACTTGCTTTGGATGAGCTGTGTTTGAATCTAAGACTGAGACAAGAAAAGACATGGCTTCTCTGACATGCTCTCGGGGTGCTCTGGGCAACCCCATCTGTGCACAGACCCCTCACTGTCCCTCTGCAAGTGTCCTAGCAGCTACATGGAGGTGCCTGAGGTGGCATCTGGGGAAAGCAAGGAAAGGAAAGGGAGCTGGAAGACACCTACTCTCTGCTGTCCTTCCCTCTTTCCCTACCACCTCTGTTGACAGCTGTGGGTGAAAAGAATATCCCATTGACTGTTTTGGCATCACAGGGTAAAGCAATAATGCAGATTTCAGAATCTTAATGGGGAAAATCATCCCTCCTGCTCCTGCCTGCAAGGGCAGAGTGCAATTTTTGCACCCTGGATGCTGAAACCAGACACAACACTATGGCCATTGCAGTCAAGAAAAAGTTGTTG
Source organism: Streptopelia decaocto (assembly GCF_964273445.1). Lineage (NCBI taxonomy): Eukaryota > Metazoa > Chordata > Aves > Columbiformes > Columbidae > Streptopelia > Streptopelia decaocto. Next base: position 74,544,262 of record NC_138657.1, read on the forward strand.
CTCAGAAAAAGCATGGAGATGAGCCAGTTTCTTTTCCTCCTGTTAGATATCTGACCAACACAGACACTCACAGCAGGCATATCTATCTAGCCTAGAAGAAGGGAAAAACTGTTCATGTTAGGTCATGCAATCCATGTTGTCTGGCACAAGGTTTACCATTCTTCCTTGATCTTGGCCAGGCAATAGCTGCACTTTTTACACCAGCTTTGTGTTCTGCAGTGCAGGATCAAGTATGCTGCACTGCAGGAACAAAGGCAATCCTGACTATAAACAGTACATGGAAAAGCTGTGGGCTGGGGCCACTGGATTATAAGTGAGGCATCAGGTCAAAGCTTGTAGGGAACTGTGAACAGCATCTGGATGAAGGTGACAAAATGGGCAAAATCTTTCCCATGAGCAATGCAAAGCCTCTCAGGACACCACTGATGAGTTACTTGGTAGGTCCTTGTCATTGTGTGCTGCAAGTGGTAAGTCTCTCCTACTGAGTTCCTATCAAAATAACTCCATCTCGAATTTGGAAAGAAAAATATATTTAACCAAAACAGGGAGAGCGGAGACTCTAAACACAGTAAAATACTGATTATTTTTATCAAAAACTTCTTCCAGGAGGTTGTTTAAACTTTACATGCCTCAGTTTCCCCATTCACATGCTAAGGAAGTAACGATTTCTACTCTCTCCCCAAAATCTCAGCAGCATCTGTACATAAAAGACTACAATTGCCATCAGACGCTAAGGAAATCTGTTACTGTTCTTATCAAGTTACATATTTTTGCCTTTCTTAAGCAAACCACTCCAGATTTTCCAAATAATTTAAGATTTTCAGTTAGCTTTGCAGTACTGAAATATTTTATGGTGTGAGAATACCTTATTATCAAGTTTTTCTTGTTTTCTCAAAGAAACAACTGCATGGACCCACAGACAGTGAAATTCTTCTGATGTCACTGTTGTAATGATCAGATTATTATACACAAGGAACACCTGGCTCCTTGGATGTAATCACTGCAGTTTTCTCTTAACCTGCCTCACTTGTTTTAAACACACCTCTACAGGTCCTGCAGGGACCCACTCGCTGACTCCCTGGTGGAAAGTTGTCCTGCTTTTTTGAAGTGTGAAAGTACCTTCTTTCCCTGCACATTTCTCTGTTATTTGAAACTTAGCCCCTGGGAGAATGCACAGTTTTCAGATCAGACCCAAAGGAAAGCATGTCACCAGGAGGAAATTTTCTGCATACTTCAGAATACCCTATTTCTAATCTCTGCTAAAGGGTTAAAGGCTTCCCCCTTGAATATAAAGTTTCAATGTCTGTTCAGAAAGGTCTTAATAAATCGGCCACAATTATCAGTTTCTCATCCCATAGCAGTGTTGTCAATCTGTCCATGACTCCTTCCAAGTGAATCCTGGTTCAAGATTCACTCCTTGCCTTAGTAGCACTCAGAATACCCAACAAATGAGGATGAAATAATGAAAACAGCAGTGCCAGACCAAACTAATGATTCCTCTAGCCCAGCACATATTTCAGACAGTAATCAGGTGATCTTTATGGATGAAGGATAAGAAAGAACACAAGTCAATCCCTCCTAGCCAGAGCCTCTTATCCTCTGGATATCAGCAATTATGGAAATTTCTCAGAAATAGTTTATGTGGGTAATCATATCTGAGGGTCACCATAGATTTCTTCTATGGAAATTTGCCTAGTACAAATTTGCCTCATACTTTTATTTATTTATTTATGCATCCCACTCCAGGAATACTTTTTTGATTTTCACAATGCAACAAGTGGTTCCACATTTTGATATTTGGAGAAGATTTCTACTTCTCATTGGAACAATTTGCACCTTATATTTAGATGTTAATGTGTCTACTCCAAACTACCCCAAAGTTGCTGCTTTAGTGGAGTCTGGCTAACTTTTCTTCTGTTTGCCTCCATGCACTCAGGACTGACTGTACATATCCTGTGTCTTTCAATGGTACTGGTGTTATTCAGGGACATAGCATTTTTCTAAGTTAAGTGGCACATCTTCCCTATACTGTGAAAGCTTTGGAAATATTAATTGCTTTCTCAAAGTGTGAAGCCAAACTAATGAAGCTCAGCTTGCTACGGGTTTGTATCCTAGGTCTCCCATGCTCTTCCGTCTTAGTAATCCAGCCTCTTCCATGAGTTCCACTGTGTCCAAAAGCCTGTGAGCTCTGTAGCTAAATCAGGGCATGGTGAACACCAGTTGCATTGGCCGGTACATGGGTGCGGATTTGACAGCTGCTGCCCGGGTTGAACTCTGCCCACCATCTCATCAGCAGGGAAATACATTTGTATCCTTTTTCTCTGCCAGTTTTTGTACAACCAGCGGAACTGCAATTATCGTTAAAAAATGGAGTTGTTTTTTTTTTTTTAAAGTGTGGTTGAAATCAATTGATAGGTTAAAAAATATCATGGGGGGGCGTAGATGGAAATGGGGGTAGCACGGAAGCAGGTGAGCAAACAGATGTGGGTGGACTGTGTGATTGAATAAGCTGTGTTTTCTTTTGAAACAAGACCAAAAACTCAAATCCAAGCAAAATGAAGGTTTACCTCACTCCATTCCTCCCACCACACCATTCCAACTGGAGCCGGTCTGGGTGTTTACTGAATGCACTCACACGTGCTACGGACTACAGCAGCTGGGCAAGTGAGAGCAAGAGGGACCAGACCTCTAGTCTCTTCTGCAGTCTGGGGTGAGTCCCTCACACACAGCCTCGCTGAGGAGCAAATTATTCCTCCCCCTTATGCGTCTGGTGTGCACGATGTCTCCTTTACACCCACTAATGTTTCCTACTGAAGAAGAAGAACGGAGATGAAAACCCGATGATAGCATATTTCCTTATCACAAAGGTCTGTCTAGAGTGGGCAGTTAAAGGACAAATCCTCTTCCAGCATTTCCAGCTATAGAGGATTCCCTATCAGTGTATTTCCATCTTTAATTGTTTGAGTGGGTCGATATTTGGGTGGGTCAGTAGGAAAAAGAAGGGATGTGAAGCACTTAATCCTGTCTGTTTGCCAAAAAGCAACACAAAATCTGCTCCAAACAGAAATAGACTCATTTGAACGAAAAATGAGAGAGAAGGTATGTAAAGAAGACTTGGGGAAGGATCTTCTCTGTAGCTACCACTAATGTTCAAGTTAAAAGGACTGCAAGAAAAAAAAAGAAATCACAGTCAAGAATGGGGATTTCAAGCTAAGATATTGAGTGGTTTCAGGTCCCACCATACCCAATGGTAGGATCAAACAACTTGTCCCTCTCTGAGGTTCTGCTGTGTGAGACATTTCTTCAGGGTCTAAATATGACAGCACTAAATGCAGTCGATTATGGTGGCAATGAAGAATCAGGAGGATCCTTTCTTCTAACACTGAGCTTGACTATAACAAGTGTTATCTCAACAGTGGTTCTGTTTGTACCCCAAATCTTCTTGCCTCATTTCACACTACAGGTTTAAAGCAGCAGCTTGTGTCCTTTACAGGTCTTTCTGTCCCTCTACCACTTGCAAAATTACCACCAGAATCAGCAGGTCCGATTTCAGATAATTTCTGTTTCTGCCCTCCTTCCTCTCACTCATTCTTATCCCCTCTATCAGAAAGTGTAAAACAATGGCCCTTTAGGTCAAAATCTTTTGTTTAAATCTCTGAAAGATGAGACTCAAAATGGATTTTAAAAAGGTCAGAGATCTAAGCTTTCAATTCTCTGTGAACATGAAAAGCCTGAATCCGCTCCAAGACTCCACTGAGAAGAAAAATACGAGGATGGGAAAAAATTTACATGGAACTGCTGTTCCTGAATCTGCTTTATCATTTTGCCCCTCTTCCCTACCTACAGCCTCCATACAGAGGCCACAGGAGCTTCTCTCTGCATCTCACAAAAATCAATAGTGAACGCGTAAATTCATATTCTTCCTCTCCATGCTGCACTCTCTATTCTCTTTTTCTGTAGTGGCAATGCAAAATACCCCACTGAGGTATCTGTCCTTAAAGGCAGATAAAGCTAGAGGAAAGGGGAGCAGGAAAGAAGAAGAAAAAAAAATGATAGGAAAAAAACTGGAATCATCCAACAGGGAACATATTTCATGGGCTTTCAAGTGTTCAAATCACAACTATACCTGATTACCACGAAGTACATCACTCACTTTAGAACCAAATTTACCCACACAAACTTGGTGTTCTTTCCCTGTTCATTACTGTAAGTTATTGCCCTCCGAAATGCTGACTCATGAAACCCAGCTTATGGAAAATGTTCTATATGTTAAGGCAGCAAATCCTCATACCATCTCTGCTGCTGCGGTTCTTGTCTCTTCTACTACAAGTGTCAGCCAGGACATAAAGCAAGGGATTTGGTACTCCCGGTTCTTATTCTTGCTTCTAACACTGATGATTTATGTGATATTGGGCACAATACTCTAAATTAGACTTCCCCTTTATCTACCGAGTTGTCCATAAAATGAGAATTGAGGGCCTAGTATTCTCAAAAACAAACATTAAGACATACTGAATTGCTTCCCTCAAAAAACATAGGATTTTTATAAATTATATTTTTTTTCTTAAAGACTGTACAGGTTAGAAATTTATTTCTAGAAGAGATGTGAAATGGAAACCCGGCTTCTTATATAATCATGTTTCTAGCAGGTGAAGCTTTATGGAAGGTCGAAGTATCATAATTCAGGTGAAAAATATATAGAGAATCAGAGAGGAGGAGAAGGAGAAATGGCAAATTTGAAAGCCTGTCCTCAGCAAAGGAGTTGTCAGGTCTCTACAGTTAATGTTGTCAAAAGTCCTTTGGAAGAATCTCAGGAGAAAAGTGTGAAAAAGCGTACAATGGTTGTTATTTGCTTTCTGAAAGATAAATATCACATTTTAAAGGCCAGAAATGCATGATTCCAGAAGGGTTTAGGCACCAAGAGGGTATCTCTTCCAGCCAAGCCTAGAATAGGGACAACTTACTATTTACATCTACTTTACAATTAAGCAACAGTACAAACATAATACTACAGCTTCCCTTAACTCAGTGCTAAAGCTCCTGGTCCCAATCCTGCATGGGCCTCCTGCACATACTTAACTTGGGTTTCGTTGTGTTCAAAGGGATTACTCATGCATGTAATGTTATTCATACGAGTGAGTGCTCACTGGATCCAGGGGGGAAAAAAGCAACCCTTTTCAAAGATTCAGAATATTCAGCAGCCTTTATTATTAATTATCACTCTGATTTACTTTTCATTTAATATCATGCTGCATTTCTTCTTCATATTTTATAAACATGCACACAGAGATCAGCATCTGCCGTTGTGGATTTCAGCAGCAGCAAACCCAATAAACTATCATGAGACTCTACTCAATTTTAATTCTGCATCAACAAAACACAGGAAACCCTACAAATCACACCTGAGAGAGACCTTTTGAGTGACTTTTAGTCATCAGGGGTCTGGATTAGGCCTGGCTGGAAAATGGATTTTCTTAGATAAAGAAAAAAGAAAAACTGAAAAAATAACATTTTAGTTGGATTCAGTCTAGGGGAAACATCAATTCTTAATTGAAAATCAAACTAATTTTTTGGCCAAAACTTCATTTTCTTCTCTACTTTTCCCTTTTAATTTATCAATGAATGCTAAATCAATATTTTCAGGGGGACAGGGGAAAAATGTCTTTCCATAAAAACCTTGCTAGGTCAAATACTCCCAAACACAGCTTTGATAGAACATTTTTACTGATCCTTATTTTGACACAACATACAAATATTTCTCTAGTTTCCTTTTGAAGGGCTTCTTCTCACCCTTTCCAAGTGATGCCTTTTCTGGTAGGAAGCTGGAAAAATCAGACCTACCTCGTTTACTTTGCATGAGTGCTCACCGTTTTCTCAAGTTTGCCTTGCTGCCCTACCAGAGCTGATCTATGGGTTTACAACGCTTAGCAATAGTAGAACACTTTTTTGGAGGGAGGTTGGAGTAAAGGATACCGTCTGTAATGGATATTCTCAAATGAGCCTTCTTTCAGAAATATGGGAAAATGTGATTTTCAGGGACAAACATGCCTGCTGCCACAGCCAGGCTGAAGATCCTACACTCCTCATGCTGATGAGATAGGCTGTCTGTAATCAACAAGGAGTGGGTCTTCTCTGTGGACAAACAGTTGGGGTTTCTGCCTCTTCCCAGTGTGCAATATGGACAGATACTCCCACACGTGCTTTATACAAACTCAGTTGGATGAACTGTGTTCTCCACAGGAAAGATCATCAAGTTTCTGCACTGAAAGCTTTGCCCTAAGACAGCTTCTTTCTCTCCACTGACCATACAGGGAAAGGAGAGACATGGAAACATTCAAGGCCAGGCTGAATGGGACTCTGAGCAACATGTTCTATTTGAAGATGTCCCTGTTCATTGCAGGGGCATTGAGCGAGATGACCTTTGGAGGTCCCTTCCAATCCAAACTATTCTATGATTCTATGATTCTAACACCAGGCTATGCAAACTCCCCTTCCTGATCCTCCCCTGAAAGGTGAAGAGATCTTCCTGGGTCACACTGTAAGTCAGTGGAAGCCTCCATCTTCTGAGTGTCATCCCAGTGCCTTCTCCACAGCTTTATGCTCTTCCCTTTGTTTTATCTGATGCCCTCTAAACTGACAAGCCCAACTTCCAGAGCCCTCCTGGCCCCGTCTGTCATCCCAGCTGAAAGAAACTCCATTCAGGCTGTCCAACTTGGGCCAGCCCGAGCAAGCAGAGCTCACAGATGGTTAAATGCATTTGACATTTCACTGCAGGGCCTGCAGCAGAAATACTTGCCTGCTGTAGCCAGAGCCCTGGATAGTAGCAAATCAAGGCTCGTGGCTCCAACGCTGTGTGTGCACACTCTGCTGTGAGTTAATATTATTGGCTCGCCCCTCAATCATGCCTTTTCCAGCTAGCTGCTCCTGTCAAAGCACATCTCATTAGGCCTGAAGGCTCAATGAAATGGAAATTCATGTTTAAATTTAAAAACAACATATTGACCCTGGGAGCCAGTGATGTCTACATTTTTAATAACTTACTGAGAATAAAAGGACTGTATGTGCATGGGGGAAGGGGGAGGGCTGGGTGGCAGAAGAAAGAGGGAACGTAGAAGTAAAGGGAGAACAAGTGCATAGGGCAAATAGCCAGCCAAGGACTCTAGTCCTCTCCACTTCCCTCCAGCTCAATTCTCACTTTATTTGTCCTTCTAGCTGCATGGAAAAGAGCTCAGGCTTTGCTTAAAGGGACCTCATAGCTTCAGCAGCAGAGCATGTCCATCACACGATACTAAAACAGTGAGGGAGGGAGAAAAGCATTGTCTAATGCAGTCTGTATGTATCCATACATACCCATCCACAGGCACATGCACACACACGTGTGAACCCTGGTCCCTGAGCCCCAAGCATCTCAGCGAGATGTGGTTTGCTTGTACAGAGAAGCAGTGTGCTGAAGAGTGTGAGTAAACACAGAGCCTTTTGGAGGAGGATGTGAAGACAGCCATGCTGCATGTGATTTGCCATGTGGCACCATCCCCAGCCCCCTACACCTCACTTTGACATTATTCCCAGTCAGAGAGGCACATACAGCTCCCTTGCTCCTTCCACCATGCTGGCTACATAACCCAGGGGGGACGCAGAGAGAGCATGTCTTCTCTGTGATTACAGACAGAGAGATGCTCATTCTGCAGGGCTTCAGTGTTCTCTACTAGCACCCAGGGAGACAGAGAAGGGGAGGTGAAGGTGGGAGGTCCTCTTATTGTGTGATCACTGTGGACCCCATGGGAGTGTGTATTTTTTTTTTTTAAAGCAAGCAATCTGAAAATGTCATCTTGGCTAGCATCCAGCTGAGGAAATCACACTCTGCACAGATAAACCCACTCTGGCCGCTGCATCTCCAGATGGAGATGGGTTGCTGCACTGCTGCACAGTAGCAAGAGGCTCCTGGTGCAAACTACATCTCAGCAGGAGGTGAAAATCAAGACTAGCCATGTTTGGTGGGAGCACAAAAGGATAAATTTGTAACAAGCTTCGAGATCTTTGGATCAACTGCTACAGAGCAGCAAAGTATGCTTGTCTAACAAGGGAGAGCTGAAATCAGTTTCAAAAGAGCTCAGTTGTTTCTCCTGTGCTCCTTTCACTTGCTCAGCACAGTACTCCTAGAGTATTTAGCAGTCCTCTGGTGATGTCTCTGGTCTGTAGCTCAGCCCTAGTCATCTGTCTGGCTCAGAGGGACATGCTTGTCTGTGTGCCAAGAACCTCAACATAACAGGACTGAAGCCTTCCTGACCTACATTGCTGTTCAAAGATGTCCACTGCAGTTCTAAGACCTAAACATTGTAGGCATGTGGATTCCTCAGGTTTTGCTCACTGTAACAGGAGATCTCCTATGTTTTATAGCTTATCCCTCTGTTGTCCTGAAAACTCTTCTCCTATCTTTTGTTCTAGACTGCTTACATTAGCACTGAGTTCTTCACTGCCTTTCCTCTCTTCCTTTTTTGCAGTCTTTGACCACTTTGATAATTTCCCCAATATTTTTCAGTCTGACACTGATGGTTTTTGTTTTGCACTGTTGTAGTTTTCCAGATGTATTCAAAGATTGTGTTCAAGGAGCTGAAGGCCAGATTTCTCTATCTTGCCTCCTTGATATCGCATACCACAATTTCCACCCACTTACTGAACACCTTGCTCTTGGCTAAAGCATCTTTTCTAGGAAGTCATCCAAATCTTGATTTGAAAACTTCAAGCAATGAAAAATTCACCAATTTGAAGTTATGACGAAGTTCAATTACACTCCTTGATTACCAAAAAAAAAAAAAAAAAAGAAGAAGCATGCTTTATTTATCATTTTTTTCTGGCTTCCTTTCACAGGTGTTAGTTCTTGGTGTCACTTTCCCTGCTCAGCTAGAGAAATTTTGCTCACATCATCTAAGTTATGACACTCTTCAGCACTTTTCTGCTGCAGGCCTGCTCCATTCACTTCACCTTCTCCTTTATGGCTCGCTGAGTGATTCTCCATTCGTAACACCCTTTTTTCTGATGTCCCAGACACCACCACAAGCCTTCACTTGCTGTCCCTTGTCACCCAGGTGCCCTAGTACAGTGTAGTTTACATACATGAGGACCTACGGTGACTTTTCAGATTGGTGTGCAGGGGCTGTGAATCTTCTCTGCCAGCCAGGTAGCAGATACCTCAGAGCTTCATCAGACAGGAGCCTACATATCTTAGGAAAAGGCTACAGAAGTCCATGGAGTTCCTTCCATATCCCACCCAGCTCTGAGGCCTCATGTGCAAATAGGATGAAAAGAAGGAGGCAGAAAATCTACTGGGGTCACATGTGAATGCTATTAAATAGCCTTTAGGCTTCTATTTTATTTATTTATTAAGCTAGATGAGGAGTGCAAAAAGGGATGGAGGTACTTTGTTTCTCAATTTGTGTCTATTATCTATTGAAATTTGACATAATGTCTCCACAGTTCCCCTTAATATTCCACTGTATATAGAATGTGACTAGCTCCACCATCTAATGTGACAGCTTAGGAAGATTAAAAAGAAAAGCTAAACTAGCAGTAGTTGGAGATGAGGAAAAGTAGCACATTTATGAATAATTTCAGCTGAATTCTAACAACATTGCATTCCCTGGACAGGACACATTTATTATCTTATTCACCATGACTACTGCAACATTAGTGATTTGTTACTGAATCAATTATTAATTCATATGAGTGAATAAGGCTCTGTCACTTAACTCTTCAGCTGGCTGTGGCTGTTACATACTGATTGTGATTTTTAACTGTTTTCTCTCCTTGTCTTTACCCTCCCTTCACAACGACAGTCAAACAAAACGATGATTTCCATTTCAGAAATCCATTTGGGAAAGCCACTTGTTTTCCTTCTAATTGTGAGTCTCTCTCCTACAAAAGTCCTTTTTTAACACACCAGATTTGTACCCAAGTGGCCAAAGGGTCAGACTCAGATACTGGTTGGGTAAGACTTGATCTGTGAAAGCAAGTGGTTAAAAAGATCAATCAAATTAAGACATCTTCCCTCAAAAGCTTCTTAGGTTCCCACCACTGAAGCTGCAGTAGCAAGACTTTTGAATGGTTGGAGGTGTTTGGTCACTAGGACATAGAGCATAGTACAGTAAAACAGGCAGATGACAGGTTTTATTCTCCAGCTGTGGGATACAGAAGCAGATGATCTCATGGACTCAATCAGGGCTAACAAACAAAGCAGAAGCCAAGATACAAGTAATATCCACACCATCTCATCTCATGCTTGCAGTTAACACGCCTCTGTCAGCTAGTTAGAGAACCAGGCAACAAATTGGAGGAGCTGGATTGTAATCAAGGCTCCATCACTGATTTACTGCCATAGGTAGTGATGGTCACATCTGAATTTTGTCACCTCCACTGCCTTTGAAAAGAAAACAAACAAACAAACAAACCCCAAACAAACAACAACAACAATAAAAAAAACACAGTAGAAAGAAAAGGAAACATACTAAAATCTTCACAACAGCCATTACAAGCAATTGAAAAGGCAGTCATTACTTACTCCTTGCCATGTGCACAGCACAGCCTAACTATCAATGGTCATTAGGTAGAAGGTAAAAGCAACCATTTTAACTACTGTCAGTGAAATATGTTGTGATTAAGCTCTAAGCTGTGCTTAAACCTGATGTGTATGATGATAGAAGAATGCAAGCTATGTTATGTGAATGTCTCCTGTAGTCCACTGGAGAAGGCTCTGCCTGTCAAGACAAGGAAAAATTATTTGATGTAAAATCTAAACCAAAATCTCTCAAAGGGACTTGTGTGTGTTTATTAGAACTTTTTTTTAGAAGGTAGAAAAATGGTAGCTTCCATATCACACCTTTGAAGCACATGAGCATAAGGCCATCCTCTGCCAGTGGTGGCTGAAAATAGAGGGACTTCCAACATCTTTCAAAGAGACTCTGTCTCTGGTTAGTAAAAATTTTGACTGGCATCCTTTGGATTAGCAGAATTACCTGGTAACATATATCAGTCTAAAGCTAGAGTGACAACACTAAAATAAACAGAGATCTTCCAATTTATGGCTACCACAAATGAAGCTTTCAGGGCATATGACACATCCTTACTATCAAATAGTGTTTCTTTCATAATATGATGTACATCAAGGGTCAGTATGAAACCTTACCCACCAGATTTGCAAGGATAATACTGAAGTGGAAAATTTCCTCAAATTATGCTTTATAGTTCTTTATTGAGAGACCGGAGAAACAAGATAACATTTTTAAGGAGGTGATTCTACATTATGCTTACTCACAGCTGGTACCTGATGGTGTCAGGTTATTCCTTTCAGTGCCATCATCTAATAAAAAGGTTTCTACTGTCATAAAAGAACTAAAGGTATCTAACTTCTGAACAAAATCTCTCTTCCCCCACTCTCCTTCCAACTTCACTGTCCAGGCTGGGAGCACTACAAGAACTAAAGCAAATATCCTAAATGATGACAGGTCAATTAAAGGACTGAAAACATGTCCAATTTCATAATCTGAAGTGTTATAAGTAACACAGAAAGGATTTGTCTACATGAGCAAGAGTAAATATTTGATTTTTATCTTGACATTGTCCTTTCAAGGAGAGTCAGAGGGGAACAGACAGAGATTATGAAGAGGGTATTCATGTATCAAAAAGCAAATGGTTTATGGTTAATGGGTTGACAGCAAAGGGAAGATGCCATCTAGTCCCTATAGTGGGCAGAGAAAGGGACCAGTCATGACAAAATGACCCATTCTGTCTCCTAAGAGGGGTTAAAATGGGCCTTGATTAATTACTCTATGTGGCATAAATCTTCTAAGGCAGTCACAACCAATGACTGTTGCCTCACACATCCTGCAGTCACGCAGGGTGGTACCAATTAAAATTCACATGCAAACACAGATACACATTGCATTGCCTGCCTCACTTGGAAAAAGAGGTATTTGCTACAGTCACATGAGGAAGTCAATGGTAAAAGAAAAAATGCTCAGCTATGTATACAGTCCTATTCCAGCCAAAACTGGTCAAGATCTGGATGCTTATTTTGTCAACTCTTTTGTCAAAGTTTTGCCTCATGCTTGGTCTCCCAACACCTGCCTCAATATTATCCAGTATTCTAGTTCACTCTCATTTTGACAAAGAAAAGGAGATGCAGTTCTTCAAAGTCATATGCAAGAGTTTTATTCCATGTTTCAAAAACTGAAATTCACCTCTCAGTTTTCCACAATTGTCATTATAATTAAAGTGGCTGTGAAAGACAGGCAAGGTCTCTGCATCAGCTGAGCTGGCTTAACATGAAGCTCAGAAAAACAAAGCTAGTCATGGAAAATGTTTGTTTATAAAAGTCTAAAAGGACAAAAACTAAAAGAAAAAAAAAAAGACAACAACAAACAAAAAAACTCTCTATCATTTAAACCTACCCATAAATCTCAGTAAGACTGCAAAGTTGCAGCTTGCTTGGTATATTTTATAGACAGAGATCTTGCTGACTTGGCTGACACTAGCTAGGAGGCGGGGAAGGCAGGAAAGTTGAGATTTGGGGTGGGTAAACATTCCCATCCATCAAGCGATTGGATTTGCAACTAAAGCTGTGAAAGCCACATCAGATTAACGTTGCCAGGGCAGGAATGATGCAAAAATCATCTGTCTTTAATGCAAGTGACAGTAGACACAAGGAATACATATGTGGGGCCAGGGTAGTTCTGGTTCCTCTGTAAACTCAGGTCAAGGTGCAGGAAAAAAAGGCTCCCACAAAGATTTGTGCCATCTCTGCTGCTGAAGCATCTCCTCATCTCTTTAAACTTAGTGGGGAAGAGGGAGGAGACAATGGAGGACAGGGTCTAACAGTCAACCCTGCAATTTCCCCTCAACCTCACTTCTCTTTTGTTCAGAGCAAGATGCTCCAATTGTGCTGAACTGTGTGAAAAAACAAAACAAAACAAAAACAAAAACAACCCCTGCAAAAACTTCAGAGGCTTTTGTCCTCCAGAATCTCTCACGGAAGGAAAAAGCTGAGACCGAGCAATTTAATTCATTTAGGACTTTTGTGTCTTAATCCATGGAGCAATGTTTTCAATCAGCTGTGGGGAAACAGGAGAAGGCGGCTCTGTGCAGGCTCCACAGGGTGCAGGCATATGGGTGCTGGGCAGAGAGGGAGGCGAGGAGCTGAGCTGCAGTCACTGAGCTCCCACCCAGCCCAAGAGGAGCTGAACAGGCATTACTGCACTCCAGCCTTCACTAATGCAAAGCAGCTTTTGCGTGTAGGTCATTTCAGGACAATAACCATAATTAAAAAGAACACTAAAACACGCTCGCGCACTAAATGACGAGGGGAAGTGGAGTCTGTGGGTGAAGAGGGAATAGGTACAACTTGTCTCTATGGGAGCAGACAAAGGATGCACAGGAAAAACGTAATACTTAAAAAAGCACACACGAGGAATGTCTATGAAACAGAGAAGGCTGGCGGGGGGGGGGGGCAGAAAAAAGAGGAGAAAGAAAGGGGGAATAAAAAAATAGAAGAGGGACAGCATGCATTTGGACTAAGAGAATAAAGAAACAAAGAAAACTGGCTGAAAAGCGGCCCAGGTTGCATGACTCAGGCAGTACCTCAGTGTATCTAGGAGCCACCTGCTTTCCATCATCAGTCCCTTCACACTTACATAGACTTGCTAGGGCAGGGACCAGGTTAGACCCTGGCTTTGAAACAGGCAGAAGTCGACGGGGGGTGTGGGTACATGAAATGACCTCCAGTCTCATGTAGAACTGGACATGCTTCACCCCACTCCTCACGCACACCCTGTCTCTCAATACCTCCAGCTATCCAAGTGACATTACTTCCCCTCACTGCTCATAGCTTGGTCCTGCAGAAAAAGGACCAGAGACCAAGATTTGTGTGGTACTTGGAAATCAGAAGCCAGCTAAGGAAACAGAGGAAAACTTTGTTCATATGTACGGCACCTATACATACACATAAACCCATCCACATACATACAAACCCTTTCACTTCTACCCCTGCCTTTATGAAAGGTTTCTTCTACTTTAAGGACATGGTTCAGGAAGGGCAGCTGTTGAATCACATTTCTGCACAGAGCACACTGCTCTGAAACAAAATGTTATCATGAAAATCCCTGTGGGCTGAAGCTGGAAAGGAAAAACAGACTCCTGACCTGCAGTTGTTAAAAATGGCTTTTTGCAGATGAATGGTGATGTGAAGTGCAGTCTTACAGAGGGTAAAAAAATAACACTGGGAACTCAAATTGCATATACTTTTAGCACCTTAAAAAACAAAGCAAAACAAAAAAAAAACCAAGCACAGCCTGTATTCACTATCAGAAAGTAGCATTGGCATAGTTCTGTGGTGTGCTGAGAGCCATGTGTCTGCTCCTCAGATAACCTGACAGCGATACCATGGTTAGAAGTTGTGTATCTCTGCCCAGACCAAGATCGACCTCTACTGAGCTGTGCATACATTGTGTGTTGGTCAGACCCATAAGACGGCTGTGAATGAGAGAAGTTTGAGTAAGAAAGAGAAGGATCTGGAGCTGGCTCCTCCTGAGCTCCAAGTGCCAGCAGACACAAGAGCCACAAGCCTTGAAAGGTCCAGCTGGTTCACCGTGATGATTTTGAAGCAGTCAGCCTCATGGATCAAACAAGTGACATCAAGATTCGGCAGCAGCTGGGCAGCATGTTTGAAGATCATGGGTCTAGATGCTGACAGGAACTTTGCTGTAGTGATTTCTCTGCCTCCTACCCCTAGATATCAAACACCAGTATCTTTCCTCCTTCTTTATTGGTCTTCTCTACCAACAAGCTAGGACTTCTGTCATATCTACAGACAGATCCTGTTCACTCAAGATCCTGACAGAAAACTCTGTAAATAATTAAATGTAAACAGCATTTTCTATAAAATGTGAAAACCAGCTCATTGTTACTCTAGTAATTAGAAATGAGCTAAAGTCAAATGTTAGCAACTACATCTACGGTTGTGAGGTAGAAACAGAACTGCTGCTTACGTCAGCTGCACTGTGCCTCTGAAAGTCATATCAACTCTTCTTGACGACTTGGGGAAAAGAAGTGACTATCACCCATGATTTTCAAAAGGAAATAAAGACCCCTGTGAGCCCAGACAGCTACTGAGAGTCTGATCTGAATTTACTGCTGCAGACGGAGGGAGAAGTAAATGACACTTTATGAACTCCATCATTTATTGACTCACCAACATTGTTTGCTTTTGGGGAGGCTGTTGATGCTTTTAAAACCTATTTTTCTTCACACTGTAAAGGGAGTTGCTTTTGTTTGTCTGGCTGAGCTGAGCTGATGCAGCCAACACCACCACCTCATGTGTCTATGTATGCTCCTTCTCCCTTATCCTGGTACTGAAAATTCTCCCTTTCTCACAGCTGTTTTACCTGAAGCCTTCTGACATTGCCTATAAAGACTCCTAAAAACCCTGTGGTTCTGCTGGTCTAGTAGCAGACCACTGCGCATTAAGCAATGCTACCTGGGAACACACAGAGATCTTGGCAGCCTCCAGAGGGTAGACAGTGTCTCCCCTCCTGTCTGTCTTGCTGAGCACAGCCACAGAAAGCTGCAGCAGACATCTACTAAGCCCTTCCTACCTCAAAACTGGTCTAGCAGAATGATAGAGTGACTCCCAGCTTAAGATCCTTGTGTGACCTCAGGCAAAGTGACTCACATGGGAATCACCTTCCTTAACTGCAACCAGCTAGAAGTTAGGCTCTGCTCTGAGGCAGTCGTCTAACTGTTTTCAGAAGTTAATAAAGACAGACAGCCACCTCGAGAGATGTTTTGCCCCACTCCAATTGTTGCAGACTAGTTGATTAACTTAGACTAGATCATCCCAGCTTTTAGGGGTTAAGAGCTCAAGGACATGAATCTTGCACCCCTGGTCTCTGTGCCTCACTTCCCCACTCACAGAGCTGTTATTTCCACAATCCTGCTTCAGTTTAGTCAACGTAGTGAAAATGTAGTCCTGAAACTGAGATCCTTTGATGTTAGAAAAGAAAGGTGGATAGGTGTCTATGGCAGACACAAGAAATTACTGCTAGAGCTAAAGGAAAGGATACGATGAAAACACCTCCCAAAAACCTTGTAAAGCTGCCTGCATAATGTGAACGTGAAAGTGTAATGTGATAGGAGTAACGTGAAGGATAAATTAATACAGAAACCCTGGACACCACACCTTGTTCTCTCCCCCAACTTAATGTCTACATGAGGCCGAAGGACAACGGGGCAAAGATCTTGGGCTTGTCTTAATTGCTGTCATAACTTCATCTCAACAAGACTATTCATAAACATCTAGCCCCAAAACCTGGCTTCATTTCCATTGGGTCACTAACCACTCTTTGACCAGTGAATCTTGCATGGTTCTGACCATGCAGCGCAACTTACATTCTCCATGGCTCAAATGCAAGTCCAAAAGAGTTAGTCTTTGCATGATGGCCTTGACGTACAAACAAATATCTCTGTAATATTTAAACTAAGAAATCCTGATTACTGGAACCTGAGTATTTAGTCACTGGATTTCTTATGTCTATCAAAGATAAAGCAGTAACCAAAGCTCCAGGAGTTGAATAATGTAGAAAGTTTATTTCCTACATGTCTGAAACAATGTCAGGCTGGGGCTTGATTTTTCTGCAGGAAGCTCACTGATGGTCCTTCTCTCATGCTAAGATGAAATGTGTAAAAACTGAAAATCTTTTAAACCAATTAAGCAAGTGCTGTTAAAATCATTTCAAACCCAGCAGCAAGTTCAAAAGCTATTGCATGAGAAGGGGAGGTGGGAAGAGGTGGAAGAAAAGGAGAGGCAAAGAAAGAGATAAGGACTGTGATAAGGACTGCTGCAAAATGAGGTGTTTATTAAGGATCATTTCTTTGTAATTGTTAAGTTACCCCATAAAGAGCCAGGGCTCAAAGAATCACTGGAAGATGAAAACCTCAGTAAGAAGAAGAAATACAGTCTCAAAGCCCCCAGACAATCCCTGTTCCCCCACGTGCACCATGAGGAAGGTGTGGGAGCAATCTCACCAGCTCAGGGCTGAGGGACATGTCTCCTGCTCAGCTCTTCACGTCCACTTGCACTTAAGCTTCCACAGAATAACCTTGTGCTCCCCGCTGTGCCACTGTGCAAGGGCTGGCAGGGGAAGGGGCTCAGGGATAATGAATGAAGCTCTATATTAGCCACAGAAGCACAGGACAGTCAAATGAAAGGGTAAAAGTATGGTCATGAAAGACAAGCAGTCACTCCGACTGTGTGCTGGAGGTAATTACTGCTATATAAATAAACCAGAGGAAAAAAAAATCTTTTAAAAATCTAATTACCATGCAGCACTGTGGGTTTCAACCTTGGTCAAGTACAGGCAGACCTGATTTACGCTCCATCATAAAATCCTAAGCACGAGGCTGGTCTCTCTCTTTACAATATGAGTCAGGGAATCTACACAGGACGCTTCTCACAGAGGAGCTGCCTGATAGATAATGTGCCCATGTCTAGGTGGATCAGCATCTCCAGCAAGCCCAGGACTACATAAGTACACCACCTGCACATATATTTATCACAGTTTTCCCTCTGAAAGAAATGGCAACATTTGTTTTGAAAAAAAAAAAAAAATAAAAAAATAAAAAGGTGCTACCAAACCTCTGTTTCACTGGACTTTCAGTAGTTCTCATTATTAGTATTTCTCTTGACACTTATTAAAGGATATTTCCCTTCCGTACAGAGCTGTCTTCTTTGTTTTGAACATGTCATGAAGGTATTTCTATGAAAATCTTCTGATGGTGCAGGAAAGGGAAACTGAGGTAGTGACTTAATTTATCAATGAGACTTTGGGGTCCTTCTACTCAAACAAGTGTGTTTTGCTCTGGTTTTCTGAAAACCTTAATGTAAATGTTTCACCCATCATCCCAAGACAAATAATGACCCAAACTTTGATCTTTATTTTCTGTGCCTTTGCTTGTGGCAAGACAGGTTTCATCCAATAACAGCAGGTGAGTAAAATGTAGCAGCTAACTTTAAATGTATCATCATTTTGAACTTGCAGAATTGAGGCGCATTCAAGAGCAAAGTAAATCCTAAAGCACATCTGATTCTCCTCATGTGGAACTGAGTGCTACACTGCAGCTTCTCAACTGCAGAAGCACTTCTGACAGCAATCAAGTTCAGACTGGATTTGCAGTTCAGAGCTGTTGATATAAGTGGACAGGTAGCAGATTTCCCACCATGAGTGAACAGGAGACATTTTTTCCCCTTCCCAAATTGAGAAAGAGATATCAGAATCTATTAAGTCAATAATTTATATGTCAGTAGAAATGTATAATACAAACACATACATATAATGACAAATGTTAGGTCAGTGAAACAAAATCTCTCACACAAATTCCAAAACATAAATAGTGTTTAAAACTGTTCAACTTTACTCATTTAACAGGTTTCAAATTGCAATATTGTTTAAAATCTGAAAGCCAAGTGTTTTGCTTAAAGCCATATCAAAACAATATGCTTCAATAATTTCTAAACATAAGCACAGATCTAAAAGTGGTGGGACACCCTAGGGAAAAAAATAGCTCATTGTGTCATCTAATTGTCTCCAGTACTTTTGGAAAACAAACCGTAAAACCAGAATAACTACTAAACAGCAACAAAAGTTAGGAAAAAAATACTGTCAGAGTTCAAAAATAAGATAATTTCCCTATCATCGTTAATGAGATTTATTACCCAGCATCTGTTATCCTAAAAGTCAAACCCCACTTTTAATAATTGCCTCTTGCTTTTATACAGTATCTGGCACTCGCACAACTTCCTTGATTAAACCTCAATGCAGGTAAGCACTGTGATACAGAGGAAGAAAGATTCAGAGGTAAAACAAATTGCTCATAGTTTCAGAGAAATCAGTGCCAGAGCAAAGAATCAGAGGTCCAAGCTTGCTTCCTGTATAATAAACCACCCTGCGGCTAAAGTCTTGGCTACTATTCCCCACCATTAGAGTATTATTCCTCACCACTAGTGTGCATTTTGCAATCTTGATGGCAGGAAAACCTCTGTAGCTTGAGTAGTTACGCACAAACATAAATAACCTCATCAGAAGAGACCCTGACTGTTTAAAAGGACACAGTAAAAAAGGTTCTTGCTGCTGTTCATGGTTGGTCATGCACAGTACCATCACAAAAACCCCCCAAACTAATAGGTGCAAATGGGTTGTGACCTGCAGAGAAATAAAATTATAAAGAGTATGAGGGGATTAATACACAGCTTTACCAAGGGCTGTGATGTGGCAGCAGGACCAGGGGGAGAGGAGTGGGTAACTGAGGTGGCCACCTGGTCTCATGTTATAGATGTTACAGAAGAGTTTGTGGGGTGGTGAAATAACCGAACTTGTACCCACTTCTGACAATAATCTTTTTTTTTGCTTGTTTTTAAATTAAGATCTCACTCTGTTTTGATTAATTTCATATTAGAGCGAGCAAGCAAGCAAGCAAAAACATTTGAGCTGAAATTTTACTAGCTGTGAAAATTTCAGCTGTAACAGATAGCATTCCTGTAGCAGCAATTTTTGAAGCGTGTTTATCAAAATCATGACCCACGCCTCTAAATTTTATCCTATCTTCCTGCAACCCTTTCCATCAGGGAGAATGAAGCAGAGGGTTCAAAATGTCTATAGATCCCCTTGCATTATATTTAAAAGTAAAAAGAAGGGGACAACTATTAAAATACTTCTACACAAATAAAAAGATAGAGCTCTAAAAGCAACTGGAATAACTCTTGGGAACAGCTCTTGTCTCTTGAATAAATACTTTGCAGTTTTACAGCTTTCTATAAAAAAAAGATATTTTCTTTTCCGCATCTTTCTTCGAGCTACATACAAGCTTTGTGTTGTAAAACAACAAGAAGTTTGTTAAGCCCGAGAATGTGCTGCCTGTATGTGTGTCTGAATATGTGCATTTTAGACTGAGTTTAAGAAAAATGCATGTACAGCATGTGCCACATACTGAGATCGTCCCTGTTCTAAACACTTTGGTACATGCTTGAAATTTGAGGAGAGCACAAGAGGAACAACTTGGAGCTACACAGATGAAAGATACCAGTGCAAGGGAGAACTGCAGGGACATCAAGAGAAACTCAGATCTTTCTCATCAAACTGAAGTACCCACTTTTTCTTCCTCTGTTCTCCACTCCCACCTTCCTCTTTCTTCCCCATCTGTCTGTGCCCTCCACATTTACAGATCATCTCTAGTATTCACAGCATTCACACTTTACTGGACTTCTCCCAGACAATCCTTCTTGCGTGCTAATGAGCATTTCATTAAAAAAAATCCACAAGCTATTCATGTTAGCATTGCAGGAAATATTATTATTGCTTAGTGTATATACATACACACCAGCTGATTTTGAGGAAGACAGGCAGTTGTCAGCTCAGAACAGAATAGCCCAGTGGTCACACACATCTAACACACCCTCTTATTGCATTGATATCTCTCCATAGACTAGCCAATGAAGAGTTTTGTTTATTTTTGTCTGATTCAGCTGATTTCAGGCAACTTTCCCCTGACTTGTCAGAGTATAGGAATCATCAAGAAAAGAAAACATAGCATGAAATTTGGAAAAGTTCAAGAGCACAGGATATATATATATATATATATTTTTTTTTTTTTAAAGAAATAGGATGAGCCATACTTATAATTGGTCCTTTAGGTTCCCAAAGTACCTGACCCACACGAACAGAGCAAACTTTTTAAGTGTTTAGTTCCTACTTTACTATCTAGAGTAAGCAACAATAAGTTGAAGTGTCTTGAAGGCAGAATATTCATGTGAACAATGGGAGCTGCTCAGTAAGAGACAACCTCTAAAAAGAGATATACAGGGATCTTATATACAGAAAACAAGGCTATGTATTTAATATCCAGATTATTGCTGTTCTGTTATGTCATCTAATTTATCCTGTGATGCAGTTTTCCCATCCTGGAAACAGGACTAACATATTTATTTTTTATTTAATCTCAAAGTAAAATTATGTGGACACAATCCACTAGAATTTGCTGGAAATTGTGGTTGAATTTCTAAAAAAAACAACAACAAAAAACCAAACAGCTTTTATTCTGATTCTTAAGTACCTCTAAATGCGTTGAACTCTAAAAATGAAGACTATTTTTCTTGTTTCTTCTATTACCATAATAATGTATATTTTAAAAGGAAAATTGAATTTTGTATAGTACTTCCTGCGAATGTCTCCAATGTTGCACAGAATTAATAACAGAAGTTCTGAATTGCAAAACAGAAATAAATTCTAAATAAAGGCATAATTAAAAATGTAAAAGGACAGAATTTGGCAATAATAATTCTACTCCAAGAGCAGGAGAAAAAGTGAGTCCAAATCTCAGATGGAAACCTGACCACTGAACCACAAAGCAAAACTCAGGTTTATCAAACCATGAAATGAATATATTTATTCCAAACTTTAGAGCCTGCAACAAGGGCGAGGACAAAAAGTGCACTTCTAAGTCTTCCCTCTTTCCCTAACAAAGGATATTAGGAATGGTTAGGAACTGGTTCCCTTGAGCACTAGCAGAGCGAGGTACGAAGTTACATTGATAACTCCATGAGGGAACTATACTTATATGGTTACTGGGATGCAGCAGGATCAGGCAATATAACAACTGTGTCTTGGGGGGGATAATGCCTCCATCACTCCATAACACAGTTTAAATGAACCTTGCTCTGAAAACTGGTAGAGCTTAGCTAGGTAAGACAGGCTTTAAATCTGCCCCCAGGATTCTGTCCCCTCTTTCTGGCAAGGGACCTCCAACCCCCATGATGGCATCACAGTGTTGCATCAGCAACACACCCAGCTCATCATGACAGATTTACGGCTGTGTCAGACTAAAAGAGGCTGGGTGAGGGCAGCCACACAGCAGAATATTTATTGTGCATCACTTAGGAGATGCAGAATATTGCTTGGACACTTAAATAGATGCATCAGTGTTAACTGATTTGCTCTGAGGCACCATATGCTAATCAAATGGGGTGCGATGCATAATGTCACATTAATGTTGTAATAAAGGAAATCTCGATGTGTTCAGTAATGTCTTTATGATTATCTTTAATTTTAGATAGCTAGTGAAGGAATGTGTGTTCAATATCTGGATCTGCTGTCTAATTACCTAAGATATAACAAGAACCAAATGTATGATAAAAGGCCAGGGTTTTTATTTGAGATCACTGGTGACAACATAAACCATAAATAAGTCTTACAATCTGTACAAGCCTGAAACACCACAGTCTGATCGGCACCTGAGATTGTTTTAGGCACATTTTGATTTCTTTTCATCTTTAGTCACCAACCTGGAAAAAGGAAATATGTAGACACAGAGGGATATAGCTTCAAAGCTGCTCCCAGGAGGATTAAATACACAGGTCCAACAGATGTTTTACATTTACTTCTACAAATAAGCATACTCACAGTTCTGTCATTCAATTCAAGCCACCCCTTATGCTTACGACAGCCTTTCAGGTAAAGTCACCTTAAGCCTGCTCATCTTTTTCATCAATGTTCTTACTACTTCTTTTCTCAAAACACACACACAAAAACCACCTATTGCTTCTGAGGGCGCTTCTGAGAGTTTGAAGCATTACACATTAACTCTTATTAACAGCATTTGGGTTTCAGGGTTTTTGTTCTATGTAATTTGCCTAATCCTCAATGTATTTTACATAGAAAAATTGTAAATATTCCCCTTGTATAACCAGTGAAACTGAGGCACAGAGTTCAAATAACCTGATTCAGGTGATAGAACTTGGGAGGTGGGATTAGGCTGCAGGTCTTACAACTTCTAAATCATAATTTGAGCAAAGGAGTGCTTGGGATGGAGTTCCTCACATAAAGTGACATGTGCTAGTAGAAAAAGTTTGGCTGCGAAGTGTCAGGTAAGAGAGGGATTAAGAATCTTGCGCAAAAGAGGAATTTATTTTAAATGACGTCCCTGTAATCATAATTCTAACCCAAAATCTGGTGCACACAGGCACGATTCACCCTTTTACCCTTCTTTTGTAGTAGAACTTTTTAAACCAGCACCTGAGAACAAAGGTTTCAAAGCTGAGGTGGTGAAATTGAAAGTGGAAAGCAACTGAAAATTTAGGTAGGAGTTCTGTCAATCAGACCTACTTGAGGGTGAATGTCTAAGCCCCTTCACAAAGACAGGCTCCAAGGTGGCTTCTCTCCAAGTATATTCAACAGGTGTACATGAACAAAGTTATTTCAGACCTGTATTGATGAAACTAAGATCAGGATCTGGCCATTATGACTAAAACAGAGAGGAAGGATGGGAAAGAGTGAATTCTGACCCTCTGAGTTACCTACAATCTGCTACATCAGTTTGAATCAGAGAAAAGGCTTTGCAGGTCAGTGGAGTCACACTAGGGTAGAAGCAGTATAAAACTAGATGAAAACCAGGCCCAGGAATTAGAGCAGCAATGCTGCCTGGGCCCTCAGAGACAGCCAGAAACCCTTTGATAGAGTAAAATCCTGATACGCTGCAAGAAACAACCTGCAAGTGAGTTCCCTATCGGCATCATTAATGCATTCCCAACACAGAAATCAGAGGGCTCTTTCCAGAGGAGCAAAGCTGCAGAAAGAGGCTCCTTGTTTAATGACACCAGTGAATGTTTCTCCTGATGTGGAGAAAAAGAAATCGGCTCCTGCTGACTTGGTATCAACACAGGTTGGTGCTAGCCCAAAATACATGGTCAGAACAGGTGCAAGGCAGAGCCAGAAGAGCAAAGGAGCCACCACTTAAGTAGTGGAGCAACTAGAGGGTGGTTTTACAATTTATGGTCCCTCTACTACTCTGGCTATTTGGAACATGGGACTCAAATTCATTACAATCTCTTCTTCCGCCTTCTGGATTTATGCAAAATGTGGAAGAGGTGCTCAGGATCAAACAGAACAAAATTGAACATCCCTGGGGACAATCTCAGCCTCAGACAAGAAACAGATTTGAACTCTGCACCTAGGCTAAGGGTCAAGTTTTCAGCTGTTACAGGATTTTAAGTCTGGACTTTGGTTCCAGCCCAGCTCAAAAAGCATAATACTGTTACTAGATACAGGAGATTTCCTTCTCTCTCTTCTTCAAAGTTGAAATCCCAAATCAGTGTTGCTGTTTCTCAAGCTAGTAAACAGAGCTGTGAGGGACCCTAAAGAATCAGCTGATCCAAAATGAGAGATTAACATCCAGTCCTTCTTCACAGATTCTTGTCTGATTTCATCTTCATGGCCTCTACAGACTGAGACAGCACAAAACCCTAAACAATATACTTGTTCTTAACACCTCTGCGGCCCAGTTCTACATCATGTCAGCTTTCTGCAACTTTTACATATATTGAAACTGTTCACAGTGGCAACTGTAGACTGTCCAAACTCAGAAGTTAACCAGCTCTTCAGAACTGATCTGCCTGACTTCTATGTTACAGGAGCCAACAGTCCATTTCTCTGTCACTCTCATTTTTTCCTAGTCCTTAACTCTAGCTTTATATTTAATGATTCCATTTTCCCTCATCTGACTAATGTAACTGATAAAATTTCTACTGTCACTTTCTGTGTTTACGTAAAGTCTAATTTGCATGAGGATGGCTCATTTCCTGACTTCTGTGCACGACCTCACTACTGGATACATTCATCTAAGTCAGATGGATGTTCAAAAAGGAATCTGTCACTCTGGTACATCTGGAATTCTTATTGTCAATTCTGGCCAGTGGGTGATCATAAAATAACCTGCAGACAGTCAGCACCAAAAGGAGACAGTAGAAAGGAGGGATCTTCTATAAACTAGAAAAACAAAACAAACAAACAAACAAAAACAGGCAAGGAAGGACAATTATAAAAGTATTCAGTCTTACAACTAGCTCAAATTTGAAAAACACTGGCTGATGTAGATAACACAGTGTCTGTTTATCGTACAAATATTGCTGCACCAAAGTCAAAAATTAAACATAAGTTTCAGCTGAAGCTGGGCTGAAGTGTTAAGTTGAACCTGAATATTTCTGGGTTTGCCTAACCTGTATTTCTAATGCTGTTTGTTCTAAGTCAGCAAGCCCTAGTTTCCACAGGGAATGTTTGAACTTATCTCCTAATCCATATGAACGACAGCAAGAACACATAAGAGCAGGAATCATAAATATAAAGCCTTTTATTTTATTTTATTTTTCATTGCCTTATCGTTCCATAGCTCTAAGCATTGTGGTGTCCACAGGGGGTAGCAGTGCCTTGCCAGCAGCATACCTAATTAATTCCTCCTTGCCTGTTCCATGTGGCTTACTCAACCCTTACCCAACTGACCTATTGCTTCCCTCCATTATAGGCTAAATTAATGATGACAAAACTAAGGAAAAAGTGAATTCTTTAATTCCAGAAAGTATCAAAGCTTACATGAGCCCAACATCGACTAGGCTAGAAAGATCAGTCTATGCCCTTGGGATTGTTTTCCTGGGCTCCTCCCTTTCTTCCCATCAAAATCAAATGGAATTAAGCCTGGTCTTCAGTGAGTGACCTTTTGATTCTCAAGATGTGTTGGCATTTACTCTGTGTGGTGTCTTTCATGAGAAGGGCTCAAAATATCTCTCTACATCAAGTCTTACAATATCCTCAAGGGGAAAGTAAGCATTATCCTCATTTAATTAATGCATTGTCAAAGGTTAAAATACAAACTAAAAGAGACTGATCCTTCAAGGTACACAGCTTGCCCAGATTCTGGTGAAGCTGGTGGTGAGATGAACATACTCAGCACCAAACAGGATCAGCCTCCGAGACCAAGGTCAGTTTTCAGAGCAGTAATTCTGATCCAACACTCTCAATCCAAAGTTTTAATCAATGTCTTCATCCAATCTTGGGTCAAGACCCAAGTCATTAAAATAACAAGATACATTTTTAATTAATTTTTTTGTCTGAGTGAGTATATGTACATCTTGAAGCGAGTTTCAGAAGCATAAAAACTGATACGTCCCCTTTCTCCTGCCAGTCAGCAAATGGAAAGGTTCACAATGAAGACACCAGCCTTCACATGATTGGGACTATATTCCTGTCCTGGCCAAGCCTTGGCATGTGGTCCTGGTGTAAGTCACTATTCCCAGAATCTCTGTGTAACTCCTATCCATTTTCATCACAATTACTTTAATGATGAGCATTTTACTATCAGGAATGTGCAGCTTAAATGCAAATAAGAAGCAAGGGGAATTGAGGCAGAGAGACACTACATAAATTCTTGAGTATGTAGCCAGGAAGACACAAGTCTTTGTGGATTTAATATTATGCCTATTGGACTCCAAGGAAAGTAAGAAGATGTAAACTTCTCCCCACCTGTTTTTATCTGCCATCCACCCCTTTCCTGCTCCTTCATGGTCACAAAGCTGTTTATTTTCATTACATCCTAAATAGTTCCAAGCTTTCACTACAGCTGAAGCAAACTTGATGTCTTGATTGAGACTCATAACAAACAAGTAAGCTGACAGATCCCTAAATTAGCTAAAGAATCCTGTTAGATGCACCGTTACAAGAAAAGGAGGCTGTAATAGGGGAAAAGAAAACTTCACCATGGTGCAGATGAAAAGCCAAATGCCCAGAGTTCCACTGAAACAGCATGATTTTTTTCCACATTGCAGCTGTAAAACAGAATTAAGTTAGCACGTCACTGAAAATAAGATCTCACCTGTGGAGGATAATGCCTACCATCATCTCAGAGCAATTTGCTGCTCTATATTCAAAGAACTTCTGAGTTTCTACAATAGGCAGTCTAATTGCAAACATTTGGTGTTAATGTTTGATGACTAGAAGTACAGAAAACCAAGGTGTATTTCAGAACAGTATGTACAATTTCTTTGCTTCAGCCGTAGGATAAGACATCCATTAGAAGGTGATGAGCTAACTGCAATCTTCCTGGAAGGTTTTATGACTGCATCAGGATTTAAAAAGGTGCTACTAAATGCACCTCAAATAGGTCCAGGTGGGAGACCAAGTCACGTATAAGTACTCTGACAGAGTCACTTTGAACTGTGGAAAAAGGACTTTGGGATCTGAAGCCAAATAAACAAGGCAATGAAGAGTAGGGACAACCTGGTAAGTCAATGACCAGTCACAACACTACCAAGCTTGGTGCAGTGTATGATGTAGGTGATCACTATTGACCAGTTTTATTGAACTAGCTTGTGCCTCCAGCACAGCCTTGAGAACATTAGTAGTGGAGAAGGCTACAACAAAATTGTTGTTTTTAAGCAGAGAAGGACTTATGGGCAACATGTCAGCTGGAGGTTGCCTTGGGCACAGTTATCATAAAATAGCTGAGTTTCCTACCCTTGGGGAAGTTAGAAGAGTGCTCAGCAAAACTGCCACCTTGCACTTCCGAAGGGCAGACTTGGACCTGCTCAGGAGGCTGGTTGGCAGGGTCCCTGGTGAAGCAATCCTGAAGGACAAAGGAGTCCAGGAAGGCTGGTGTCTCTTCAAGAAGAAAATCTAAGAGGCACAGGAACAGGCTGTCCCCATGTGCTGGAAGGCGAGCCAGTGGGGAAGAGGGTCAGCCTGGCTGAATAGAGACCTGCGGCTGGAACTTAGGAATAAAAAGAGAACTTATAACCTTTGTAAGGAGGGGCAGGCTACTCAAGAGGAATACGAGAATTCTATGAACGTATAGAGGGAGAAAATTAGAAGGGCTAAAACCCAACTGGGCCTGGAGCCTGGCTACCTTGTACAGGCAAGAATAATTTTTTCTATAAATATATTAGCAACAAGAGGAGCGCTAAGGAGAATCTCCATTACCTGATGGATGCGGGGTAAACACAGTGACAGAAGATGAGAGAAAGGCTGAGCTACTAAATGCCATCTTTGCCTCCATCTCTAATAGTCAGAAATTTTGCGCTCCAGGTAGCCAGCACCCTGAGCTAGAAGCAGGGATGAGGAGTAGAATTAAGCCCCAATAATTCAAGGGGATTAACAATCATTAGGGCCAGGTTTAGTGCTAGAGTTAGGTTAAGGTTGTACTCAATGATCCTGAGTGTGTCTTCCAACTGAAATTATTCTATGTTTCTATAACAAAGTTCAGCTGTAAGAACTTGCATGTTCTGCAGAATAATCATGAAAATTTAAAATTCAAAGCTTCTGGAATGTTTACTTTTTATTAGAACAATTATCTCAAATTTTTGTATAACTTGGTAATGAATGCTATTAAAACAAATACAAATAGCATATATCTATATTTTGACAAAATTCCTTTTTTTAAAAAAAACAACTTGAAATTCCATGAGCAGGCTACCATATTAGTACATGCTTAATACACACAGTTTATGAAAGAAAAGGACTTACGCAAATCTTCTGACAGAGTACTTTCCCTAAGTGTTAGTTAGGTATTCCTTAGTGAGTGCTCCAACCAAGTGCCAGTGTTATAAACCTATAAACAACCTGACCCATAAAAATTCAACACTAGCTTCTGGTTGTATATTGTTACTTACTATTTACTTTATTATATTAGACATCTCCCATGCTCCAGGTATTTTACAGCTCTTAGGATAGTTAATGCAATTTAAATATATATAGTGACTGTACTGAGTTCTCATTTGGGAAAGGAACTGTAATCTATCAGAAAAAAGCTAATTACAGTTTATCCCATTGATTTACTTCTCCCCAAGCCTCCCCTCCCAATTTTTTGTAAGTACTACAAACCGTGGGTTGTAATTTTGATATATGTTGCTAGATAGATTAAATACCAACTAATTCTCATATAAAACTGGTAGTTTGATCAATACAGCTAAAAGCTTCTTCCTCACATATGTATTTCTCAGCTTTAGAACTATCAATTTTAACCTCACATGTTGGGATTAGATAAAAATCAGGCCAGAAATTCAGCTCCACAGAATTCAGCAAAACCTGTTTTTCCAAGTCTTTAGTTGGAAAAGAACAGTTGATCCCTCTTTGGCACAAGCAAGATGGGCTGGAAAACCTCAGCAGGTTCTGCCCAGGGCTACCTCTTACTCTTCTATCATCTCCCCCTTGCCTGCTTTCCTCCTTCTCCCTCTGCTCCCTGTCTAGAAAGTAACCTCCTTGAAACAGATACGAGGAAACACACCCCAAAATAATTAGATAAGCCAGTTTCTGAGATTATATGTTTCACAGGCTAAAAACACAAGAAAAGACAGTCGAAAACCACCAAGAAGGTTTACCCTCACGTTCTCTGAGGAACAGAGCAAATCTGTTTTGCCCTTCCTGTGCAATACAAATGGATTTCTCGCTGAGTGAGTCATTTCATTTCCCAGATAGCCTCTACGTCCTTCTTATGAAGGAGGGCACAAGACAGAAGGGAAAAAACAATAAATAAAAATCGCTTGGATTCAGCAGTGATGGGTGTGATGTGGGAACCTGATTAGAATGTCATAATGTAGCCCTGATATAGGAAGCTAAATAGAATAGAGTAAGCAGCATACAAAGCTTTTGCTTTCAAATAATATTTATTGTCAGCCTAAAAAAAAAAAAAAAAAAAAAAAAAAAGGAGAAAAGCAGCCAAGCAACAGAGCTGGTACTCAATCTCCAAAAGGTTTCCTACAATAACTTTGGAGAAGGTCATGTGAAGAAAAGAGGAAACTGGAGCCCTTTCCCTCCACAGAGGAAAATAAATGGGTGACACTATGCTAATGAAGACAATTCACTCTCAGGATGAGTCATTCAGCAGCAGCAAGGTCTCTGTCCTGCCTGTTGATTCATTTTCTGTTCCCCCTAGCATCAAGAAGTCATCTTAAAAGGGTTGGCTGGGTGACCTACCCACTAACAACTTTGGGTTTGATTTTGTTATTTATTTGGTATTAGCATAGTGTCAGCCCCAGGAGATTTTCCCTTCAGTGATGGAATATCCTCTGGGTAATCTTCTGTGGGGTGGGATGGAGCAAAGCTTGAAGCAAGACATGATGCCAGAAGAACTAGAGCAGAAACGAGACATGAGCAGGCAGCATGTCTGTTGGCGGGAAGGTCAGTTTGGCCTCTACCTCACAGTACAAAAATTAAGATAGAATTTTTTTTTGCCTTGAAATCTCATTGTCACTGTATGAATAATTCTTAATGGTTCTATTTCTTTCCTCTGCTTTGACACACAGGAGCTTTTAAACAGATCAGCCCCTTGGATGCGAGAGCCCAAATCTGAACTAGCACAGTGATGGGATATAGGTCTAATTATGCAAAGCTTCCCTGAGCAAAATTGTTTAAAAATCAAAATTAAATGAAGATGTCCATAACGCTTGTTGTAATAAGAGTATCAGCTGCACAAGGACTCTACATCTGACCCAATTGACTACAGTGGAAAAAATTATAAATGTTGTCCTTCAGGACTAGAGCACTTTATTTTCACTTAATGACAACTATGATAGTCTTTTTAAGAAGCAAGCAAAAATTAAAGTACTACTTTTAAGTGTGTATTTTTTTAAATTTATGATTTTATGGAGATATTACTAACCAGAGAGCTGGTGCAAACTGTCGTATTTCTAGTGACTGAAGGCAGATGAATCAATACTTCAAACTAGGTTCTATATTTGAATGCAGCAGTAAGAAAGGTGGTATAATCCACTCTTGTTGGATTAGATGGCATGTCAATCCTAAATTGCACTTTATCCAAGAGCCTTTGGGGAGAGAGACTTTTCCTCTAAAGATAGTTGTTGTTGTTGGTTTTTTTTTTTTCTGAATAGTAAATATTCTTTGTACTAAGTCATTTAGTCTACGTTTTCCCTGGTGTCATACAATGCAGAATTTGTCTCCTGCATCTATCACATTGCCAATAATACTCAATAAAACATCAAATTAATTATCAAAAAGTATTTAAGATCAAAATCTTTGATTGCCTGTAATGAGATGTCCAATGATGCTAATCAGAGAAAAAGTATCTGTTTAGAACTGATTATCAGAAACACACTTTAATGTGAAATAAACAATGATTAGTATGACAAGAATAATAAAAAAAGGATCAATTGCACATACTTTAAGTAAGGACTCTTGTACATTAAATATTCATTTTATGCTTCACATTAACACCTGTAACTTAGTAAATAAATTTTAATGTCTATTGGGGATTTCTTAACTTTCAGCAATTATCTTTTGAAAGAAAAACACAAATCTATTTACAGAACTCTTTGAAAGGGTGACTTTTGGTTCTGTAATTCAGGTCAATACTTTTTATCCAGGTTGTAAGAACACTGCTAAAAAGAAATCCCTCTTCACATTTTACACCTTTTTGTTTAAAAGGCCAATTTTCTATCAAGCAGTGTCCTGATTCTATTCTCCATGACAGGCAAAACTCCCATCCTCTTCAACAGGAGCACAAAAGGGACTCAATTTCATTATCTACCCTCTCTCTCAAACAGTCACAAAATCCTGCATCATCTTTTTCCTGTCCAGATAGGTTGATGATACATTTCTTGGAAAAAGAGCTGAAGGACAAAGAGGCATCCAGACCAATGTGAGACAGTTTCCCACCTTTTTCTACACCAGTGAGAGTTCCAAGCAACTAAATGAAAGCTGAGATGTACTACACCAGTTTTACTAAGTCTTGTTGACTGTAGTACCTGGTTCTGAAGCCACAGTAGGAGATAGATCACTTGTGATGGGCAAAGACTAGGTGAGCTTTGGAAAATTCTCTCCTCCCTCCTGTTCGAATAGCAAAAGCTGTGCTTGCCTGGACCTGCAGCAGTGGCAACCCACAGATCGTACTCCCTTATATCATCATTAGCCTGAAAAAAACTGTGATCCATGCTCCAGTTTACCAGTAAGGATTGGATAGTTGGCTCTGTTGAAGGCAGTTATATTCTGGAAGCCCTGCTGCAGCAACAATGAAGGGTATCTTGTACTAAGGTCGGATCAGCAGATCAGCTTTCTGTGAAGGTCTGGGATACAAGAGGGCCAAGCAGCTCCCACAGAAAAGCTGTATTTTTATTTAGATGGAGGTTGTCTGACAAGGCTACACTGGTTGCATGGAGCCTCACTGAACTGCGTTTGCGTTATATATGTTTGTCCACTTTATGGATAGATTCATCGTGTCTCCAAAAGGTCCCTCGCTCACAGTTTTGGGTAGGCTCATGGGCCTTTGTCCTACACTTCTGTGAAGAATTACCAGGTGCTGGTCTCAGAGCTGCCACATTCCACTGCAGAGTCAGCTCCTCTTGGAAACTCTATGGCAACAACACTCAAGTCAGCAACAGAGCCCCCATTTGTTTAAACTGGAGGAAAACATTTCATACGGAGTTATGTACCAGTAAACTGCTTGCCCTTGCTCTCCATTTCATTGAACCCCAGAGAGTTTTGAGGAACGGTGTTGTGACCTACCCTGGTGGAAGTGCTTGCACAAAGTCCTGGTTTAAATCCCCCTTGTGATGCTTGCCAGACCAAACTGGACACCCAGTCGAATAGTGCGAGATTTTGTCTATAATCAGCATACGGTTCTTTTACTCATCTTTCTTCTTGGTATTGGCTTTTAAATTTATTATTTATTTAAATAATAATAACTCTCTAAAGTAGCAGATTGCAAGCAATTCTGCAAGTGGGTTCACAAATGGTAGAACTAATGGACATTCATTTTACCAGTCTTCCCTCCAGTTTGGATTCTCTAGTATCAAAATAATATGCTTAATCTCAACTGAGGCTTTTCACTCAGTAGAAATTAGGCTTTCCTTCTTCTATCCACAGTCTTATTTTCATTAAATTTTTAGGAACTGAATACCTTTGAGAGGGCTTGTTCCAGACAACAACAACAGAGAGAAAGATAAGAACTTGGCCATTCAGTTCAAAAGTTTGAAAAAAAAAAGTCAAGAATGGAAAATAGAGATACAATAAAAAGACATTTAAAACTTATGTTCTCACAAATCCAGACTTAAGAAAGAATCAAAAAGTATTCTGGTGATTTCAGAGATGTAGCTTTTTGGCCTAGTTACTGCTAATACCGGCTCTCATTTTATTAACTTGATTAAAAAATAAACAATAGAGAAAACAAATAGATTAAAATCATCACCAAGAAAAATGGATGACATGTTCGAACAAAAAATCTGATTATACTGGTTAGCTGGTTAAACTGCATGTACTGCCAGCTCCTGAATCCTGACACTGAAGTCTTCTGTCTCCTTTCTTGTATATTTGTCTACCTCTTTCATTATGGTACACACTGATCTTCTAGATCTGGCATGCTTTCTAAACACCTTTGAAGTTCTCTGAGTCTTGGTTGCAACCACTGGTGTTATTATAGGTAACCATGGCTGTTCCTGTCCTTGATCGTGAAGCACTAGGGAACAGCATCAGGAGTGCAGACACAGAGCAACAGGAAAAATTAAGGTACCACTAAGCAAGGAGGTCTGAGTCCTGCCTAGGATGAAAAAGGGTCTGTATGCCTAGGATGGAAATTCAGCTCTTTTCAAGACAGAAGAGCCTCTGGCCATACACGAGAAGTTCAAAGCACCATGTACAGACTTGCCATTCCAAACAGGGTTTAACTTGTGGAAGGCAGCTTAATTCCCAGTTTTAGTGGTGAGATGTTAGGGAAAAGATTGAGCCTGTATATGCTTCACACTGAATTGGAAGCTAAAAACACTGTTTCTAATGCAGCGTGTGGAGAAATAAAATTTTTCTGTACCTGTCATCTCTCAGTAAATCTCTTCAAAAGTAAAACACTGTTTTCCTGTGCAGCATAACAAAAAAAAACCCAAACAAACAAACAAAAAAAAGACAGCTGCCTCAAAAGTTGTGTTTTGTCACTTTTTGTGACATCTCCTGTCTTCTCAATTATTCAGTGGCCCAAGGGACTAAGCTTAGTCTGGTCTTGTTCAAAAGCTCAAGGTCTGAGCTGCTGATCTAGAGAAGACTCTTTTATTCACAGGTAGCTGAAGAACAAAGTTTCTATTGAGACAGAGGCCACCTAGTGCCAAAAAAGTATGGTATTCTGCAAGATGGACACCCTAGCACCAGGCTGAGGGCTCCCAGGTAGTGTGTGAAGAAAAGTAGATTACAAAAACAGAAAAAGTAAAATTATTCTTTTAGACCCTTCTGTTGAAATGAAATTACTCAGTTTAATTCAGCCAGAAATCACAGTATCACAGTATCACAGTATGTTTGGGATTGGAAGGGACCTCAAAAGATCATCTAGTCCAATCCCCCTGCTGGAGCAGGAACACCTAGGTGAGGTCGCACAGGAACATGTCCAGGCGGGTTTTGAATGTCTCCAGAGAAGGAGACTCCACAACTTCCCTGGGCAGCCTGTTCCAGTGCTCTGTCACCCTCACTGAGAAGAAGTTTCTTCTCAAATTTAAGTGGAATATATAAAGTGGAAAATATAAAGTGTTGACTTATTTTCAGGTTATCTTGTAATTTTAACCTTTTTTTTTTTTTTTTTTTTTTTTTTAATAATGAAAAAGAACCTTTCTGAAAATAAAATTATAAACTTAACTTTCTAAAAGGGGAGAAGACAATCATTTTGTCACCTTCCAAGTGCAGTCTTTTATCACATCTCACATATTGTTATAATACAAAATTGTTCAACTCTTGCCTTAAATCACTGGTATATGGGAAAATAAGGTTCAAAATCTTGGCTTTATAACAAATTTTCTGTAAATAATGTGAGGAAATGAATTGTTCATAATATGCTAGCTTGTCCAGCCCTTTGGCTCATTCTGGAACCTCACTATGAAAACACTGGTGATCCCTGAACAGTTTACAGTTTAAGTCCAAGATACAAAACCAGGAGAAGATAAGCAGGAAGAAAAAACAATGAGACAGTGTCAGGAGAGTTCACTTCTCTTCCCATGCTGCTGTAGATTTTATCTACACATTAAAAAAAAAAAGGCTTCAGAGAAGGCTTTATCTTATACTGAATGCTTACAGAGCCACAAGCACAACAGATCACAACACCTAAGAAATACAAATAGTTTCAACTCTCACCAATGAGGTCTTTGAAAATATGTATCTGTTTCTAGATTTTGCAAATTCTGTAAAACACACAAAGTATTGTGCATCATAGGAACAAAGGTACAAGCTTTAAACACACTGGTCAGTCTTCTTACTCCATCATCTTTTATATGCTGCAAAAAGTGTTTCCCTTCTGTCTTGGATATCTAGTTCTTGTGTTCTGCAGATGCTGCAGGGAACTTTAGTTCTTCATCTCAATTCTCTGTCACTCCTGAGCATGTTCCTGCACTAGACAGTATGAAACACTAGTTATGGACTATAGTGTAAAGAAGACCTTCCTCTTTAAGGGAAAACTAAGCTACTTTGCACTTTGCCAGAATGACCATATTGCTAGGTGGGGCAGAAGAGATGAAGGTCAAAAATTTGCTCACGGCTAGGACAGCTGATGTATCTAAGCATCTGTAGCCAGCAGTGCAGTAGGCAGTGGCTACCACAATGTCCAGGCACAGGATAGACACAGAACATACACTTGGTTTTTACAGGTTAAATATCTTCTCTAGACAACCTATTAACTCATTGTTTTATTTTTTTTAGTTATGCTATATTCTTTTAAGCAATTGACAGAAATGTACTTAAAGTTCTTCTTAAAAGGTAGCTTTTTTCACCTATGCGGCTTTTTTTTTTTTGTCCATGCAACTGCTACCGGACATGAGCAGCAAATTTCTAATTAACACATTTAATCACAATGCCTCTTCAGAGGGGCCACTGTAGTGCTCACATAATCTCATTTGTCTGGGTTCCTGGAAATTACTTGGAAAAACAATGGTGTGCAGCTGCAGAAGTGCCGCAGGGTGAATAGGGAAAAAAAGTGTTCCAGACTCTTCTTCAGCTCCAGCATTTCTGCCTCAATTTAGGAAATGCAGAGGATCCAGTTAGCAACATCGAGCAGGGTTTCCAGAGCTATTGATGAGGCTCTGCATGGAGCACTTCACCC
This sequence comes from Streptopelia decaocto, assembly GCF_964273445.1. Taxonomy (NCBI): domain Eukaryota; kingdom Metazoa; phylum Chordata; class Aves; order Columbiformes; family Columbidae; genus Streptopelia; species Streptopelia decaocto. The sequence goes on from NC_138657.1 coordinate 74,580,193, forward strand.
AGCTAGAGAAATAGCATATCTAACCCAAAATACAACACATAGAACTAATATGTTTATATTATATTGGCTAACTGGTATTGGAGAAACTAAAGTCATCATCTCCATTGCTCAGGATTTGTCATGTGGGAACATCAAATACATGTTAGAGATTTCAGCTGGCAAAACTGACAGCAACTTAGAGGGGTACCAAGGCTCTCAAATAACTTGTCCTTCAGAAACGCTTCAAGAGATTTCATTGACGGCGGAGTGGAGGAGATGAGCTCCTAAATTGACACCTCTGCTGGAGTGAATCAGAGACCTGCAGTCAAAGACACAAGAGTGTATCACCCATTCTCTTCACAGCTGTACTGCTGGCTACTTGTGAACAAACCTTCCTTTGCATCACTTCTCTGCCATCCCTTTCTGCTTCTTCCCTAAACTAGAAAGCTCTCAAAGGCATAGGACATCCTTGTACATTTGTGAGACACTAAACCCTGTAGGGTCCTGACTTTCACTGAAGCCTACAGCAACTATTGATGTATAACTTTACAATCTGAATTACTACATCACCAGCAGAATTCATTTTGACAAGGCAACAGTACATATTAGAAAAACACCCTCTGAATTAGATGATTCTAATGGAAGTACAATCTTCTACATCTGAGTAGAATATTAATGTAGAATTGGAAGCAGCACCTTAGTATTAACAGCCTAGTCCCTAAGTTCACTATATATTGAATGAACAGAGACTGGCATAGCCAGATGGCAATTCAGATCCTAGGTAGGATGAACTGACCCCTGGAAGTGTCTGTGAATATTAACAGTTCCCCTTAATGATTTGGAAAGCATGTCTTAATTTACACTGAAGCCTCTAGTGCATTTCTTGCCTTTTCCACCCGCTTCACAAAATGTTGACATGGAAGACCACAAAGCAGAAAATGTCCCCAAAAGATTCTTGAAGATTTCCTTTCATCTTCTTTTGGAGCTGTCTTCAAAACAGATGGTTTTAACCCATTTAGGTGCACTTTCTCAACTAAAACACCATTTCAAACTAAAATTTTATAGTTCTAGATTTCAAGTAATAGATCAAAAAGCATTTAGGTGCCATCTAGTACAACAAAAGGGCAAATTCTCTGTCCATTGACACAGATGTCAAAGATCTCATCCTTTTTCAGCTTCTGGCTTTAAATAGTAGGGCCATGACAGTGGTATCATCAGATTTAGGCCTACTGTAAATGGTGAGGGAGAAAAAAAAGAACATGAAGTTGTTCTTGCACCAATATATCATTTTCACTGTTTCCGCAGAGCATGACAGGTGAAGACAGGAAACCTGGACACAGGCCTATTCATATGAACCACTGCTCCTGATAATTACCTGTCGGTTTCTAAACTCCTTATCGGGAAGACAAGGTAACAGCATTCGTACCACTGGAACTATTAAAAGATCACATGTTTCTATCATCAGACCAGAAATGGAGCCTCATCTCACCAGGATGCTTAGTAAGGAAATTCAGGGACAACTGTAGTGGACAAGGATTCAGTTTGCACTGTATCTGCACCACGTGCTACCATGACAGATTCTGCTCTTAGAGTGTCATTACCAAGTTTCTATAAGGAGCTGTGCATTCATGGGTAGCATAGGAAGGCAACAAGAATGGTTTATACATGGATGACCAAAGACCTGAAAAGTGAGATGGGAGTAACTTTCTCTAAGAGAGGAACACTGCTCTCAATAGGGAACTCACTCTAAGATCTTTTTCACTAGGTCCTTCCTGTGAGTTTCAGGCTGGGAAGGAAAATCCCAGTCAACTTGCTTTCATGGGCCATTCACAGTTGTTTGAAGCCTCTGCTGTAACTATTTGTAGATTCCAGGTATCCAGGGAGATAAGAGTGAAAGTGGAAGGCAAAATACAACTCACAAGACCAGCAACATTTCAAAAACTTTAAGAAGAAAATCTGTTGGGGCCAAATAGATTTTGTCCTGGTAAACTGTCATCAGACCATGAAGGGAGCTGTCCAGATCCTCCAAAAACATGGGAGGAAAAAACATGGGATCTCGATCCAAATCTACTGAAGGTAATAAAAAGATTTCTGTTAACATCAGTGAGGTTTGGATCAGGCTGGCAGCTGCTCATTAAGCATTTGCACGAATGACTTATTTAGACCCTATGTTAGGAAAAAAAACATTAATGCATCCACAAAAGTCAGAGGGTTTTAAGAGATACTTCAGTCACCTTCTGGCTCAGACTTGAGAATATATCCAGTCCTATCCAGTTTATGTAAAGAGCAGACATCATGAAAAATGTAATCAGCTCAGTAAAAGCTTAGTATTAGGCACTGTTAAAAGCCCACAACACTTTTTTCATTATCAATATGAGATATCAAATCCAACAGAGGAAAGGGTTGGTGGATACTATATACAGTATGGATTTTTAATGCTGCCAACAATTAATTTCTCCCACAAATGAAACACCTTTCGTATTATTTTGTCAGGAAAATATCAACTTGCCATCAGTAAGGTCTTTTGGACGTGTAATTTATACATACTTTTTACCAATCTGTTAGCATTAACACATTCTTTTGTTTCAGTGGACTTTTTTTTTTTTACATATATCCTCTTCCAATTCTCCTTGAAAACTGAAATGGATTAGGTTAGGATTAGGTTAGTGTTTTAAGTGAAATGACACAAAGATGGATGAAGATACTTTCAAAGAGATAATACACTGGATATTCCTCACTAACAACTGTCCCTAGGTGGGAGGATTTTCCATATTTTTTTTTTTAAAACCTCTATATAATTTATAATCATTTTTTGCTTCTTCTGTCAAAGCAAACTGGCTGAGGTATCACTTAGCTTCATAACCTGAGACCTGACCAAGGGTCAACAATTACCTTGAACTGATGCCTGACATTAGCAAATAGACAATCTCCTCTTGTTTCCCTCTTGGTGAATCAGCAGTCCCCATGCTAATCGCGTCGACAGATTTTGCTAAAGCAAAGGAAGGGGAATTCCAGGTTGACAAATAGGTCCCCGGAGAAATGCACCTGTCAGTTACAGGAGAGCCTACATGGCATGGCAGAGGCAAAAGCAACAGGACAGATCCGTGCCACTGAAAGTGATATTCACAGGGTCACGGCGAGAGCGAGCTGCGCTGATGCACGCAAGTTACCGGAGCAGCACTCAACCAATAGGTATTATCCACCACAGACCCCAGAAACAAAAGCCAAAGCAATGCATCATTTAAAAGCACAGCAGTGCAGAAACAAGAGATGCACTGGTCAGCTGACCTTTTACTCCTTCTGTTGTTTCTTGCTGTGTTGCTATCTAACACTTATACGTTATCAACATCCTAATAGTCTCTGGCTCCCTGTTACCCAAAAACTTTTCCCCAAACAGTTGTCCCAGAGAAAGATACTAAACCATCTGAAACTTACTACCCTTCCAAAAGGTTTCTTTTATAAACTTATCAGAAAAAGGCCCTACTTTTTTTTCCTATTTTATCTCCAAATAGGGTCACTATTTCCTCTCCCATAGTGAACGCCAACCAACTCTTGGGCCAGATCCTGACCCAGAACCAACTACAGCATTTGAGGTTTTAGTTTTGGAAACAGGAAGTCTGGAACTGCCACACTGTTCAACATGGTAATAAAAATACAGATACAAAGGCCATCTTTGTGACCTGTTGTGGGAAAGGGAATTTTAAAAGGAGCAGGACAGATAGAAATAAAGTCAGGAGATTGGGGACATGAAGGAAGTAGCTGGGCTAGGATGTCTCATTTTTCTTTGTCCCTGCTCTCTGTAAACTCTTTTCTCTCTGTCACACTGAGGTAAGATGGGGATCGGGCTGCAGTCTGAGACAATTTCATCCCGCATTGGGAGCTGTAGCACTGAAGGTACAAAATGCCTCCCTCGACTCAGAAATCTCCATCAACTCCCCACTTCTGTTGCAGCTCTGCTCACTGCAGCACTTTACCAGGGAAAATGAGAACCACCATCATCTGGGGAGAGCATCTTGCTGTCATCTCCTTCTCCCCACAGAGCAGGAGCCAAGTCTGTACAGTCCTACAACCAGGACATGGCAGGACAAGGCAGAGTGAAACACAAAATTAATATCACCGATACTGTTATTATCATATTAGCACAGGCTCCAAATCCTTTTGAATTACAAGACTAGCCTTCTCAAAAAAGTCATGGAAAAGCAGGGAATATACTTCTCTCTAGCTGTCAAATTGTGCTCTTCTCTCAAGCAAAATGTAATTTTTACTTTCAAAGAAGTGAAAGAGAAATTTCATGGGAAGCTGGCATTTCTGTTTTAATAACGAAATGTACATCATTTCAATTTTACTCATCAAGAACAGAGAAGTTTTAAGAGTGCCCTGAATTTCCAGTATTCAGGTGGCCACTGATGCCCAAATTAGCTCTGTCTCACAGCTGTCATTAGTAGTGCTTTGTGCCTGCTTCACAACTAACAAAACAGTTTTATATTAACACAGGGACCTAAATAGGTTTGTCCATTAAATGCTAGTACATTAGACCCAAGGTGTCCCTTACAAGTATCCCACTGGAGTTTTCTAAACAATCTTGGCCAGAGCAACCTTGGGAGGCAAGTTTACTGAGAAACATTGCTATCAATAATAACCCTTCTAGGGCTAAATCCAGGATCTAGCACAGAGCTGTTTTGGAAGTGTGACTAAAGCTGCACCATTCTAGCAGGAAGAGGGAAAAATAAACTGTTAGAAGTAACATAAAAAAAAAAAAAAATCCCAGCAGAGAATTATGTGATCAAGATTTAGATTCAAAATCTATTACATTAAGTAGGGTCTTTTTTTCCACTCCCCCCCCACCCCCGCATCGAAAATGATATTGCAAGAGCAACAGAAGTATATACCTGACCAATGAAAATAAGATTTTTATCTCTAGAGGGGAAAAGACTTGTTAATTTCTTGGTGGGTTGGGCAAAGCAATGAGATTCACATTGTTGTAATTATTAATTTCTTCAGTAAAGTGTTGAATCTCCAGGTACCTTACCTATTGGCTACTTTTTTTTTTTTTTTTTTTCTTTCTGTATTTCCAGCAAAGCTATTTAACATCTCATTTTCTCAGAGGAAAGAAATCTGAATGGAATTAAGGATGCATGATCACAGCTACCAATATGAGCAGAGACAGAGAGAAAAAAATTAAAGCTCTGATAGTTTAGACTGCCCAGGAACACCAGTGTAGAAATGTTCTCTGCAATGTTAGTTTGTCATTATTTAGGTAGATTTTCTATCTTGATCAAGGCCATTTTTCTTCACTTTGGTTGTGCCAATGAGTAGATATCGGTTCTATCAGACCAAAAATATTCTCCAGAAAGGGATACTATTTCAAGAAGATATTGATCTAGAAGTAGCACATGCACACAAACTTACCCAATCCAAATACAAACACACACGTATATCATTTCTGCTTACAATTATTTTCTGAAAAACGGCCACCAGTAACTTTGATTCCTGCCACTTTGCACTAGGATCTTTGTGACTTTGTGACAGCACATCTGCCCTCAGTTCTCCTTCTTCCTGAGAGAGCTGTTCTGTTACAGCCAGGGAGCCAAGGCTGGACAGAGAAAGGAAAGCTGGACAGAAGATCACTTGCTGGAAGTCACCATCGCTGTCTTTCTCTCCATTCCAGGGAACAAGCCTGATCCAGGTTCCTTTTACCCTGCCTGTGACCTACTGTGGCCCATTATGGAAGGTTTGATATCAATAGAACCAGTACTTTGAGGATCCTGCTGGGCAAAGGACCACACTGCAACCATGCTTGTGCCCCATTATTTATTTCCTGGACATGTGCAAGAGAGAGACAGCAGGGAGGTGAATCCAGACTTCATACAAAGCCAGTACCAGACTAGAGACGATAAAAATATCACTTTAGGTGATGTACTAAACAGCAACCTGATGCCTTTTACAAATGTCTAAAACCAATCTTTACCTCCCAATAAAAAAATGTTTTTTGCTCCAAATTGTTATTTTTTTTTAGTTTATTGAAAACACCAAGGTGTTTGTGCTGGTGGACAAGCCAAAAAGTCTTCCTTTTATTTTACTTTTCATTCATTCTTTTTTTCTCCTTTCCTTTTCTTCTTTTTGCTTGGTCAGTGATATTCATAAAGCATTACCACCTAGGGACAGGTTGTGAGGGGTCCAAATGTGATGATAGTTTCCATATTACTACTTCAGACTCGGAGAGGCCAAGGGGGAACGTGCTTCTTAGCAAGCTTAATATTTTCAAGGAACAATGCCCATTACCAATCCACAGTGCCGCTGGGCCCCAAATTCTCCTTTTATTAAGAATCAGTCAATGCAGCTCCACCTAAGTACAAATCAGTCTCCAAGCCTCAGCCATGAGTCTTTCTCAGAAAAGAGGGGTTCTTGTCATGCCTTTCTGGTTCCCTCCTTTGGCCTCATTGCAACAGACCAGGATGCTAATTGGAAAAGCAAGGCTAATTAAAACCAGAGAAGCAAAAGAAACTGGTGGGGTAGAGTGGAGGGGGGGGGGAAAGGTAATGTCAAGTACATAATAAAGAACATTTCTGCCCTGGTGTTCCTAGGAGGGATCTTGTAACAGTGGTGCAACAGCCCAGAGGCTACAAAGAAAAAAATTAAGCTACTGTGTATAACAATGAAAACATCAAACCCTTAGTGTACCATCAAAACAGAAACCGAGAAATAAAGTTAAGATGCTAAACATGTGTTTGAGGAGCACTGAAGCATGCGGCATGTATTTGATTTCCACCTTCTGGGGAGTTCAGGGAGGCATGACTGAGATCTATTAAATCCAGTGATGGCCAAACACTCCACAGGTGCATGCAGCTCCAGTCAGGGCACAGACCCTGAAGTCCAGACACACAGATTTTGAAGGGTCATCCCACCAGGCAAGCACACTGTCTTTCTTTCCTCTGGAGAGAGGTATCTGACATCTCTCGGGAGAATGTGTCATAAACTTTCTCAGTGATGATGCTTAGAGATGCTACATGTCCTCATCCTTTGACCAGATGCTTTTGTTTCTCTCACTCTGTGGCCAGCCTAGGTCCCATCCACCACAGTGTGCTTTTGCATGCAAATAAGACACATAAGACCTGAAGCTTGTAAGAAACCCCTCCTCACCAATGTGACATACTACTTCCTCATAGCCTCTAATGCGTTGGTGTGTACAGCAGCTTGCTGATGGAGAAACACAATCAGTGAGGCTCACAGAAAGTGATTTCAGGATTTAAAAGCTAAGAATAGGGACACTTTTTCTCCTCTCTACTTAAAGACCTTTTTTGTGTTTGACTTCTCTAAGAATGATAAGACCAAGTGAAATTTCACGTGATATAGAAACTTTTTTTTTTTTTTTTTTTTATCCAGCAAGTCAAAGGGGCAGAAAGAGGCAATGAGAGGGCCAAGACTGGCTCTCTCATTTCCCTCCTAGCACATGGCCTCATCCCTTTCTTGCAGAAGAGTTTTAAATCTTTTGCAGAGCCTCTAAGTGCCCTCAGTGTCATTAACCTCTTTGCTGGCTCCAAGCAGAGCTCACTTTGCTTCCTGCAGGTCACTGGATTCTCCATGTCCCAACCTGTACGCTCGAAGGAAAAGCTTGTGACAACAAATATAGACAAGATCATATTCTGGAGCATATTCTGATTTCAGCAAGATGGAGGTGACTGCTTTCTTCAATATTACAGCTTGAGACTCATTTTAAGTCCATTCAGACACAAGCAAACCTAAAATTCCCAAGTAAATCCAAATACTATAAGAATTTATTAAAGTCTCTCAAAAAAAGGTAGGAAAGACTGATTTTCCCCTACAAGACCACTTATATTTCAGCTCAGAAAGAGATCTGAATATTTGAAACACACACAAAATGCCAAAAGGAAAACTCAATGTACAATTTACTTTTTTTTTTTTTTTCCTCCTCTCAAGCTAACTTTTGTTATTAGCTTAAAAAATTAGCTCATTAATTGGCTGCAAGGAGGAGCACCATTCACAAGACATTTAGTGACTAGGGGTAGGAAAAAAAAAAAGAAGATAAAGCAATATATACTCAGAGCTTGAATACTGTTTTGTATCACAAGAGGCTTGCAGGTGAAAGTGTACCTTGATTTTGAGCATTTCTGTCCCCCCATACTCAAACCACCCTTCCCCAAATTGTTCCATAAGCTTAGAAAGAGTTCCTGTTTCTAAGGGATTTTGACCTCACTCCCTTTTCTTCCTCACCAGGATCACAGTAAGTGTGATAGGACCTTACGGACAAAGGAAGGAAAATAAATAAATAAAAGCAGGCAAGGACAATTGCAGAGCAGCCAGTGTTAATGACACCATATAAAGGGTCTGTCAGCATTTCCATTAGAAACTCCTATTTTCAAAGGTTTATAACTTGGCCATAAAAATTCACTCTGAGCAGCAGCTGGAAACTTGGCAAACAAAATCTCGTTCAGCTTTGATTGATTTTTCTTTTTCTTTCTTTCCCCCTGTTCCACATCCACCTTCATCCTTTCTCTTCCCCTACTCACCCTTAACACCCCCTCACACACACCTTCTTTCTCCTCTTTCTAGATCATAACTTTGGGTGGATTTAACCAAAGGAGTGCAAAGAATGGGCATCCTGCCACATACATTGTCAGATGCGCTATCATTGCTCACATTTTGCTCTTTCTGGTTCCCGGTGCTTTGTTTATAGGGCCTGCAATTTTGGGGGGTTTTTCCTTTGCTTCCAGATATTTTGTATAACTCATTCTCCAAAATTTTCAGGACAGACCTCTACTTCAGGATGACTGCATGTACCATGTGTCAATATACCCAAACCCCACAACTTCTTTGAAGAGAAATAATTCATTAAAAGGAGAAAGACACTTATCATGAAAGTGCATGTTGCAGTCAGTCCTTCGTGGCATGTGAAGCCCAGTCAGAAATGTCAGGATAGCTCAGTTAGAAACAGGAAATGTTGTGTCTCCTGGTCTGTGCTGGTTTTCACCCACCAAATCCCTTCTCCTGTCATACGAAGAGCTCATCTACATGGGTTGTTTAAGTGAATATGACAGCAGCCATCTTGGCTGACACTTGAGACTAAACTGGAGACTCTAAGCATGACGCTGTGCAACTTGAATTAAATTGCCAAGGCGGACAAACCAGGCACAGAGAGGGGACGCTTAACATATGCTGAACAGCAGGAAGGCAGCTCTGTAGGTGTAAGGAGTGACTTGAATTAAATGCAGTTTGCCCTGGTACAAGTCACTCCCCCAACAGCAGCTCTGAGTATTTGCAAATGAAGACAAGGAGAGGAATGAGGAAAGGAAAACAGGCACATCAGTATCACTGCACAGAGAGATTTAAAAAGAAATCTCACTGAAGGAAGGTTTTAAGGTGATGTCAAGCAAACATTGTGGAAGTGAAGCAAGGAGACTGAAAGGGGAGGCAAAAAAAGGCTGAGATTTCAGGTTCAGAAACATCCCAGTGCTTGAGATGCTTCTCTGTACTGCCTGAGTCAGCAAAAAGGAGATGATGATGAGGAAGCAGTGGCCTCTATCATGAGATTTTCCATCCTGGTTTGCATTGCCAAGAACATAAACTCATATATGAAAATAAAAACAAAAGAGAGATTAAATGAGGAGGGAAAAAAGGACAAAATTGACAGTGTGAATTTTGGGTCATCACATATCAGGGTATGTGAGGAATTATATTCATGACTGCACACTGGTTGTTGAATCTCACTGAAGGATTTTTTTTTTTCTGCCACATGACACAATATAATTCAAGCTGGACAAAATGAGGTGACAAGATCAAAATAACCATGGCGTGTATTACGGATTACCTGGAATATTAAGTACAGTCTATTTTAGCATTCATCTAAGAAAAATAAGCAATTATATTAGAAGGGCATAAGGAAATTACATCAGTATGGAAGTAGCCTTTTTATATCATGATCTCATTTTTCAGACTCTGCACACAGAATTCTCTTTAGAGTGAGACGTCTTCCTCTGCTTTCTGTTTTGGACATACTAAACTGCCTAAGAAGAAATTTAGGGCAGCGTATCTGTCTTCCTCCAAGCATTTTGTATTTCTGCATCAGTTAAACATGAGAAGTGAATTTAGATGCACACAATTCAAAACTGAATCCAAACTCTGTCAAAATTCATATTCAGGGCTTTTTATCCAGGTTTCATAGAACCATGTTTTGTCAATGACCTAAGATGTAAACCTACTTGCTCAGTGGCTTAGGGTTTATGCAATAGAGCACACAAGCTCATTTAACTCAAACTCATGTGTCTCAATTACCTCACATGGAACTGAGAAAACAATACTTACCTATCTTTTGGAAGAAATGCTGCAAAAATCAGTACTTTAAAGAAAATAAAAGAAGTCAGCATTGAAATAAACAAGGAGATAAATTTAGTTAAAAATCATACTCTTATATTTCTGCCAGAGTACATAAACTCAACAAATGCTTGTTTTCCCCTATTAGAGTAGCGGTGTCCCCTAGCAGTGAAAGAAAGGGCAAGCAAATAAAATGTCATAAGAGAATTAGGGCTGCAAGGAAGCTCAGAGAGAAAAGAAGAAACACAGTAATTAGGAGAAGGACTTAGGGAAACAGTTACACCATCCCATGGAGTAAGAGATCAAGTGGAAAGGAGAGGAACCAGGAGAGACTTCGGTTTTGATGTTTTTAATTGATGCAATGCTTGGCTGATGCCTGAAGATTTGCTATCAGTTTTGTTATTCTAATTAGCAAAGTGTACAGACAGGCAAACCAACATCAAAACCCTGATCCATCGCAGCACACCTCAGGCAGCTTCAGCAGCAACTGAAGAGACGCGTAAAGCATCGTGACACCAAACACCTAAACACTGAAAAGAAAATGAAAAAAAAAAAAGGAAAAATATTTATGGGCAAGTATGCAAGACTGGCAGTGAGACTGTCCCTTATTGTGGGATGAAGGCACCTTTGGTGAGCTATAGCTGCAGCAGGACAAGTAAGGCTGAACATTAAAAGCAGAGACACAGGGCTACTAGCTTAAGCCTATGCTTGAGGGGGTTGGAGGTGTTTGCCGTTTGATTTTTTTTCTTTGACAGATATTAATGAATATGTTTGATATGTAGATATAGATTTATATCTGTTAATACAGGCTAAGTAAAGATACTGGATAAGAGAGGCTAAGGAAGTGTATGGTTAGGGATTAGAGTGCCATGATAAATGATAATTTAGTTTCGTAATTAAAGCAAATCTTATGTTAAAAAGCACTCAGGTCTGTTTGACTGGTGGATAGGTTTTGGGGTTTATTTACAGTCCAAAGGCACATTTAAACTGCCGAATCTCCCAGTTCCAAGTAGATCCTTTGACTGTGTGATGAGCATGTTTTTCATTTTCTTACCAACTCCTCCTTATTCAGGGCACATCAGAGTTTCTGAGGGAATACGTTTTTACTTTGTGATTACTATCTAGAAGTTGAGCTTGGAAAAACTGACCTAGTTCTGTAAATGTTTGACCTCCCTATCCCTTGCACATCCTATCCTTACCTTCCTCCATTTCCCCACAAAAACTACCAGCAAGGAACCTTCCTGATGGAGTCATCTCTCGCAGGGTACAAGGGTAGCACAAAACCAAAAACTGCATGCAAAAAGCAGCCATGCTGATTTTTTTCCTCTGAGGGTATTCACTTTACAGTTCACAAAATGGCTACCCAGCTATAAAAACATCAGTGAGGAATTTAAGTGCATTGTACATATATATATCAAGACAAAATAATCTTGGCTATAACTGGCTATACCACAGTCCCAAGTAAATGACTTGAGGCATCGCAGCTACGTAGGAAGCTAATCTTGGTATCATATCATCCCAATTACTGGTTTATTATTCCTTCTGCTTCCATTCAGAGTTGGATTTTCCAGTCTGATAAAGCATATGCCAATTTGAAATTAGGAATTAGCTATTCATGTGTGAGAACTGGACCTGAAAATTATTCTTTGACATCTTGAGTTAGGAATAATTTAAGGAAAATGTTTTCATAATCAGCTTTTTTTGTTGTTTTGTTGGGTTTTGTTTGTTTGTTTGTTTGGTTGTTGTTGTTGTTTTGGGGGAGGGTGAGAGGAGTATGTTTTGGTCATTCACAGAACTCTTAAAACACAAGCAAAATTAATCTCCCTAAGAGCAAGCTCCACCTTCTACAAAGATTTCCTGTTCCCTGTCACCCTATCTTTCCACAATCATGCCTTTTTTTCTTCTTTTTCTTAAATGACTGAAGGAAATTCTTTTTATTCTTTTCAAAACCTTCACCTCACCTGTGCCCCCAAACAGTTCTTCCCTCACATAAATACCATGAAGTGCTGAGCATATTTTTCTCCAAGGAATCCTTCAGACCATAGCTAAAGGTACAGCATTGCGTTTGGGTGGTTTTAGTTTCTCTGGATTCAGGCTAACTGAAGATATGCCTTTCCCAAATTTACCTGATGGCTTTAGCTAGAGTCCCATCAGCGTTCAGTGGAGGATACCTGCACCCAGGGTATACACAGTATCATATATAAGCCTGAACAGGTACCAAGTTACATATGCCTGTGGGTGTATGTGCATGTGTACACACATACGAAACATGTTTTCAGTAGACTATTAAACATCTTTTAATCAAAGTCCCCAGCTTATTCTATGCAGTCACATTATCACTCCAAAATATCTTGCTATAGAAAGAATGGGGTGCCCTGACAGGATTGCTTAGAGTGGGAACAGGAACACTATGACCAAGGAGACAAGTAGAGAGCACAGGACTGAAATAATGAATTTCAGGCAAAGTGATGCCTATCAGCAGCCATGCAGTCAGAAAAAAAGAGCTGCAGAGAGTGTTCTGACCTCTGAGAACCATGCCTTAGACATAGGACCTTGTGGATGTAATCACATACTGCTGGTTGCTCTGCCTGCAGCCTCCATCTACCCTGTCCCTCAGGCAAAAAGAGCTCAAAGGTGTAACCCCATTCAGTTACTCAGGAGAAATTCTGAATTCCCAAAAATGCAGATCACAATGAGATTCCTTCCCAAAAAACAGAAAGTTCACAGGGTCCCCTGGCACCTATAATTTTACACACACAAAGGGAAAGAGCAGGAGAACACAGCTGTATTTACCAGTGCAAATTATTATAATTTCAAATTAAAAAAAAAAAAAGAAATAAAAGCTAACCAAACACTCTCTGGACATCCACTTTTTTATAGTTTATTGCAGGTGCAAACCTAGAGGCCATTAACAAAAAAACAAAAAAAAACAAAAAAACCACAACCTCTAGCTTTTAGACAACATGTCCACAGCTTAGTATCTTTTTTAGAACAACATCAGCTTCTTTGGACTGCATTTATTTTGTGGATCATCTTTCCCAAAAGCAGTTCTTCATTTTTCCCACTTCATCATTCTTCTTTTTTTCCACAGGCATTGGTTTCCCCACAAACTAGTGTTATCTGTGACACTTTATACAGATATCAGATAAGAACCATATTAATGATGACGTACTCCATACTTCACAGCATTACTACAGGCTCTATGAAGAGTTAAACTCCTTTTAGTGTAGCTAAACCAGTGTAGAAATCTAGTATAGTCACAGCTTCAGACAAGTTACATGTGGTATCTCAAAAAAATCTCATATTCTTTAAGAGCTAAACTTGCAGCAAACATACTTATTTTCAGCACAACCAACTAAACCAAAGCATTGTTTATTAAGTGATAATTCTGTAATCCACAAGGACACAATGAAAGGTCTTCACACCACCCAAGTAGACCAAATGCAACTTCTTGCATAGGCAGAGAAAAACAGCTCAATAGAGTGATTTCAAAGCTGACAGTGAACACATCTACTCTGAATAACTCTCAAAAGGGTCCTGTCCCTGTTGACTACCAAGGGACTTCAACAACGGAGCATCAGCATATATGAGTAGTCTGAGTATCCATTCAGCCAACTCCCATTCCCTCTCCAGTGAGCTATCTGCAGCAATTTATGGGCTCTCCCATCCACTGCACCAAGGACCCTGGTTCTTTACCAAACAGACCAGCACTGACTTTGCTCCAATATGCGGAAGGCCCACATTGAGCCTAAAGAGGTCACATTCCAAGGAACACTGTGTCAAGACTCACCATAGTGCACACTTATTGCTCTGAGTCCAGTGTGTGTGAGGATGGCTATGTGCAGGGTAACAAATAGTTACCTAAAGGGTTAAGTGACTTGTTTCAGAACATGACAAATTTGCCAGAGACATTTAATGCTAGGAGACAGTTCCCATTACCTCCTTGCTAAGAAGGAAAACTACAGTCTCTAAAAGTAACCAAAAAAATATGCTGGAAGCTCTAACCTTGGAGCAGGCGTTCCTTTTCTGGCTATGGATGTTTTTTTCCATACTTCATTAGAACGGATGGTTTGAAAGAAAAAGCAGTAGAGAAGCTCTGATGCTTCAGCACCCTTCAGAACAGCAAGGGCTTTGAAAATAGCTATATCCAACTCAATTAGTATGGATGTACATCGGGGCAGTAAGTTAGGTGTGGGTTTGGTTTATATATGGGTGGATAGATACAGATATCCTCACAGTATGCTTGTATATAGAAATATATTTATCTATGTATGTATATATAAAATCTTCAAGACAGATAAAATGCACACAGCTGTTAGCAGCTGAAGTGGGCCTTAATTACACTCAGGTTGTCATGGCAACGTCTGACAAGCTTTGCCTTCCTGGATGGGAACGTGTGCCCTCTTGGAGTTTCAGCATACCAAGAGAGATGTTCTAAGGAAAATTAGAATAAATCACACAACTTTCCCTGGCCTTTGTGTCTTCCTGCCAAGACAAAAGGGCTGTGAAACAGTATTGCTCCACAGGCCTGACACATCAGAACAAGGCAAGAGTGAAATGGTACAGGAATTTAAAGGATGTTGGTACGTAAAATACATTGTTTTGCTGAGAACTATCATCCAGCCTAACATCTCAAAGCACTATCATTTTTATTTTTTAACATATGTAAGGAATCATTAATGTCAACCAGTCTGGTAGATGAAATCATCAGTGGTAACATCTGAAGTTTTACTGCTATTATTCAAGTAAGAACACTGATGGGAGAGGGACATTACCCATTTCACCCATTATCTCATTTCAAACCAGTGACACAGCCAGGAAGGGATCTTAGGTCTGTTCTAACTACAAGTCCATACTCTCTGCTTAAGAGCAGCTGGTTTAATAAGCATTTCTTGATGTCACACAGCACTTCTGAATAAATTCTGCCTTTCAGCATTAGAAAGCATTCAAAACTAGAAAAAAATAAAAACCATATAAACAAAATTACTTGGACTGTTTATTTCAGTAGTAGCTTGCTGAAAAAGTACTAAACAGTAAGGACAAAACCTTTTGGAGCAGCAACTTGGAAAACAGGCGGCAAAGCAAAACTTCCCTTCTCTGTCAGAATCAACTAATTCTTGGTTTTCCCTTCAAATGCTTTTGCAAAAGTAATTCTTCATATGAATAAGATGTTCAAAAAGCTTCCCCACCTCCTTCCTTCCCATGTCTTAAACATGAAAAAAAAAACCCAACAACCCAAACAGCCAAAGAAGAGAAAATATCATATACTTAAAGCACCACACATGAAGACTGCTTTAATTCATCTGGCTCACATGCACATTTTCATGAATAGCTGACAAAAAAGCAGCACCATGATGTGCTACTTCAACAGTACGTGTCCAGCTGGTGAGAATGTTTTCAACAGGTTCAGGAAGCCCAGAGTAGGAATAAATGACCTGAACATTGACTTTTAAAGATAAGAGGACTTCAAGTTTGAGTTAGTCAACCTAAAACTCCTTTATAGGCAATGCAGATCAACAAACACAAAGGAATATGTTTCTGAAGGTGCCTGTTCCTTTCCTGGCTCTAAAATGGGTCCAGGATGGCCCACTCAGGCATGGACAGCTGACTTTCAGAAACTAGAGGCTGCGTAAGATGAATTTCCTCCAACAGCTTTAGGAATGTCGACAAACACACAACAAGTGGATGTGTCAGTGGCAACTCTGCTTAACTCACAGATGTGGCTCAACAGCCTGATTTTGCTCTTGCCAAGGATGTTAGCAATGCAGAATTCGTGTGTTTGTACAGCAGGCCTCCCAGCACTACTGTAATACATCTAAGAAAGAACTGAAAGTCCTAATGAAAGCAAATTTGCATGCAAATGAAAGTTATTTTTGCATTCACTATTCTCCCACCTTCAGTTTCATTCTCTTCCCAGAACCTCAAGGATGAATAAGACACGAAGAATTACTGCTGGACAGAAACCTTGTTTCCATTTCCCACAAAGAGAAGAAATGGCAAAATTTCTCACAAGACATAGTTGGTGATTTCTATGCATTGATGCATTTAAGTAAAAGAGGGATAAAAATTTTTATCTTTTTTTTTTTTTTGTAACTTGAAAAGGGGAAGAATAGTGTTTCAAAGTGGAAAGTCAAAATGCTTCATTTCAGAAAACTGAAACAGAAATGAGAAAAGGGATAATCCCTCTGGGCCTCCCCCAAAATTTCCAAGGGCACAATGCTCCAAAAGGTTTTGTTACAGGATGACATTTTTGCATTAAAACCTCTCTTTAAAACCAAAAAATATTTTGAGAAAAAAGATATCATTCCTTTATTCACTGGGCACAGAAACTGTGTTATTCTGTCTCTGAAGGCTTCTCACATATTAACCAAGAGCTTTTTGCATCATCTTTTCCTAGGAACCTATGTTTCTAACTTCCACTCCTCTGTCTCCTCCCCCCACTTTAATTTTATTATTATTTTTTTTCTTTCATTTCATAAGCTCTCAGCTTTTTAATATGAGAGCCTTTTATTTCTATAAAACTGCAGCTGCTTTCATTTAGTTTTATGGATTTAATGTATTTAGAGGTTCCAAGAGAAGCTTGGAGCTGGCGGTATTATCCAGACGTTTGCTGCTTAGTGCCTTTTCTAATGACAAGACTTATCTGATTCAGAACATTTCATATCTGTAGAAAAATTAATTCTCTCTCCCTTTGTCTTTAGGCCTCGAGATTTAATTTGTTCAGGAGATTCTTTCAAGCACTTTTTTTTTTTTTTCCCTTTGCAGATACCCTGATGACTTACTTCCCAAGCTGAAGTTGTTCTTCCTGTTGGCATTGAGTCTAAACCATTTGCAACCTGGTACTTATATGCCTTCCCATGGCATTTGAGCTCCTTTCACTATTTAATGTATTTTGTCCTCCTTCTCTCTGATGTTGAGGTTGCTATTCTCACCATTTTACACACACCAAAATTAAGCAAGGAGGGAACTAGAGCTCATATCTACAATTGATCTGTATTGATTTCAATATGAGCTAGCACATCTATAATACTCTCCTGAATTTAACCTTAAGTGATTCACTCAAGATCAAAAAGGAAGTTTGCTGAAGAAGTGGAAATGAACTTAGGTATGGTATTTAAGGTCACCATCCTTTCTATCAAAATACATCACAACCTGTGGTATGGTGACCACAGAAGCATCATCTGTGGCAAGACTAAGAAACATGTCCATCAGAGAAAATCGATCAATCAACAGTTGAAACTCTTACAGATGTCAACTTCAACACTGCCACCCTAGCATGCATCAAAAATAGTGTGGCCAGCAGGGCTAGTGATTGTGCCACTGTACTCAGCACTGGTAAGGCCAAACCTTGAATTCTCATGACTAGAAAGGCCTTGAGGTGCTGGAGTGAGTTCAGAGGAGTGTGACAAGGCTGGTCAGGGACCTGAAGCACAAGTCTGAGGCTGTTTAGCCTGGAGAAAAGGAGACTGAAGGGAGATGTTATAGATGTCTACAACTACCTGGAAGGAGATTGTAATACGGAGGGTGTTTGCCTCTTCTCCCAAGTAACAAGTGATAGGACGAGAGGAAATGGCCTCATGTTGTGCCAGGGAAGGTACAGATTGGATATTAGGAAACATTGCTTCATGGAAAGGGTTGAAAGCACTTGAACAGGCTGCCCAGGGAAGTGGTGGAGTCACCATCCCTGAGGGTGTTTAAAGGGCATATAGATGAGGTTCTTAGGGACATGGTTCAGTGCCAGATTTAGTTTATGTTTGGACTCAATGATCTTGAGGGTCTCTTCCAATCAAAATGATTCTATGATTCTAAGTAAGAAGAGTTGCATAACTTAAGACATCTCCAGAGATGGAACTAGTTTAGCTAAAAATGTCCTGTGCTGGTTGCAGGTGGACAGCACATGATGCATTCTATCAACATTAAAAAAATCTAGGTTCTTTTCCTGAGTTTCACTGTTAGACAAGTATATTCATTTAAGACTACTTTGTCCTCTCATCAGAGTAACCCAAGGACAGCAGCAGGATGCTAAGACATGGACCAAGACTTTGCAATTACTGAAACACCAATTTAGTTATCACTTGCTATTACTCTGTCACCTCTGTAGCACAGGAGAAAACTGCACCTGTTCAGAACCACGGTTATTATCCATATCTATTTTCTCTATTTCATCTCTCTACTTTTTGTCCTCTGCAGTAATTCCTGAGGACCTTTAGAAGGCCTCATACTAGCCTTCTTCTTCACCCCATCTATTAACCTGATCAGCAATGAAAAAGTTCATTGCAATATTCATACATCATTTTTAGGCTTTATGGTTAATATCCTTTAATACATTTATGGGGAACTCACACCTTGCAGAAGCACCATTTCTAATTACTTAGGACAGTTCACTGTCTTTCTTGGTTAAACTCTCTGTGCATTTTTCTTGCAATATTAAGAACCAGACTTGAGAGAGTGCAGATTCCTTATGAACAGTTTTGTGATATTTATTTTGCCCACCCTGTAAAAAAGAAAAAAAAAAATGTAAAATCATCATATATATATTTAAACCTTCTTTGTTTTGCAATCTAAGTCTCAAAATATGCATATTAAAAATTGACAATAAAAGCAGTTGTAATTAAATCTGAATTTAAATTTCTGAAGTTGTGAACTGTTTGCAAAAACAATATTGAGGAAAAAAGAAACCAAACCTAGGATCAGACAATAAACTTTCTCCAAAACCATCAAAACTTTTCTTGTCTGTCTTTCAAGTAAGCTACCTGTGTAGTCTTCATTTCAGAGAACAGAACCCATACAGAGATTTGAATTTGGGGGTGTCTGGGACAGGGACTGTGTCTAGAGGTCAGGAGATAGAAAGCAATAGAAACAGCAAAATGCATTTCTGTGACTTCTCCTTCCAGTAAGTCTTCTGGAAAGCTAAATCTTAAAATACTAAGAACAGCGGTCTGACTGAGAAGGAAGTACATTCACATGTTTTGTTTCCATTTGTTTAAAGATCTGGGTGGAAAACCTCCAAGCTCCCTGTATGTCAGAAACTTGTCATCCCTACCCCTTTAAAACCTCCTGTTTATGAGGCATTTCGATAAAACCGAGAGGAAAAGATTTGATGCTTTGCTGAAGAACAAAACCACAAAAAATGCCTACAGGTATGTATACCATAAGGAAGCTAAAGAGTACCCCTCAAACCCCATTACACCATTGTACCTACTTTCAAGACTTTTGATGGAAAAACTTATAAAGATGTTGCATGGTATCAGTTAATAGAGAGGGGGCAGTTATAACTGCATGTGTCACCATCCCTCAAACAAGAGAAAGGACAAGGGATAGGCGTGAGGTTGGCTCTGTATTTCTCATCTGAGTCCCCCAGGATTATTAAATGTGTATTAAATGCTTCACTGACCACTGGAGAAAGATTGTGGTAGGTGCTGCATAGAGGCAGACAGCATCTTTAAGAGCTTACGACTCAAAGAGTTAAGACAGCAAAAGAAGGTGACGGCAAGTGGCTTTTCAAGGATCACAGACAGAAGGTCAAGGAAAAGATTAAATGGAAGCAAAAGCCAACTCTTCAGCCCAAGGTAGCCCTTGAGTAAGGTGTAGAGAGACATGGTGCCTCTCTAGCTGCTACTTCTACATGTGGGCACTTTCCCTGAATATGCAGGTTTGGGGAGAACCTGCAAAGGGAAGTGCTGCCCTGGGTAATCTGGAGGCATGAGCAGCAGAAGACTGTTCTCCATCTTGAAGATGAGACCCACAGGTATCCTCCCTGGAAACCCAGCTGACTGACACCACTGTCACCCTTCAGTGCAATGCTTTGCAGTTCCCTTGCGCAGGGTCTGGAGGTCGGGGAGTTTTTTTTCTCACATGGAGGAGGCGATACAGCTGGGGTGGGGGTATCACAGTGGTGGGCATTCCTGTGCATTGCAGCTCTCTGGACTCCTCTGGAAACACATTCTCCCGTGTTTAACTCCTCAACAGAGCTGCAGATGGAGCTGAACTCCGTATGCTCCATTTCATATCCCTTCCCTTATAAACCTTTATTAAGGCTTTATGTTACACAACTATCACCGATACAAAAGTATTGCGTTTAAGCTTCCAGGCGACCGAGTGCATTAAAACTCCTTGTGTGGAATGGCAGGAACCAATTCCTCATTTTTACTGGCTGGGAACTGAACCTTAATAGGCCACAGAGCACAAAACTCATAAACTACCAGAGTAAGGGGAGGGGGAAGGGGGAATAAGAAAGGAAGAGGGGGAGAAGTTTGCTGCTGAGGTTATGAAATTATAACAGAAAAAAACAAAAGATGTGAAGCAGGGCACGGTGAGGAATTCTTTCCATGCATGGTGGAGTTAACCTTGCTACTGCTGCCCAGCAGTTGTAGGGGAAGCAAATAAGCAGGACCACGCTCCTAACAAAAGGAAGCATTGCTCCTTGACACTGGAATAGCAGCAGCCTTCACCTCCAGCCCTCGCACTCCTCAGGAGAAGCTGAGGACTGCTGGCTCAGGCACAAGTTGCCTTTGCCTAGCAACTGGCACAGAGTCCGTCTGTCAGCTTGGCCTACAGTTGCTTCAGCCTACCTTTCCCCCTTCTCCATGCATGGTTCAGGGTCTCCAAGCTCCTTTGTCAGACTTCTCCATCCACCTCAAAGCACATTCAAAGTACCTGTTGCTCCTATATTAACTGCAGGCAGCATGATGGTTTGCAGCTTTGAGTAGTTCATCCCATCTCCATCTTATTCTGCCTTTGCAGCCCCTCATTGGGAAGCTCTCAGAGGAGGAACCACCTGCTTTGAGGAGATGCTTAACCTAACAGATTCACCTAGGAGGCAGTGCTAGACACTCCTGTAAACACATGCATCCCTTCCTGCCTGGCTGTGGTGTTAAAATGTCCATTTCTGCTCCTGAAAACACATTCTGGGTGCAAGGATGTTAAAGCAGGATGTGGGACAAAGCAAAAGGAAAAAAAAAAAAAAAAAGATAGTTGGAAGCTAATTTCTAAGGACTGCTCTTCCTGGTATACATCAGGTGTTGCAAATGCAAAAATGATTCTGCAGATTGGAGAGGAAAAGTCAAATATACAACTCATAACACTTCATGGTTAAATTAAGTTCTGCAGCCATTTATTTTGATGCTGAAAGTTACTGCCGGGATCCTGCCACGCTGTGTCACTCTGACCTGAACCACAACGAGCCAGGGATGGTACTGCTTCCTGGAATAGCAAGAAGTCATTTCACCTCCTCGCCCAAGAAAGGAACTTATTAGGAAATTAAACAAGCTAAAATGCACAAGACAAGCCCAGTAAACACAATTGTGCTCCAGTCAGCATCAGAAGGTCTGGCTGGTCTCCAAAATTTGAAGCAAGTTAGTTCCTGCATCAGAGTTGCTTCATATCAGAATGGAATATAATCGCCCATTTCAGGCACCAGAAGGATATTTACTTAGTGTGTTCTGACTTCAAAAATGGAAAATTACGAGATATATGGCAGCAGCTACCTTTCAGATTTTAAAGCAATTATAATGCCATTCTTCTAATTACAAATAAGACTTTTAAGAGCAAGGACAAAAAGGAGCCAGATTCCAGAGGTAAAAGCTGTATTTAACAGGTAATCTTACCTTGGGAGCTACCTGTACTACATCCCAGACCACCATCAGGAATCCTCTTCTCTTACCATCAGGCTCCTCTTTCAAAGTACAAAATACGTTTTCAAGTTGTAAAACTTGAAAATAGTTTTCAATGACAAAATCTATGTGGACAGAGGAAGAATATCTGAAACCAAGGAGAGATTATTTCCCTCTCCACGCCCCCTCCTACCTGCCCCTCCCCCCTCCCCCCCCATCTGCTTCTAGAAATATTTTTCATTTCAAAAGAAAATGTCTTTTCTTCTGGGAGGGAAATTTGAGCAATACAGGGAGGCTGCTGCATAGATCAGTGCTTGGGACATAGCAGATCCTGTGAAATTACACCCACAATCCAGCCTGATGACCAGCTTAAACACAGTGCTACGAGATGCTGAATTCAGACATGTTAACCCTAGACCAGCCTTGGCAGGAGTGAGACAAACAGTTGTACTCACCCTGCTGGGTTGCTAGGGCAGCACCAAATTTTCTCATCAAAAAGCTTTTCTCTATAAGAAGGTGAAAGAGACAACATTTTTTTAACATTTTTAATGATACCAAATTCAATTGAAATGAGCTACTTTGTCATCACGGCTCATTATTGATTGCAAGCTGAACATTCTTGGCAAAACTGGGACGAGCAAGAGTAAATCTTACATAAAAAGCACGGTTCTATTGATCACAGCAGCCGCCACTGGCCCTCCACTGAAGCAACAACCAGCTACTTTAATAAAAATGTAATCCTCCAGTAGAGAGGAACCCATCTGCCTTCCAATCCACTCTGCATTATACTCTTCCAAACGCTCTTGAGAGGGAAAGCAGACCAGTCCATCCCCCTGATAAAACACTATTACTATGCAGTGACACCATTGCACTTGATTTAAGTACATCTGGCATTTTCAGGTGTAATGCCTGAAGCAATAATACTAAAAAACCAGAACAACACTAGTTACACCCTCTGGGAGTTGCATGTGTGTGAACTAAGTAACTTATAGAGTTCCTATTTCCATAGTATCAAGCTCTTTACATTCTGTAATGTATTTATCCTCCTAATACCCAGGGGAAGGAAAGGTCAGTGCTGCTCCCCTTACTTTCCCAGCACTTACTTAGATCTTAATTTTCTATTACATGAGCATTGGAGACCTGAACCTTGGCGTGAGCTTGAGGCTAAGAGCCTTGGTTATGGTCATGTGGGAAGACATTGCTGTGGCTAAGAGCTGGTTTTGACACCAGTCACAGGTCAGACTCCAGGCTCTGCTGGAAGCCATTTGGTCAAACTGAGTTTGATAATTACAGCAGGTCTCCCTAAGGATGTATCAGGATTTCTATCTCCATTTCTAGTGCTAGGAAATGACATCCAGCTCTGCATAGACATGGCTGTACACATCTCCTTTACCAAATCCCCCAATGAAACATCAGCATCCACTTTTAGGCTAAATATGGGGAAAAGAAGGTCCAGAGTCCCCTGCCCTCACACTGAACCTCACGAGAATTCCCTTACCCTCTCATTGTCCCCGTCTTCCAGTGTTTAGGCTTAGACCTAGGAGTTTCTGCTCCCAAAAGGTGCCTGGGGAGGAACCTTGGTGACTCCCTCCTATTCCACATCCTTCTCACATTCTCGGTAGACCTGCCTTTGTGCTCACAGGGCATGTTTCAAAACAAGGACAAGGACAGCAGGCACAGATACAAATTCAGGCTTGCTTTTTTGGACAGTACGGGCAGTTCAGATTCCGTTAGCAGAAGAAGTTCAGGAGGTGGTTGGGAGTGTGTGGAAACTAAGAGACAGATTTTGATCTCACATGGAACAATTGACCGATGGAAGCCTGTAGGCATATGCAATTGTGCAAGGAGATAGGTGGAGCAAGGGAGACATTCACCCTTAAATCACAACTTCAGAAGAAGCCTGATTCCCTTCTTGTGTCATAACCCAGGATCAATTCTTGCCAAATGGGTGGAGTCACCACTCCATAGGAAAAAAAGATGAGGAGAAGGAACAGAAGCTGGTGAGGGTCGTTCAATTCTCCTCGGTCACAAGCTGGACCACTGTACAATAAAGGACACATGTAGCTCCTGTGTGGCCACGTGATGCTGGGGACTACAGGGCCTGTGCTCAGCAAGCTGAGGAGTTAATAGAAGCAAAACAAATCCCCTTTATTTGCCTCAAGGTCAAGGGTCAGTGTAAGTAAATCATTAATTAACACACTGGCGTCTCAGTGCTATTGACAGGGTTTTGTGTACACAGTGGGACTGTGGCACCCCCTGCGATTAAGCAGGCAGTGAACTTTCCTCCTCCTGCTGTCTCCTGCTCAGCTCAAGCGGGCTCGCTTACTCCCATCCTCATTGGAGGCTTCTCTCTTTTCTTCCTCTCAGCATGGGGTACCAGCCGCCCCCATGATTACACTTCTTGGCTGCCCAGAAGAGCTATATTCACAAACCAAACCTCCTCATTTTGTTGCTTTCTAACTTCATGCACCACCTGGCTCCTTTAAAAAAAATAATAATTAAAAAAAAACCCACCTCATTGGCTACGCATCCATCAACATATGCGTTTATTTTACCTCCTTACTCAGGTAAAGCTGCACCTACAGCCTCTAAGGAGCTCACAGATGCTTGGTGATAACCCATCAGACTTCAGACACTATACTGTCTCAGAGGGAAGAAAAAGGTCTTCATCTCAGTCCCTAGATTTTAATTAAAAAAATGGGATCCTAATACCTTACTAATAGCACCTGGATTTCTTTTTTTTCTTTCCTTCTAATCAAAACAGGTCTGTTGACAGCCTGATTTCTATGCCAGCTGGGAAATTGCCATGTAAAGAGCAGTCATTTTGGAGACTCCACAGTCACAGATTCTCACAACAATCAGGCCTACAGCTTCAGAGGAGCTTCTAAGAAGCTTGTTTTGTACTTTTCTTTGCAGAGGAGTCTGCTTTCTTTTGGTTGCTTTGGGTTTTAGAAAGGTCTTGTCCTGCTCTCTGAAGGTCTGAGGCTGATAACAAAGACCAGCTGCCTCAGAGCTACATCACACTGAGATTAACACTGGTTTCAAGCTGAACTTTAAGTCCCAGGGAACTTCAGCTGGAAACCCAAGATCAGGATTCATTATTCCCACACTCAGAATTAAACATCCCATCAGTGCTATGTGATGAGGCAGCCCACAGTCTGCCAGTCCTCAAACTACAAGTCTGAGACTGCCCTGGCAAAATCCTAATGTATATTTGTGTGGCTACTAATTCATAACAATTACAGGCACTCCGATCTACTTAAACTCTTTTGAAATAAAAGCATCTGTACAGCCACCTTCCTCTACTCATGTAGCATCACAATAGTTCAATGTCATCTTACAATCTATGATGTACATTTCATGTAAGATAGGTATGACACGATAAACATAATCTTAACACAGTAGGACATCTGACAATCCCCCACCCCAAAAACCTATATTACTGTCATAATAATCTGATTCCCAGCACATTTTACTGCTTCTGCCTTCTGCCTGTCCACCCCCCACACCTTTTTTTTTTTTTTTTTTTTCAATTTACGAAATACAGGTAGGTGCTCATTATATCATTCAGAAACTGCTACTTTGGGAAACAGAACAGTAAAGGTCCTCTAGTACGAAGTTGATTAGCTTTCCACAGCACTTTCTAGAGGGACAACAAAAGCACAGTCTGTGCAAAGCCCCTTTTATCCCTGCCAGTCACAGGCACTGGATGGTCTGATGAAAACTGGGAGGGGAAATAATAAGGCTGAGCATCTCCAGAAGCTGTGCAAGGGCTTTGCTCAGATTTTGAGGTACTTTCGCTATAACAGACTAGTACTTCCTCAAGAATTTAAATAACTTGCAAGCCTATCTCATTTCAAAGCCTAAATGCCAAGATATCAGTAATTTTAAAGGTGCTTCCAATGCATTAGAGAGAACTGCAATTTAAAGTATGCTGATGGGACTAGCCTGTCCCAACCTATGCCTTCCTCTCCCTGGCTTACGCCCAGGTACTCATTTCTTGCACTTACACTTTGTTCCTGGAAATGTCAATCTTCACTTGTATGCTCTATATAGATGAAGAGAGCATCTACATACTTGCAAAACTTCTCTATGCAGCAAACTTGTAGATTATGCATCCTGGTATTTCTGGTCATCAGGACAAAGGTTGAGGGCATCAACATTTTCCTCGTCTTTCAGAGTATTCCACTGGTATTTGCTGTCTTTGTCTTTTAGCATCCAGTTCACAGCCCTTGTGCTAGTTACATGAAAATGCCACCCTGTTCGTTTCCCGAATCCAAGGGATGTTAAAAGCAGAAAGCTGCTAGCAGCCAAATTAACAGCACATAATTAGTCTCATGCATAAACCTCTTAAAAAAGTACAGGGCACTTGGTGTCAAGATTAGACAATTAACTTTGTCAGAGCACAAGAGAATGCGCTGAAATGCTTACATTTGCAACGTAGTATTAAGTCTGCAATTCTCACCGGGACTCGTGTGAGTAAATACTCTAGGTCAAAGCCTTGACAGCCTTATTTAGATTTTGCTCACTTAGTGCAGGCTCTGCTCAAGTAAAGACCACATATAATCCAAGGAAAGACTTCAGAGTTTGGCTCTGTGTTTTGACAGCCTATAGAACACCGGCTGGAGTGTAAGCAGGATAAGCAAAAGTAAGCCCTTCCAAATACACAACTATGACGGAAACCAGTTCTGTTTTACATGCTAGCCAAAACATGACCATTCACTGCAGCATATTTTGCAGTGCCCCAACCAGTCAAGCTTTAAAAACACCCTAAATTGGAGAAAGGCTTTTGCCAGTTCCCTTTATGCTGAGATGTGCCATCAATAGGGTGATCCATCAGCAACACATGTCTATGACCAAATGGGCTCTTTCCCTGGGGAGTGGCACACCCAGGGAGATTACCACCTGTCTCTCTTCTGTTTATCACTGGCAGGTGCTTAAGTGAAGTAAGATATCAGCTCTGCTAAAGCATACAAAGCTCCCAAAAGATAAGATGGATGTGCTGAACCACTGAGCTAACGTTGGCTCGGGAACACAGAAAATGAGTCCCTGTCTGTTTAGCAAATGTGGCTTTGTGAATTGATTGGAGGAACATGTTAATTCATTAATATGGTGGGTATTGAAATTAAGTGTACAGTTACTAGGAGAAAGCCTTTTGCAGCACAAACAAAATACATTTTCTGGCCCTGTAAAATCTGGGGACCTGAGTGGCTCTTTAATGTCAGGAGCAGATAGGCAGAAGCAAGCTCTGTTCAAGGTAATCCCAGAGCTGAAGGATCAAGGGATGCCGAAGTAGAAGCGTGGATGTGACCCTGCTCTGATGTGGAGGCCGTCTGGGCACGTTCACGCAGCACCTGAGCTAACAAGTCCCCTTCTCCCCAGATAGCACTCCATGCATCTTAGCTCCATCAGCTAGATAGCTGGATCGCTCTATCATGCAACCGTATGATATAAATACCAGACAGTAAAAGAGCTTTTGTAAGTAAAACATCTAGGTTAACTATTGTAGGAGAATCTTCAGCAATGAAGAACTCAGGTGTGTAGAAAGCAAGAAAGCAAGAAAACAAGAAGAGAACTTAGACACTAGGCTTGCACATCTGCTAAACCATGTAAAAGCTAGAAGAGGACGTCATACCTATCTGAGTAACGAATGGAGAAGAAAATACTTCCCTCTTCTTTCAATTTTGCTTAAATGTTATCTAGAAATCTTGTTTCTTTTCTTCTAATAACTAGACATATAGCAACAGAACAACACAAAACTTGCAGTCATTCCACTGGAAGCAGAAGTTGGGTACTGCGATGCAGCTTCTTGTACCACTGAAGTCTCCATGTTTTCACAGTTCAGAGGCTTTGCAAAAATATCAGCTCATAAACACTAAAAAAACTTGCCTGACATGAAAACAGAAACATCTGTCAAAAGCTCTGACCCAACATCCTGATGTCTAACATCTTTGTAGAATATGGAATCTTTTAACATAGTAAAACTAGATGTCATTTGGCCTTCTCAGTTTAAGAAAAAAATAGTTTCTTGTGAATTTGTTTAATGTAAATAAACCCTCTATTTATCTTTGTCTTTAATAAATTCATACATTATTAGAAAATTCTTTATACAAGAAGACCCACTGAGCTATATCATCTCATTTTAAGAGATTTCCTGTTGGTGGAATACAAAGCAGCAACCTGCAATTGCCTAGTGCTCAAAAGGATTTAAATAAACACACACAGATAATTAGATCAGTTAACCTTGCAAATTAAAACAAGCACATTGCATTATCTCCAGTTTATCCTAAAAGAAAATATGAAGTTGCCTCCGATAAATAGTTTAATAAAGACAGTGAAGAGCTTACACAAACTGCATAGTGCTAAATCTTCTAAGCATGTGAGCTAACAGGGTGAAAACCTATTTTCTGACTACCTTCATTTTGGAGAACTGGCTACTGCTTTGCACAGGACGAGAGGATCAGATTTAATTCACAAGCCAGATTGTCAGAGCAATTTCACCTAACATTGCTCAGGTAGCCTAAGCCACTGGTCTTGGGTCGCTCTCTGTTCAATGGAAAAGAATAAGTGGGATGACTGGCCACATTCAACAACTGCTCTCCAAAAGCTGTAGAAGAAAGCGAGACATTTAACTGTCATTAGTCTGAAGTTATGGCAGATGAACCATATCCATGGTCACAAAATGCAACTTTATGACTCAGACATTGACTTTCTTTTCATAAAGCAATAATTGCAGTTGGGATACACTTCCTTACACAACCAGAAAGCTGAGTGCAGCTCATTAGTTACGCTACAGAGAAAAAAAGTCCCAATTGAGAAATGCTTTAGCAGCTGGGTGACACCAATTGTCCATGAGCATTGCTGTGCCAGCTTGGGTCATGATAGGTCACCTAGATGAAGAGAAGATTTCCTTGTGGTCAGCAGCTTAGCTGTGCAGCACACAAGCTCCACCAACAATTGCCTCCTGGTGTCAGTCTGCCAAAGATCATCTGTGTGACCACCCACGAATGGGGGCTGCCAGAAAAACATCACTCCATTTAACAAACATTTCAAGGCTTTGAAGAGTATTTCTTTCCTGTGAAGAGACCAACATTTTAAGAGAAGAAATATCACTGCACATTATCCAGTGCTCAGAAATGATTTTAGAGAAGAGTTTTCTACTAGCTTCAGAGCAGGTTTACTTATTGGTTTTTAATCCCAGATGTCATCAAAACAGGATAAACAGAACATCTTGGTCAAAACACTGTCCTGGATCTGAGACACCATCACAATAAGAAATACACTGAAAGAAATAATATTTCAGAAAACATTTCCGTGCCTTCAGGAGAAGAAAAAGTTTTGTTTGCTTTTTTTTCCATCATCTCTGCTCATAAGATTTGGTAGCATCTTATGTTTAAACGGGAAAGAAAATAGTAAAAATTTTAGCAGTAAACTGGGCTGCGCTACAGATCCTTCACAAAAGTATGTGCTATAGGCCACTTTCTGCTCATTTCTAGAAGGCAGTATGTGATTGGTTGTGTAGCCAAAAGCTGCTCTTAACTTTGGCAGTTCTGTCACATTGAACCTGTTTTCACAACCAAAACTGCTAATTTTTCAAAAATGTTTTGTGGAAACCTGCTCTAAATGACAGATTTAATGATCTTCTATGTTTTGGTTTGGTTTGGTTTTTTTGTCATTGTTGCTTCTTTGTTTGAATGTGTATATAGAAATATATTAATGAATTCCCTTACGGTTAAAGTGAATGCCATTTGAGCACCAACGATGAAAGAAGTCTGTTGACTATAACAGTGGCGACTTTTTTGCCCCGTTATTGACCCCAAAATAAGTTTGTGGAAGATTCAGAAACAAGATGATTCCATACTGAGTCTAGTTAGGAGACACCCAAATAAAATAAATAAAGAATTTTGGAGTGAACAATTGCTGCTGTATCACCTAATCTGACTTACTGTGTCACGCAGGCCACTGAGGTTTCTACAGATATTACAAGCCCTAGCAAAAATTGATACCAACACAGGCAGACTTTTCAGAATACGACTGAAAACTGAATGAATCATGAGGGTTTAACTGTTTGTTTGTTTTTGCTCAGGGTGCATCTAGGTTGCACACTAAGCATATGCCAGAAACTCAGTTTGATCTTCAGGCTTGTTTCTGTACACATAATGAAATTCCTAAGTCAAGGCCTGATTGCCCACTGCCCTTGGTTACCAAACTGTTCTGGTTAGTCTAGCAAACAAGCCCAAATTTGCATCTGCTGCTCTGCAGATAAATCCCCTGGGCTGGCACAGGAGAAGGTCATGGCATTGGGAGTGCATCCCTTAATGCCACAGGCTGTACCATGCAGCCCTGTAAGTAAACACAAGGGGCTTAGTTACCAAGGCTGTCCCTTCTGTACCTCTGATTGGAACGTGAACATTAAGAGGGAAAAAAAAAAAGGTGGAAAACAACAAAACACAACAGCAAGATGAAAAGAAAGAAAGAAAGAAAGAAAGAAAGAAAGAAAGAAAGAAAGAAAGAAAGAAAGAAAGAAAGAAAGAAAGAAAGAAAGAAAGAAAGAAAGAAAGAAAGAAAGAAAGAAAGAAAGAAAGAAAGAAAGAAAGAAAGAAAGAAAGAAAGAAAGAAAGAAAGAAAGAAAGAAAGAAAGAAAGAAAGAAAGAAAGAAAGAAAGAAAGAAAGAAAGAAAGAAAGAAAGAAAGAAAGAAAGAGAAAATAATCTGTCTGCTGCAGTGCTAAGGAACAGGTCTCCCCTCATCTATTTCACACTCCCTGCTTTCTGCTGAAGATCCAACACACTCGAGTTTCATTTTAGAAAGTAAAGCTGCTAAGCAGCCAGCAAATGACCTTTGCCTCTCAGATGAGTATTTATGGCAGGCAACACATACATCAACAACAACAAAAAGTTTCCCCAGTAACGAAAATGTTTCTGCCAGCAATGTATCTTTTACAAGCTTGCAAGATGTACCGAGAGCCTAATAATCAGATTAAAATCACATCAAACTATGTTGGGAAGTCAAGGTGAAGGCCTTTAGATTGTTCTCATGAATAGCCCTCTCCAGACCTACCAGGTGATGATAAATTCAGGTTTTTGCTTGGTTAGTGTTTTTTCAAATGTATTTTAAGGGCTTACAGTTTTTAAAAGCCAAGAGGTGGTGAAACAGTTGGTGTTTTAGTAATCCTTGCCAGCATCTGACAATAGTGAAAAGCTTAAGAAAAAAATCATTTCTCTTGTGCAGGGTAGAGGAGGGCAGTGGACCTGGTAATAAATACTTAATCTTTCTATGCCTCTTTAAAAAGACTTCCAAGAGCTTTGTCTTCCTTTTACAGGTGGAAGCCCAAGCCTCAGAGAGGCAAAGTGATTTGCCCAATATCATTCATATTTCTAATAGTTAAACCTAGGAACAAACATGAAACATCAAGTCCCGGGATAGGGCTGTATTTCCTCCCAGGATCACTGGGTAGCAAATAAGCAGGTGGGTTTATTACTTCTATTTATTACAGAAAAGGAATGATAAGAGTTTTAAGTTGCTAAGCACAAGGAGAAATGTTGAAGTCCCAGTGCTTTATTTCCTTCTCCAATGAAGTGCTTGCCACAAAAGTCTGGCTTGAATCTTTCACTTCCATATAGCATAGAGCAGCCTCTGTATAGGTGTATAGGTGCTTGAAATGGATACCACATCCACATTGCTCCCTACTTTTCCCTCCCCACAGAAGGCCACCTGGGAAAATACAGACAAGCACAAGCACAAAAGAAACTCTATCATCTGTCAGCAGGGACTACTAGGTGTGAGAACAGAGTTCAAAGTGTTAATACTTGCTTTGCAGATGTAAAGAATAATAAAAGCCTACCCAGATGCCTGCAGTACCTGAGGTGTGCAGCATCCAGCCAGCCTAGCTACAGGTGAGCATCTAAACTACAAAGCCCTACCCAGCTTATGGCAGCAATGCCACAGTCACCTATATGTCTCTTTACAGTACAGGGAGGCAGTATTCTTGCTTTCAGGCTCAAATTAATCAGGTTTGTACAGATCAGCAATTCAAATAGCTTCAACCACCCAGCTGATTGTGCACAAAGCCAGTTTGGGAACATTCAGGTGACATTGCAAAACCAATTGGTAATAATCTCATTCACTCTTTCCACTCAATTCCAACAGAGGACAACTGTCCATAGCCTGTAAGATCATGAATCAGGGCTTTCTACTTTATAAAAGAGTCAGTGAACCAGAGGAAAAAAAAACAATGCTGAATACACCCAGGAAACTGTAGGATGGCCTTGGATGTCTATAGGGATGTCTGTAGTTTACTTTGCACTCTCTCTGGCCTTTGACAGCCAAACCGGGCTAGCCAAGAGTTAAAGCACCAAATCCCAGGGAGAGAGGTTTTGAAAGAGGGAATGGTAATAGCTGGAGAAAGAGGCTGAGATCAGTGAGCTCACACAAAAACACTGCAATGCCAGGATATCACACCTGCTTTAGCTTCATCTAGAAGTCAAATCACATGATGGAGTTTTCCAGTTTAACTTGTATGTTTGCCACCACCAAGCCAGCTTCTGAGAACTGTATTCACCTATTCACTGCACAGCTCCCACCAGCTTCCACATATAAGAGTGCTTCCTCAGAAACAGAAGAGCTCTACCATTATAGAGACTTGTAAAAAGCTCACAAAGCCTTGTTCCACTTCCTCCCACGTGCACAGAGAATGGACATTAGAGATGGCTCAGACAACAAGAGAGGTTCATCATGCCATTGAGATAGATCTACTTCCAGGGAAACCAGAAGAAGTTTTTTCACTGGTTCCAATGAAAGCAGATCAAAACAGGTACTGAACTTATGTTTAAGAAAAATCTACTCACCTATTGCCAGAAAATCCAATCTACTTCATCTCTCAACCAAGTACTAAGCTGGGTTCTTTGCATAGGAGGGAGTCATTTGCAACTGACTAATCCAGAGATAGATAGCAAAACCAGTAAAAGACAAAGCCTGAAGATCCTCCTTATTGTCTTCCCTCTGGAAAAGTAACATTGTGCTTCAATTCCAACTTCAGAAAGCCTCTAGTTTTTCTACACAACTGTTTAATACCATGGACTCTTGAGTCAACACAAAGAGACATCAGTTGGACTTGACCACATGGACAGATGAAGATGACCTCTCTTAAACACATGAATGTTGGTTGTGGGTGCATCAGTGAGTCATCAGTGAGCAGACATACTACGTGTACACACAGGCCATATGCTATTGGATGTGTCATTTTTCTGTGGTAGATCTCACATGTTCATGGCGCTCCCCACCTACCCCAGAGAGAAGCGGTACTTCACATTATTACAGCCATACCCAAGGCTGGTTTCACTACCAGACCAAGCAGAGCAATCTCAGTCCTGAATTACCTGAAACCCAGAGACCAGTGCCAAATATTATGAAACAGTTCACCCAGCCCAGCATCCTGAGTTTCAACAAGAAAACTGGCAGCTAATGGGAAAGTTACCTCAGCAACCTCAGTTGTGCAGAGCATTTTAGGTCTGGTTGGTGGAAAGACTTGCCTGTGATGATGAATAAGCACGTGGTGGAAAGTTGTCAGTGCTTCTGTGCCAGCCTTTTGAGGACTATGCTGAGCTGGTACACACAGTCCAGGTCATAATCTAGAAAGCTTAATATAACAGGATTTTATCAATCTCTTCCTGTTAGAGTCTTCCTTTTCCCCACTGTAAGATTTTTCAGCTCTTTTTGATATATTCCACTTTCACAAGGGTTGTCATTATCTTTTAAATAATTCTTTTATTTATTTTTCATAAATTTAAATCTTAACCAAAATTAGAGGCAGTATTTTCATTTAAATGAAACTGTTTTCATTACATGAAATTGCTTCAGTGTACCTTTGAAGGAAGTTTCTATAATGCTAATTTTATTAGAAAATCTGAAAAAACAATGACTGCATTTCTTTCAAAAAAATAAAATTTTAACTTAATTGAACCATACCAGCTTTCATATTTCCTATAAAACTGTTTTCCTAGTTTTCTTGTTGAATGCATTTCTTCGGAGGTAGGCAAGGAGGTGAGATTATGATCTAGAGGTGGATAGTCATCCATAGAATAAGTTTGAAAAATTGTTAAAATTTTTATAAACTTTTTGGAGTTCACATCAAATCTCTCTGTGCCTTCTAAGTTTTACTCACATTTTCTCATATTAGAGTGCATATGTAAACACTACTGTTTGTTCTGTGTAATCATTTCATGCCTTGTGGTTTGGACTTTCAGTCAAGAATGTGAATTCATAATTATTTTATTTTATTTTTTTTTAATCCTGTGTTGCTGTGCATCTGAGTTACCACATCAGCTATCTGTGATGACCAGTGGGGATTTTTTTTGTGAAAGAAACCTAGAATCTAACATAATTTACTTTGCAAGGTACATGAAGAAATATTTTGATGGAATTAACTGTGGCAGGCTGTCCTCTCACTTCTGTGGGCTGATTAGAGAACTTTGTCTCCTGAATGTCTCATCCAAAACAATAAACAAAACAACTCTTAAGAGGGGGACTAGAACCTCCTCATTTCAGACAAGATAGAAAATACACTTTATGCTACAAATAAATTAACAGTTGTTTACCCTGTGTGCACTCTAGGAGAGAGGCCATTGAGGCAAACCAGTAAGTGTGTTATCTCCTAATGAGTAATCACAGACCAAAATTGGTTCATGTCTCTTACTTCCTGACCATTTTTCAGAGTATATCATCTGCATTTTTTCTTATCTTTTTGAGGACCTGTGTGCCAACTACTTGTACCCTAAGAAGAGTCAATGCTCAAAATTAGAGAAGAAATACCAGTTAGGAATGAAACTAAGACTCTTCTGGCAAATAAACAGACCCTGATGAAGTGGGCATCAAGGGAGGATTTCTAATTTTCTTCTTGAAAGCAATATGTTTCATCTGTATGCCACTTACAAGTAAGTGCTTCTTTCTGTCTCTGTGTATCAGGATGAACCAGAATAGTACCAAACCCAGTAACACTATGAGCAAATAGTGACATCCTTGAACTTAATTATTAAAAAGAGCTTTTTATGGATTAAGTTTTAATTATAGAATGTGAAATATGGTGTATGAGGATGATTTTTTTGGAAATATTAATAAGCAATTATTTTCTCTAGCAAAAATATGGATTTTTCTTGCATTGCTGTAGAGAGGGGCATTACTTATTGTTTACACATCTTACTTTCACATTTTCCCGACTGTATAGGAAGTGGTAAAAAAAAAAAAAATAAAAATAAAAATGTTGGGTTGGTTTGGTTTGGTTTGTTTTCCAAGGTTCAGGCAGAATTGTCTTTTGAAAATAATTTTAAAAGGATTTTTATCTAATGTTCTGAAAAATACAACACACCAAAATGTTTTTGGAGTACTACAAACTCTACTAATGGGATTTGCAAAATTATTATTTGCATTCAATTTTCAGTATCTATGTCACTTAAATTTTCAGAAAGCTTTTCAGAAGCCTCAAGAGATAGAATACAAAAGATCCAAGCTAGTCAGAAAACCGTACATTAATACTTATATCTTCAACACATCTCCTTTGAAGGTTTGCTTGAAGCTATATGAAGAAAAGACTCATAGGAAATAGTTGCCCATTGTAATTAGTATCCTGTACTGAAAACCATTTATCCAACTTTCAAAACATATTCTGGACCCACCTATTGGTTCAAACAACACATGTTGTATTGAAGGGCTATTTAAACAGCAAGAATCTTATAGGGAAGTGAGAATCACAAGATAGTAAAAAATAACATCAGAATGATGTAACAAACATTCAGGCAAGATTCTCAGTCTTTCTTGTTTTCTACATTAGATGCATTTATCTCCTGTTAAAGTTCTCCATCTCCTACTTGATATAACAAACAAAACTCATAGCATGGATATACTAAATCTCTCTCCAAAGTTTCTTCAAAATTGTTCTCCTTTTTCTTTCAGCCTTTTTTCCCCTCCCTCTTCTTCCAAAGAACTGGGGAGGAAGGCAGAAGAGAGTTTCCTTGTGAAATCAAAAGTTACCCTTGAATCAAGTCTGATAGGCTGCTGAAAATGCAGCATAGAAACGTGTTTCTGTCGGTGAAAGACCTTGTTTGTAACCATAAGGATTGCATGCAGCATGTTGTTTGATCCTGGGAGGACTTTGATATATGCTAGCACCTCAAATATAGCAAAGGATGTCACGAGGCTTTGGAAAGAGAATGGAGGGAAGAGAAGGAAAGGGAATGAAAGTGCGGGCATGTGTCACCAGGCAGATGACATTGAATCCTTGATGCATTGGTCAAGTGAAACCAGGCTTTGGACACAGGACAGCAGGTATCACAACTCTGGAGGGAATTAGATTTCACCATCTACCCCACAAAATACCATTCAGAAATAGAAATGATTCATCGAAAGCATCTCAGAGTATGGGCATGGAATTTGATGCAAATAATTCCTCTGCCTACATGACCTGACTTTAAAGCCTTTTGTGAGACATGAGTGAAATGAAATTCAGTAATCTCTCCTCCTTGTTTCCAGTTATCTCACCAGAAGTGAATGAGGTTTGACTGAGGCTCGGTGCTGAAAGTATTCTGAGGGCTAGAAACAAATGCTGATATACAAAAAGGTAAGCAGATCAGGACTCTTGGGCCACCACACTTCTGTGGGTGCTGATCCAGAACTGGTAGGGCAAGATGTATGAGGCAATCAATGCCAAGAGCTGTCCCTAGACATGAACAGGTCAAAGGTGTGTGCAGGTCTGTAATAACACAATCTTTTCTGGTGTTGGGTGGACAGTACACAGCTATGGCATGGAATTTCAGTGCCAAGACAATACAAATAGGACCTATTCTGCATAAAAGCAGTTGCCTAAAGTTTGCACACCTGTGAGCAGCACTGAGGCCTTGCACATACAACACTGAAAGGAAGCTACCTAGGACCACCTTTTCTGTGTGCAAGTGTTTCATGCCCTCCTCTCTCCCCAGGACACTTCATTCACAAAAATCCCAACATGCAACCTCCCCATCAAGGAAAAGCAAGAAAAAAACATCAAAATTCCCCTTGGCAAAAGCACTCCTTCCCTCCTGAAATTCCCACCCAGATACTGGGAGAGGACACATATGGTCAAGCAAGACAATGCAAATGCTCCATCTTTTCCCTGTATTCATTGATGGTAGAGTAATTTGAGGAGCCTTGGTCCCTGCTAAATAGTTTCCCTTTCTGTGCCCCTTGGTGAGATGTGGTAGAACATGATAGACATCTTGTATTATGTTTTAGAGAGAAGCAGAAAAGTGAGGAATACTTAATACAATGCAGAGGTTCAGTGCAGTGACAATAGTTTCTATTATTCTTGACATGACCCTAATACAAGCATGGGGCTGTTTGTAGGATGCCTCTTTTTATTGAAGAGTATATCTGACCCAAATTTTATTACAGATGTCAAATACAGTATGGACAAATACAGCATGAGTCGAAGAGAAATTCTCCTTTCTTCTTTCTTCTTCTTCAAAAAAAAAAAAAAAAAAAGAAGCAATAGTAAGAATGTCACTCTTCCCTTATTTATTTTCAGGTCAATCATGAGAAACAGGAAAGAGACAGTCCATTTCTGAAAGGCAAGAATCATCCTGAACCATCACCTTATATTGGAAGAAAGCTTTTCCCTCCCAACAGTTATCATCCTTTGTCAGCATCACAGGAATGTCTAGGGCACTGTAGTCAAAAACAGGAGCTGTCACTGCTAAGTTGTACACAAACATAGATGCATATGAAAGGAAAAATCCTGCTTTGGAGAATGCCTACTAATCAAAGAGGTAACAGTAGGACAAGGTTCATGAGTTCCATTTTGTAGGAAGGGTATCAAGACAAAGGTGCATTCGCTGACTACTGTTACACAGGTAGGTATTGAATCTAGATTTATTTAAAGCTGGTTCTGTTTCAGCCCTCAAAGCCACACTTATGATAGGTATTTTCTCCCTGCACTTTCCCATGACTTCACTTTCCCACCTAAGAGAAGACAAAGGAGACTAGCTTTGAGATGACAGACAACGGAGGAGCTGCCAACATCTTAATGAAATCTGAGGTCAGCTACACTAAATCCCAAGTCTGTGTTCCTAGTGCCCTCTCATTATACCATGCCAAGATCCTATATATTCTTCTTATAATCAACCAGATCTGGTATTGTGCCTCAGTGATCCATACAAAAAGCTTCATCCACTCAAAAAAAAATCCTTAGTATTTCAGGTAAATTACTAAATAAGTTCTGCAAAAGAGAGGAGAACATAAAGAAAGCACATGTGCAAAAGTTTTCTTCAAATAGCCAAAAATCAGGCGAGTAGGAAGCTTAATTGAGGTGGGCAGAGGAAAGCCAGTGTCTGTTAACTTCTTAATTTGAATTAGGTAAGGCAGGGATTTTTATCAGAGAAGCTCCATATGTCAAGCAAATGTCATGCCTGCCTGTTTGGGCTGATTTCTGCTTTTCTGGCACTTTAATTTAAATGAGAATTTTCTAACAGAGCCAAAAACTCAGTCTCAAATAAATGCATGACCAAAACCACCATAATGATTCAAATGGAAAAGTCTTGGCTTGACATTTTCTAGAGAAAATATTTAAGAAAGGAGGATCCAGATCACAAGATCACAGAGACTAGCAGACCTCCAAACCAAAACAGCGAGGCTGATTTCCTCTAGATAGGCAAAATCAGTATCTAAGCACAGCATTTGGGATGCATAACCATTGCAAATTATGATCATTGCAAGTGTGAAGGAAACAGACCCACTTGTACTTAGGCTTCTTAAGCAGAAATCAGGGTTAAGAGTATTATTTCCTACAGTCAAAGGAGAAATGGTATGAACTGTTCATTCTGTAAATGTGCCTTTACTCACATGTTGAAAAGTAACTTTAGGATGGAAAAACTGACATAAATGGTAACTTACACTCCAGGTTCAAAAGAATGAATCCAGGTTTTAGCAACCGGATGAACTGGTGATTTTAAGTTTGCATGATAGATACTATGGACTTACTGGCTTAGGATTTCTGTGTATCACTGACCTGACCCCTACTTCAGAAGCTAAACCCACTTACAGAAAAGCAGTTTTCTTTAAGTGGAACAAGAAGAAAATTGGAGCGCATCTTCTATAAAGCTGATAGTGGACACAAAGAAAAGAAACTGGTGTTCAAGCAGATTAAAGTAGTTGTACCTTGATGTGGTCTGCAACTGGATGGTTGTGCTGTCACTATAAGCTGAATGTAATTAGTTGTTAACTGTTGCTTTAACTGTAATTTTATTAAAGTAAATGCCCCCTGACTAAAATCTTTCTGGGGAGAAAAGATTCCAGCTGTCTTCCCCAAGTACCTGGGTTTTGTAGAAGGTTTTCTGGGTAGATCATGTGTGTGTGTGTGTTTGCACAGGCTACCAGAAAGAGAATGACAGAAAATAGAATTATGCCTAGAGAAAAACAAAACAAAAACAAAACCCCAAAACAAAACAAAAACAAAACAAAACAAAAACAAACTTCACACAACTGAAAAGATAATTTTCTCTGAAGGAATAAATGCTTCCATTTTTACACTTTTTTTTTTTTTTTTTAATTTTAAACAACGTTGAGTCCAAATGGTACAGATTTGATTTTTTTCCTAGTTGATTTAAGTGCCTTAAAATGAAGTAAGTAAAAAAGGATCATTCACTTTGATTAAAAGGGCATTAGGGTAGATTTCAAAAAGCCACAGGGTAGCATATCATCTTAGTCTACGTTCAAGGTTAGAGCTAGTATTAAAAGGCAAGGCAAGTGAAATCAAGAGGGTTGCTGTTAAACTTGGCTCTTATAATAGTGTCAGCTTCTGTTAAGAACTCTCTTGGCCTCTGGACAAGATACTGGAATTCAATAACAGCTAGCAGAGACTTTCTAGGACTCTCAAGGATGTATTCTGAGATATAAATGGAGAGACCTCCAGTGGCTCTGGTCTGCATCATCAAGCCACCACAGATAGGTGCAAGACTTCAAGCAACATCTCAGGAGCAGTTGTGGCTGACTGGATGGGCTATGAATAACCATAACAGCAATTATTAAGAGCTTTTGCACATCAGTGTGAAAGAATGAGGAGCAAAGAGGATAAATGTGACTCTTAATCTTCAGCTATCTGCATGGGAAAGTATGATTAATAAC
Source organism: Streptopelia decaocto (assembly GCF_964273445.1). Taxonomy (NCBI): domain Eukaryota; kingdom Metazoa; phylum Chordata; class Aves; order Columbiformes; family Columbidae; genus Streptopelia; species Streptopelia decaocto. Next base: position 74,620,259 of record NC_138657.1, read on the forward strand.
TACAGAGGCTTAACATAACCTCCTCAGATAACGAGTGAGGTGGCCTTCTCCGAGCCCTGATTATCCTCTTCTAATGGGCTTCATTTATTGTGTAAACTAATAACCAAGGCCTAAGCACTGCACACTCCAGGGTCTGCAGGAAAAACACTGGGCCCAAATGTGATTAAGTTGGTGAAGATTGCCCAGCAACGCAGTGTGTTGCTCGAGCCAGGGTGGGGGGGCTACCAGGAGGAGGGAAAGAGATGCACTGTGTCTGCAAAGAAATGAAGCAGAAAGTAGCAGTGATCTGCCATTTAGCATAAATCTGCTGGTATAAATCCCCTGCCTTTCAACTGGGGTTGCTATGAGTTTTCAGCTGGAATTGGTGGAAAGCCAGACTACAGCCCCAAGGTGCTAATACTGAGAAAAAGAGGCATTGGTAATGAGGGGATCTGATTGCAATGTTACCCAGAAAGTCAGCAGCAATGCCAGATCTGGAGAGTAACTTGGGTTGTCAGTCAGAGTTTCAGTGCTGAAGAGCAAAAAGGTGCTCAAAGAAAGCTGGATTCCCCAAAGTAAGCGAGTTCAACAACGCAACCCTGGTCCAGGGAAAAGCAAACAAACAAGCAAACAAAAAAAACCTTCCAGCTCCCCTGGCTGTATCTCTAAAGTGCAAGCACAGCTGAAGGGAGGCAGCTTTACAGGGCATCTAAAGAAAGAGGATAAGATTCTCACTTGATCTGCACTGGTGTAAAAAAGCTTAAACTTTGCAAGAGTTCATGGATTTACTCTGAATTTACACTCAGCAGACAAGAGTAGAGAATGAGACTCCCCCCTCACTGGGAAGCATATTGTTTAGATGCACAATGAACATCACATTAGATTATCCAAAGTAAAATAATTGTAAATACCCAATTTATCCGGACGCATTTGTGCTGTCTTCTTAATTGTTGCACTTCACTCAATAAGGGCAATGAAATCTGTTTGGACAGGCTCACTTTAGAAGCATTCCCATTGTGCTACGGAAGTTTGGGTTCAGAGTGTTGATGGAAAAGGTTTAAGGCTTAATAGAATAAAAATAAAAGAGAAACACATAGCAATATAGATAAATTTGGGACCTTCACTGGGACGTGAGATGCTGTCCACAAAGGGTGTCACATCTGTATTTTACTCTTTGTAGTTTAACCACATTTGTAGAGCCTGTACTATAGTTTTCAAAAACCATATAGAGCCCACAACATTTTCTCAGGATACCCTCAGCAGCAAGCTGCTTGTTGGATGTTAATGACAAGTTTTGCCCAGCTTCCCCAGGAATGCCTTAGCCTCCACCCACTCAGGTGAAAATGTGTGTAGTATCAAGCAACGTGAAGGTGCAGTTGTAGAAAAACAACAAGCTGGGAGCAGCAGGCTGCTCCCACCAAAACAGTTAGCCTGCAAACTCCTCTCCATCACCCATGGCAGACATCCCACTTCCCTTCCCCTGTGCAGGGTAAGCTGGGGCATAGATATCCCTCCCTACTCACTCCCCAGTTGCTCTAACAAAGAACAGGCAAAAGGACACAGCATGAAAAACCCTCTCTTGGCTGACTTGTTTCTCTTGGGCAACATGAATGTATACACTGAAAAGCTCACACACACAAAGCCTAAAGATTGCAAGAAACATCAGATTTACAACAAGCCAGCTCTACTATCTTTATACATGTAACATCACAAAATGTGAAAAAGATCAGTAACTTAAGTCTCTCCCTTTGTCTGGATAAAAAATAGGTGATCTCCCAGGCAGAAGTAGTTGGGAAGCACAGTGTTCCTCCTCAGCAGCTGTAATCTCACCTCATTTCACTAAGCAGGCATTATGTGAACACAGGGTAATGTTTTCAGCAAATCTACAAAGGAGATAAGAGATGGCAAGGACAGACGTGCAGGGAGAGATGGGACGGAGGAGAAAAAGAAAGACAAAATGCTGTTCAGCCAGACACGAGGAGCTAGTGTGACTTTATTGAGAAAGGACACCACAAAGTAATACATAAGAGAGAAGCTATGTCTCTGATTTTTACCAAGGAAGATCCTGACAGGATGTCACCAATAAATAAAAAGATCCAGAAAATCTGATTCTGAATTTACCACCCTGGCAGCAAAATGCCACTCCATTAATCAAAGTTATAAATGAAATCAGAAATGCATGCCAGAATGTCTTATAAGTTACTTATTCACCACACAGAGTCCTCATAGTAGCACAGAAATGACTGAGCCATTCACAGAACAAGAGAAAAATAAATTCACTCCATCTGTTTGAAGGAGCAACCTGAGCTTGGAATAGGTTAGTTATAGCTGGACAAGGCTTGCTGTGCCAAAACCTGCCTACAAAGCCAGTGATCAAAACAGTAATCTTTTGCAACATGTCAAAGTAAATATGCACTAGAAAGTAGCAGAGGCTTTGAGGATTGCAATTTACCATACCTAAGGGGAAAGGAAGGAAACAACTTCATTCGAGCACCATAAGATTCATTTGGTGCTGAAAATGTATGCATATTGAGGTTAAAAGATACTACAGAACTCAAATTTGAAGACACACTTTTTAAAAGGAATTGTACTTTTAAAAGATTATTTTTTTTAAAAAGTGGGAATTTTTTTTTTAAATGGTGGGAATGGAAGGGAAGAACAAGTATGGGAAACAATATACAAGAAGCTCCCATTAAAGAGAAAAAAGGGAAATGCACATTTCTTCTTTGAAAAATAGGTTAGGCTTAATTTTGTCCTTGTACTTACAGAAACTAATCAGAGAGATTTGACATTGCTGGGAATCTGCCAAGTGCAGCAACTTGTACATGCAGTGCCACTGTATGTAAGTCTCTCACTGCAGCTACTCAACAGAGCAAAGTCACTTCAGATATCTACTTGCCTGATCTGATAGTGCAATCTCATGGTCAGTTATTTCCCACCACTTTCTCTCTGCCAAGGTAAGAGCACAGCAGAAGTGAAGCACAGAAGCTAAGTGAGTTACATCATGTCAAGTCCTATCAAAAGTCACCTGTAAGTGGAAAGATGGGACAGTTCATGACAATCCCCAAAGCATTCCAGCTCAGCTAGTTATTTAAAAGGTGTTCTCAACTTTAAGCATAGTTTTAAACCTAGTGCACGACTCATGTTCTTAGACTATTTAATACAGGATACACAGCTTACTAAAAGATCTGCAGCCAGTGGCTGGATTTCACATGGCAAGACTTGCAGTCTGTCTACATTGCAACTTAAAGTCCGTTTTCAACATCCATAGATGTTCCTACCTTACATAGCACAAGTAGCACTAAGAGAAATAATGTTTCAGGTAAGATTCAAGTCCTTATTGTAAAATCATCCAGGAATTACAGTTAAGGAATGTAGTTGCTAGACAGAATCCAAGTCTGTGGTTTCATGTTTTCATTGCTATTATACATGCTATTTAAATTAAACTAGAGCAAGACACACCTCAATGATAATAATTTTGGTGGTAGACATATGTATTTGATCTTTACAGATCAAATACACTCTTATGTGGTGTTCAACTCTTATGTGGTGTTCAACCTCTGTACTTAAAAAAAAAAAATACTTTTGTCTCACTCAGTATAGAAGGATTTAAAAACATACACTCTGCATGAAGAAATGCATGGAAGACAGCTTGCATCAATGTAAGCTATGAGTACTACAGCTGCCACTGGTAAACCTATGGTATAGATGGGCTTATTGCCACAGGTGGAAATCCAAATCACATAATTATACAGCATCTTCATCTAAGTGTTTTATTTGAAAGACTGCATTGGCCTTTCATTACAGATCACAGTTGGCACAGGTTTCTCTATCACTCTATAGTGCAAGTATGCGAAGTGGGTGTTTATGGAAAGGCTAGCCTATGAACAATGACCCCTGGACTAGGTAATGTCACAAGAGATCATCCATATGACTGAACAGATTAAAAATGAATTGAGTGTTAAAGGGTGCCTCTTCTTCTCTTCCTCTGTCTCCCTTGACTGAGAACATGGGATGGGAAGTGAAAGTTTGTCACTTGCAAGTTACTCCTGGGTAGATCCCATCAAGGCTTGAATCAATAGAGTGACGCAAATGGAAACCCCAGTGTTTAGTGTTCATTAGTACCTAATGGCTAACATAGTTGAGACACCAAGAGACTAACCATCTTTAATTCCTGTAGTTTGGAGCTGGGATGTCGCTCTAGTAAAAAGCCCACAGGAGCTACTGAATGGCCCAGCAGGTGTCAGAGATGCTCAGTGTTTTGTGAGATCAGATATTTGGATGCAAAGATTCTTGGTAGAAATATGTTTCCTCATTTAGAGCTGTGGTACTGTTCACGATGACATCATTTCAGCAGTGACAAATATAGCTGAGTCTGCTCTTTCCTATGCCATATAAATCCCCTGACCTCAATCAGATCACTGCTGATTTACACTTGTGTAAATGAAGTCAGAATCAAACCCATGGCATTCACAAATGTAGGCCAGAGTAAGCATTACTCACAGACAAGAGACAACCCTTCAGAGGAAGGAAAAAAGATCATTTTCATGCAAATATCCTTAATAATAAGGAACAAGAGATAGAAATAAGAGTATGAATGAAATGCAATCAAGAACTGCTCAGAGATCAGATTTGCTTCTCACTTTATGATGCTGCATCAGCTGCTCTTAAAGTGGCTTAAGCCCAAAATTTGACCTACCTGAAACTTGTTATATACAATTTTTCATCAGGGATCTGTGAACTAACTCAGTCTCTAGGCTTGGCTTTGAAGGTAGCTGAAGGCGCTCAGCTACTTGCAAGATCTGAAGATTTGACTGCTGTGTTCCATGAAAATGGAAACTTTTTTTTTTTTTTTCTGAGATCCAGGTTTGCCCTCAAATCGTTACACATTATCTATTTATTTATGCATAAACAGTGGCATTATGGTTTGGAGAATAGGGGCCCTTTGATGGGGGGTAAGCTTGACTAGCCTATGGGAGTTTACTGCTACGCATATAAATGAGGCCATACATACAAATATGCAGAACAGACAAGTGAAAATATACAACATCTCTTTAAAATGAAATACTTTGATTGCTCCAATCACAAGAAGTTGTAAAACTACCCTGAAGAATTAACAGCCTCAGTACATGCTAACTACATCCATCATAAATTCGTCTTTAGTTTCTGTTATCATATCACTGTCTCCTGGGACCCCCAGTCCTGTCATCATTTGCCCTTTATAATTTATTCAGCTTGTACTTGCCTGAATCCTTTCTACTTATCATTCATCTTTACAGTTGTACATAAAATTAGATTGATCCTCCTATGGCAGACATGTCAGAGAGAAAAGTTGTCATTGAATAACACATAAAGCGAATGAAGGTCCAGAAAAAGCTTTTGTTGAATAACTTGGAAATCATCCGTCGAGAGCCAAAAAGTGTCAAATTAGAAAGTAAGACAATGCTACCTTTTGAATTTATTTTTTGCACACTATTTTTCAATCACCATCAAATTTCAAACACAACTGAGAAGCCTTGTTCCCATTTTGCATATCAAGCTAAGCTTGGTTAGCCACCACAAATGTGATGAATACAGCAGTCTCAGCTGAGATGACAGCACATGTCCAACATACTGGTTCTGTCAGAACATTTACACTATGTCCTTTTCCTCCAAAGCTCTTTGGACTGGGTGGCAGAAAGACAGTTTCCTTTGTATTGTAGAGGCTGTTGTGTAAGGATACAGAAACCAATCTTTAACTACTGAAATGGAACTTTAATGTTTACCAAGCAGATAGGACCCAGGTGTTTCATCTCATCTGGTGAACACAACAGCGCACTCAAACTACAGGGGTTTTTAGCAAATGGAAAGTGCATATGGTTTCTTCTCCCTCTCTTGTCCCCTTCTTTCCCCAAAGCAAGATCCAAAAGTCCTTTTACTGGCTGGTCAGTCAGAAGGAGGAAACAAGAGGTGAAAGAAAAAGAATAAATCTTTTTGACCATGACATTGACACCCAAAGATTTTAAGAACTGGAGAATTTCTACAGGACTGGTTTTCACAAGCCTCTTACCTCAAATCTGGTTTTATTCCTTTTCATCTTCATTTTTAACTTCAGAAAACAGACATGTTTCTCCCAAGGGAACAATTAAATGTGTTTTCTTTCAAAATCTAAAGGGCATGGTGAGCAGGCTGTGTGTTCAGCAGGCTACTTAAATCAATGGAACCTATCCAGCCTGCCACTGCTGACCAAATTGCAATTTACATTGGTAGAGAAAACTTTTGAAATGGGAAGGCGCAGGAATATAATACCATTTCTGGCATAACATAATATGCAGGGTGATATGTGGTTTAATTGTATTTTAACAAGCTTTTGGGAAAATCCTTTAAACTTTTTTTTTTTTTTTTTCCTAAAGACTGTAAAATTACAGACTACAAGACTGTAAAATTACAGTGAAGTCTGCTTGAACAGTGAAATCCATGCTACGTAGAATCATAAAATGGTTTGGGTTGTAAGGGACCTTAACAATCATCTAGTTCCAACCCCCCTGCCATGGGCAAGGACACCTTCCAGTAGACCAGCTTGGTGGTCTGATGTGTGCAAGGACTTCTGAAGCCCACATGACATTTATGTCTCTTTTAAGACTCATTAGAGGATTCAACAGGGGCTAGATTTTGCGAGACATCCTTTCCTTCCCCCTTCCCCATGCTCAGGTGTCTTTCCTCATATATACATAAGAATTTAAGCCAGAGAAGATAAATAACACTGAAAAACTGAAAAAGAAAAAAAAACACCACCACCACCAACAACAACAAAAAAAACGAAACAAAACAAAACAAAAAAACCCACCAACCAACCAACCAAAACCAAAAACAACAAAAAAAACACCCCAAAAACCTAAGCACAACTTCAGTTTCATTAGAGAGGTTTTTCAGTTTGTTTGTTTAAAACTGGGTTTAATATGAGTTTTATGAGCTCACCTGTCTTCCAATGTTAAAGATGCATATTTTTGCATATAATGAATAAAGCAGAATACATTTTTTCTAGATAGCAGAAGAAACAAAGGATGTCAGAGCAGTTAGGAAGAAAACTAATTATGTTATGGACTGAGAAATTTAGCATACTAGTAGCACCACTCTCCCTTTTAAGACGAACAGATACAGTAAGAAAATCCAGTCTATTTCCCAGCCTGAATAAGCCCTGCAGATTGCTGAGGTTAACAGTTTCTTAGTTACTTAATTTCATAGTTATTCTTTGCAAGTCTTACAAGGAGTTTTCTAACATTATGCAAAGAGGCAGTGCCTCCATCCAGTGTACATGGACTATTCACTCCCATTGCCTGACAGAGTCACAAAGAATTAGAGGAAAAAAATGCTGCTGTGCTTATCATACATGAGCTCAGTTTATTTGTGCTATAAATAAAAGTAGATCTTGATAGCGTAATTACATTTTTCAATGTTATCCTCCGCTATTCACTTCAGAGAGAAAAAGAGAAAGGGGAGAAAAAGTTGGCCTCACTATAATTTGTAATCAAAATGACTACACTTAAAGCATAATTTTATTTCACTGATTTCATTTCCTGTGGAGCTTTGTGGGGCAAATAGATAATATTGTACCAAATTTGCAGGCAGATAATTCTCACATCGCCTGCACTGTCATTGTCTAGATCACTCTCCCTCCTCCCCATGCTTTCCCCAAGACCATGGACTCTGTTTTTGATATGGCACTTTATCATTCAGAGATATATTGGCATGAGAAATCCCAAAGGTGAATGAACTCAAACTTTCTCAACTTTCTTGCTTCCCCCATTTACTCTTCCCTTGCTTAATTTGCTTTTTATAATGTTGGAGAGGAAAGGAAAGGAAAAAAAAAAAAAAAAAAAAAAAAAAAGTGGTTTCCCACTATGAAGGATTAGTGCAGATTATGGTGAAAAGTGTTAATTATAGGTAGGGAAAGAGAATAGTGCATCTCTCCAATCTGTTCTTGATTTCCCCCGTGTCTGCCTGGCTGGTAATAAGCCTCCTTTAATCTGGCAGTCCCCTTGGTGAAATCAGCGCCACGGACAGCAATATTGATTGCTTCTGAGAAACCATCACAGCTGCTCAACCAAATTACCTTTGATATGTGACCTTTAATGTAATTACTGCAACATCAAAGCATTTCTATAAATTATTAAAGAACTAATATACTTCATCATCCAGCTACTCTATTATATGTAAAATAAACAATCACAAGTAAACGCTAGAATTTGAATTGTCCGACACTTGCCAAGTGCTCTTTACATACACACCCAGCTATGTTAACCTTCCTTTTTAGGCAAGACAATTTCAAACTGCCCAAAACAGCCTAATTCATCTAGATGAAGAGGATTCAACTAATAATTTTATGTTTTACATTCCATTCTAGTTGCTTCAAAATATCTATCATGATTCCTTTCCACCCAAAAAGAAAGTGTCATAAAGACTTTATTAATCAACACATACCTGCTTGGAAGTCTTTTGATTATTCCACAAGATGACTTTATGTCCAACATATAATACATAAATATGTGAAACATATTCCTGTCATCTTACAAAGCACATCCAGAAAGTAATTACTGTAAAATATGTGCATGTAGCCACTCCACTAAAAACAAAGTGATACATAGCTAAGAGGCAAGGCATTTGAATCTGGACACAAACTCTTCATGCCTCACCATTTACATACATTAGCATCCATGTGCATATTATTAAAAATGACTCAGTTCTGTGTTTTATAGTACAAAGAACACAAGCAGCAATATTGCAAGAGCAGGCAAATACACTATTTGCTGGGGGATGGGAAAGAGATGTCTTGATTCAATGGTCCAATGTAGCACTGTTTTTTTTTTTACTATACCAGGCTTGTTAATTATTTTTCATATCTCCCCAACAGTGCTGTTTGTGTCACAGACAGTAGATGTTCAAGAGAAGGTGTTATGTATATGTCATTTGTGAACTCATGTGAATAAGGACTTAGACCCCTGACCTTACAAGTGCTTTTTATTTTATGGTGATGAACTATGCTTGATATTGTTGGTGCATGTTATCAAGAACAGTCAGGTAAGTCATAAATAATTCTCTGTTACTCACATCGGAACCATAAAATAGTATCCAGGCATGATAGTTTATCAAGAGACAAAGCTGGTTTCCCTAAATAAACTGCAGTGACATCATTCAGAAGATGAGTTCAGAAACTTGGCAGAAAGCTATATGCAAAGGGTTTTCTGGAGGAAAGTAAAACTTTATCCTGAGATAAACAGAACTGGAATCAAAAGGGATGGAAGAAGTCACTGTTCAGAACTCTCAGAAACCTGTTTGTTATTTTAGACAGAGGATTCACTGTTCCCAATTCAATCAGCTCCTGACGGATCACCTCGAAGTGTAAAACAAAACAAAAAAGCCTTCTGAAGTCAGTGTGGTCAGTATAGCCTATATGTGATAGAAATTACATAAACCAAGGAAGAAATATTTTGCTTGTAGTCTAGAATCAGTCAGTATAACCTCTGAAGGAAGTCTGGATTGTAACGCTGGTTGAATTTTGCCACTGTCCAAGACAACAGTTTTGAGTTAAGAGTTTTGTGATCAAAATCCCTAAAATATGGATCGAGATTCACAACTACACTCATATGAAGAAGCAATTTAAGATTAAAAAAATAACGAAACAAAACTAAACTAAACTAACTCTTCAGCTGCTCTCTCTCCCCAGCTCTGAGCCCTTAGTCTCACTGACCCACTGTCTTCTAGAAGATATTATCATTATAAAACTTCAGGGTAAGATTTTAAACTCATAGGAAAGATATGAGTTCCATATATGAGTGAGTGGTCTGGATCCTAATAAGAAGAACAAACAGTCTCAGTAAAACAATTGGAATTCCAGTTAGTATCTTTTAAATACACAACAATCTATTAAACACAAGCATATATCTATTTTTGATAAATACATATTTAATTTCAAACATATTTCAGAAAATTTCAGGTAAAACATCCCTGTTCAAAATATTTCATTTTCTGTACATTCAGTTTTACCATTTAGAGGAGAAAGAAGTAAAAGGAAAACATCTGTAGCTAACAAGTTTCTAGAAAATAAAAAAAAAAAAAAATTAAAAAAAAAAAAAGATACATCAGAGGGAGTTGTCAGCTACCAGATACATATTTTTAGAGAATGAAGTATGTGTATATATTTACATAAGGTATGGCCTTTAAAGCAAAGATGGATGTAGATGAGCAAGTGCGTGGGCATCTCCATACTGGCAAGGTGTCATAGAGATAGGTAAATAGACCCAGGATGATGGAAACAAGCGGAGTAGAATCAAAACTTTCTTCATGAACACAAAGCAACTGAAGTGTTTCAAGCTTTTTGGAAACGTAGGTTGTGGGTACACAGGACTCAGTCATTCTACACCAACTAATAAAGACAGAACTTGGATCAATTTCATCTTAGTTTATATGCAACTTGGAGACATCTCACTCTTAATTACTTGATCACTGACTTCTGTGTCATTGTAAAACCAACCCTATTCTGGCCACAGGAGTACTGCACTCTGCTGTTTCCAATCCACATACCCTCGCTGAATCTAAATAGTATCTCAATCCCTCCTCCTGGTTATTGCTAAACTGGAAACACGTCCCAGCAGGGCAGGTCTTCCCCACATAATCCTGATTCTATTTTTAGTTCTGCTTGTGCTGTCTGAACCTTAGATCTTGCGCATGTGAATAATTTTCCTCATTATCTTGTGTTCGTCTCTCTCTCTTTTCTCCTTGTCTCACCGCCTTTCCAATCTGCTACAGCTGCTTGAATACTAAAGTAACTGAGTCAAACCACTTTGTCATCAGTAATATGTTTTCATTCTGTGATAACTCAATAATGCGATCTGTTTCTTGATTTCTTGCTGCCACACCCTGCTTCAAAGAGGAAGAATAGTAGAGGTAGCATATACTGAACATTTCTAATATTTCATTGTAGTGATCAGAACCTTTCCTCAGCTGAGTAAGGCTGGTAGAAGCCAGCCCATAATCAGTTAATCATTGTTTTCCTGACTTCTGGTAAGAGTAAAAAGGATTTTAGGTTGTTTTATTTATTTATTTATTTATTTATTTTTGCCTAGAACACATTTGGGTGGGTTGGTGGTATCTTGATTTTATTAATACAATGCAAATAGTGAATCATCCAATCACCTGGATACATTATGCTTCTACACCCAAGATAAGAACACCACATGTAATTAATTTATTTAAAAAAAATAAAAAGAAAAAAAAAAAAAATCAATCTGGACTCACCCCCGGCAGAGTCTTCTGCTCATGCAGCGCACTCTGGGCCTTTAGAGCAGACTCCCTTTCGCAGTACGTTAGGAAGGCACAGCCTGTAAACAAAAGGCAAAACCTCAGTAAAAGCAGTCCTTCAGAGTTTTAAATTGAGACAGCCCACCATCACCCCATGCCTAGTAAATCAGTCATCAGTCATGAAAACCTCTCCTTAGTAGGTCAGTAGTAAAGAGTCAAGAAATGAAGCTATCACCACTTCCTCCGAGCCTTGATGAAATGTGAGCAACAGCGTGTCTATGACTCCTTATTTTCATTTGAACACATGCTTAAATATCAGATACAGAGGACTGTACAAGATTAAGGATCTCAAAGAACCTACATGGTGTCAAGGAAAGCATGAGATCTCACTCCTGCTACAGCAGCAGCACTGGGAACAAGGCCCTTACCACCATATTGAAGGTCTTGTGACCTTCTTTCGTACCAAGTACTTCAAGTAAAGGGCATCCAAGGACTTGGGACTTCCCACTGCAGAGGACTACGGCTATTGTTTAGCCTGACTTGCATCCACAAGTAGTCTCCCTGATTGCAACACATCAGAAAGCCACCACCCTGCATTTGCTGCTGCAAGAGCACTTTGGCTTCCAGCCATACACACGAAGATAATCACAGCAAATACCAAACATTCAATCCAAAACATCCATGTTGTTTTGCAGATCATTAGAACTTCAGAGATGCTTCAATGAATCATGTCTTTGATTCTTCCAAAAAGTTGTCTCATCAACTACAAAGGCTAAAGCCCTGTCATGGCAGAGGAGAGCAAAAACCCTGCTCTGCTTTCTCTCTCCTCTTTCATACTCACTTTTTGGTAAAATTTGCCGATGTTACAAACTCTTACACCATTTATGTGTGTGTGTGTGTGATGTGATCAGGTTATTCCTCCTTACTGCAGTATACTGAAAACCTGCCAGTTCCTGCAGCAAAAGAAGTGCTTGTTATGCAAAGGACATTTTCTCTGAAGTTACTACAGAATGTCTGCAACCTCATCAGCTCCTTGAAATTGAGGTATCTCATCTTTCAAGGTTCAGGCAGCATGTCTATTAAACTGTGGGCATCTTCCAAGAGCAGCACAAGTACAGAGAGACTGCCAAGGAAGCAAACTTGTCCCATAATCTCATCTTGACCCACCCACCTTCTTCCCATACATGTAAAAAAGTATGCAACAGGTGAGTAAATAGCAGACTGTGAACACTTTTTTCAGCTCTAATCACCACTGTGATGTTTTTGTCTACAAAATGTTCACTGTTTTGTCCAAACTGGCTCTTTAGACAATATTACTGAAGAAACATGCACTTGTTCTTTTCTTCTTTACAATGTTTTAAATAGATTAATGCACACAAGAGACTAGGGAGATTTTTTTTTTTCCTATAAACATAAATTTATATATTTTCTTAGAGATTGTCTTGTGAAAGTCACCCCACTCCTCTCATGATGAAGCTACAAGCTAGATGAATATTTCAATTTGACATGGAAAATAAAATATTTTTTTCTCTATTTCTTACCCTATATTGCTTTCTGAAGGTTTATTCAAGCTAATCATGTTTGTTATGTCTCTATAACTGAGAATCAGAATCAGAAGTTGACAATCAAGAAAGGAGACTGAACAAGAACATAAGTTTTCATATTTTAATTGGAATTATTTGGATTCATTCCCCTCTAACTTTGAATGAAAGAGTTTTCAGTTAGTCTGCACCTACTAGAGAAGAGGAAGAAACTGTGGCAAAGAGTTTACAGCTAGTGGAAGTAATGGATTGAAAAGGACCCTTAAAAGTCACCCATAGCTTGCTAATCAAATGGGAAACTATGCTTAAATTTAATTTCAGTGCTAAATCACAGGCTGAGAGCTCTCTGTTGACTAGACACAATAAGAAAGTCTCCTTTTAGTAGCAGACTTGGAGCAGCTGATACACTCTAATTAGGCACATCATAGTGCACTGTTCTGGAGATAAACTATGCAGTGTAAAGCTCCCATAATGATAGCTATATTTTCCTCCTCATTGTGATGACCATGACGACAGTTCAGGGTAACAATGTCCTGCAATTCCTACCGTATCATGACTGTAATTCAGACTAAATAGACAGAAGTCTACTTCTCTCTGAAGGAACAAAGTTTCCTTCCAAGATCCACACAAAATGTATGTGGAGGCAAGTTCTCATCAGGAAGAAACCTCCATTAAGTCCTCTCCAAACACATTTGTGAAAGTGGTAGAAGCAACAATCTCCCAGAAACAGTATTTAGTAGAATGTATAGAAACTCAATGGTTTCCCAAACAAGGTGTTAAGAACAGAAAGGTTTTGGAATGGAAAAGAAGAAATCTAGTCTCTCATATGGTCAGATAAAGAAAAAACATGTTATTCAGGGACAAAAGAGTGTTTTGTTGAGGTATTTATTTTTCCGTTTCTCCTCAAAAATACACCATGCACATGAATTACTTTCTAGACCATTCCTGTTGGGCAAAAAAAGTAATTTATTTAGGCAAAATAATACCTTATTTACTTCAAGTAAATCCTGGTTGCTTAGAGACAGTAAGAAGTTCCATCCTAGCAACAGCCAACTGGAATAAACCAGAGTTAGTCGTTCATAGTAGGCCCCAAACCTGAACTTGAAAAGTCCAGTACATGGGGGTTTTTTGTCTCCCTTTTACTTATCACTGGATTTCTCTATAAGGCACAGACTCAGCATCAGCCATCAACTAGAGCAGTATTTCTCTGAAAACATTAATATGTGGCTTGTGATAAAACAACACATACATATTATTCCATCCTGCAATTATTTCTATATTTCAGTTCCTTGTGCATTAGAATGAAAGGTAGAAAGATTTATTGTCCCATCCCTACTTAGAAACACCAAAATACTTAATCCGTCCTTTGTATTGTGATGCTTAATGGAACTACAACTGTAGCACCTCTTTCAGGTGTTACTTCTCCTAGGCTACCTCTTTCAGTGTCCATATGACCCCTCCAAAGGATTCTTCATTTTCTTAGTTTCTGATGAACGCTGTTTAAAGAACAGAACACTGAACACTTTGGTTAGTGCTACAGGATACAACACCCTAAACAGCTGAGTCTTGAAATAATGTCATATGAAACAGCTATACTAGGTTTCACAGAGAAAAGGCAAACCGATGAAAAAAGTTATTTTTAAAAATTTTGATTACTCGGATGGAAAACAATTTCAGAACAACCGATTTTCCCCATTAAAACTTTTGATTGTGTACAGAACTACTTATTTCACTGGAACAAGGGAAAAAAAAACAAACACACAAAAAAGAAAAACCCATTTTGATACTAAATGCTTAAGTAGTTCAACTTAAGCTCAACTCAGTTGCCAATAGCTCTTTGGGCTGGATGTGAATCTGACTTCTGGGTGAAAAGCTTCATATTCCATTACTAATTATTTGCACCATCCAGCCTCCTGGAACAGCCTATGTTCATCAGTACGATGAATATTTCTGAACACGTCTCACTTAAGGAAAGATAGAGTGAAGGCTATGCATTATTTCTGTCATCTATTTGTATGGGTGACTGTGACTGACTGAGTACAGTGCTTGAGAATTATATCTGAATTTAAACAAAAAAATCTAATTGACTAATTATTGATAATGAAGGACTTGCTCCTAACTGCTCCTAATTTAAATTCCATTTCTCTCAAACATGCCAAGATTTTCAAATGTGTCAATCAGCTAAAAGATCCTTTGTTTGGATTGTATCTTTCCAGCTGTTCGTTTGCTACCAGTGGACAGGTCTTTGGGCTAGTGCATAAACATCTGGAAACTCCCAGATGGCAATTAACTCTCAACCTATTGAACTGCAGTCTCTTGGAAACATGAGGATGTATCAAGTGGTCTCCTGGGAAACAAGGTTGTTAAAGAGAAGTGGGAAACAAAAACAAGAGCTTGAGAAGGGGAAAAAAAAAAATAATATAAAAAAAAATAAAAGCTCTATTTTAATTTTACCTCCAGGGAATTCAATAACGTAAATAATAATTGCATGGAATACAGATGGATAATGATTGCACCTATGGCAACTTCAACACACCAGGAAGTCTCCTGAAGATTTTGCACAAGCCTGGGAGGCAAAACAGTCAGGGGACACATTCTGAGCTGAACAGAACAATTCTGAAAACCAAGAATTATTTCACCCCACCAGTACTTAGTTCATCCTGGGACAGAGGAAAGCAAACTTTTCACTTGACATCTCAGTGCTTATCACTTCAGTGAATCAGTTGACTCTCAGTTACTTTAAATCAGTTAAGTTGTTCTGGCTAGATAAAAACACTGGTCACCTAACTCAAATTTAGCTACTTAAAATTTGTTAATGGCAAGACATTCATTTGATCTAGCATACAGGAGAAGAATAAATCTCTGGAGATGCCTACCTTGTATATGGGGTGTAAGAGCCATGCACAGCCACCTCAGGTGCAGGCTTTTAGCTTCAGGGTTGCATGTTCACATCATCACATTCCACCTGTCCCCTCTAACCTCCCAGTTACCTCAAGTATATGCATTACCTGTACCATAATCAATCCTTGTTATCCATGGTAGGAGATGAAGTTGATGCATACTGGCAGTCTATTAATAAGTTTAAGGGTTTTTTTCCCCCTTTCTTGTCTTATTTTGGCAGACAGCCACAGGTATCATGGCAGTATCTCCCCTTTACCCATTGTTTAGATCAAATATCTACAACTTGTGTGATGTATTTTGGTGACATCCTCTGATTTTATTAGAATTACATAACCTCATAGAACACATGCCTTTAGCTTTCCCGTACATCTAGATCCAGAGATGTTGATGTTGTTTAAGAGCTAGACTATAATCATGATCATTTCCAGGTATTTACTATCTGTCCGAACAAGGCATTAAAGGTCCGATCTAAAACTGATGAAAAAATACTTATACACTTCAACAGATTATGGGGAAGGGACCCTTAATCTTTCTGGGCCTATATTTGCTCTTTGGCATTCTGAGGGAAAATTAAAATCTTTGTTAGGTGCTTTAAGACTCTTGGATGAAAGCCATTAAGTAAAGCAGATTCTGAACTCAAGAGTGTAAATCCAGTCAAGGGGAGAGCTTGCCTGTAACTCAGCAGAGGTATGCAATTACACCAACATAAAATTAGGTTCATTATTTGACCCATAATCTATTGCCTCTTGGAAGAATCCTTGCCTCAGACACTGACCTCAGCTAAATTGGTGATAATCTAGAACAGTTAGGATAACCCTAAGTTTAGTGAAACTTGTCTCAAGTGGTCTAAGTCAGTTTTTGGTTCACAAGTATTTGTGACTGTAGAGTATGCATCAACCAGTTGCGGCAGCTCAGCTGACAGGTGATAAGTTCCAAAACTACAGCCCTTCTGATACCTGTAAGTCTAAATTCAGAATCATTGCTGAAGAAAAGATGAGAATATTACAATGCTATCAGTTGTTTGCTTGTTTTTCATTGAGTCAATTGGCTTCACGTTTTTAGTTAAAATAATAATAATTGACTTTAACAATGAGGTTTCCTAAATTGGCCTTCCCATGTTTTATGTTAGACACCTGGATACCACATGAATTGGTGAACAAGATACCCTTCTGTTAACAGTTACACAAGAAAGAACAAAGAAACCCATTCATAATATCTGCTAGTGTGGAACCTTTTCACCTATGAGCTTCAATGTATCTAACTTCCCAAAACCCCAAGACAGAGAAACCAAGAGCTTTACTCCAGCAGAACAGAGTGGAGTTCAAGAAAGCAAAGTGCAATTCAGGCACAGCTCTCCAAGACATTCACACTGTTTACAGAAAATAGAGAAGACTAATAATACTGCATACCTTAGACCAAATGCTAGTGGTCATGCTCCAACTTCAGAATAGCTATAGACTTGTAGAGGAGATGCTTTGAGAGCAAAACACTTACATCTCTGGGAAATAAGAACTCTCAACTGGTCACAGGTCTGAACATCTTGCTTAGAGGTGCTTCAGTCTCTCTGTACCTTAATCTTCTTTGAAACATTCAGATCAAGGTGTACAAATTATCTGTGGTGGACCAGAGATCTATCCCACATCTTCCAAGCTCTAGGTTTGTGTCTGAGAGAGCTCTTCCCCTGAAAATAAAACAGTTCCTTGCTCCAAGACTCAGGGATCTCTTACACAGAGAAAGACTGTAACACTCAAGAAAACTCTTACCTTAAAATCAACATCTCAGATTACATCTCCCAGCTAGGATTTCAAAGTGAGAAAGAAATCTTTTTTCGCTTTAACTATCCTAGCTCTACATGTCTGGTTTTGAAACAATTCTCATTTGCTCTGTCTACAGTGAACTGCCCAAGGTTTAATCACTTGAGGGTTTCAGAGATTGAGCTGAATTTTCTTCAGGGGGACACAATCAGTAAAGACTTTTGGAACTGGAAATGTTTTATCCAATTTCTTCATCTGTTGCTCTCTCAGTGATTAACTACCTTCTGATGAAAGTTAACATCTTTGCTGGTAAAGAACACTCACTTGGCTAGAACTTTTTTTTTTCTTTTTTTTTATTTTTTTTTTCATCATCTCCCCTGCTGCACAACTACTGAATGCTAACTGTTTAGAGAAAAAGATAGGAATAAAAATCTTCCCAGATATCAGCTTCCCTGTCAATTACATTGCAAGGCAGATTAACATCCTAAAAGCCCTGCTGTGTGGAATGCTAATTTTCTTTTACCTCTCATGTTATTTTCATTAACTATTATGACGTTGTTGTTTTCCTACTATAGATAACTCGACAAGGATCTGTATGTAAAAGCATACATAAGGCACACTCATATACACCCATAAACCAATATTAAAAACAAACAAACAAAACCAACAAAAATAACAAGAGTCCAAATCTAGAAATGCAGTTAACCATATTTCCAGAATATTAGCTCACTTAAAATGTAGTTATGGTATTACAAAATGAGACATAAATATACATAATCCAAATCAGAGTCTCTCCTCAGACTAAGCAGTGCTTAATTACATTTAGCTTTGTCCAGGCAGACAACAGAGAGACTTGAGTAACTGTCAGTGTGTATAAGCATTTTAACAAAACACAGACAATGGTTTAATCTTGATTTTTTATAACAAATGGGTTTTTAATGAAAATACAAATTTTAAAGAGCAAAAATTTCAATGAAATACTTCATCAATAAGTGTTTCTCAGCCCCATGACACAATTTCTGATCAAAGCCTACAGCAAGAGAATCTCATTCCAGGATAGTCAGTAGTCCAGGCTCTCAATCTATATCAGGCAAGCAGGGTCTTGAGCCCAGGACTTCTGCACATCAGAATGGAGTGCACTGTCACTGGCAGATGCCTGAGGGTCCATCTGTTTTTCTTCTAAGTAACTCCACAGCTACCTCACCTGCATCCCACTGCAGAACTGGAAAGCTTTTGATCTCCTTTTTTTTTTTTTTTTTTTTTTTTTTTCAGGATGAGGGGAACAGTTTCCGGCTCTGATTCACACAAGGACAAGTTTCTCCTGGGGTCTTGAAAGTTCCTTGCAAGTTGCTTTGAACTGTTGTTTGCTGACTGGCACACTCAAAGTACAGTACAGAATGAACAATTGATTTGACATAGCATATATCAGTTCTTGTTTCCCCATAACTGCCTAAGTTTTAGCTTTAAATTTCATAGTGAAACTTCTGAGATACTTTTGATCATCTGAGCCCATATCAATCCAACATTCACTGCTCAGGTTTCTGCAAGTGTAGCTAGCCAGAACATTTTACTTCCTAGAATGTCTGTTTTCCATACAGATAGCAAATCTCCAATGAATGGACTCCCTATTAGAGAAATAAGAATGTACATTACTGATTAAGGTAGTTGTCTTCCAAAAAAGATTGCTGGTGTGCCTAATAGAGACTGCAAACAGTAGATGCTTTGAATTACAATAAAAAACTTATTTTTATATAGACCAGTCTCCCTTCAGCTTCTCATTTGTTGCCTAATAACTGCGGACTCCATGTTGTAAGGAGAGATCCATGATCTCAGGTGCTATTCATCAAATAATTAGGGCATGCTTTTGATCTTAAAGTATAAAAAGTCTGACATTAAAGTGAAACTCACAATCAACTAGTATTCTGGACCAAGCAACACTGTTCCTGGTATTTCAGAACTCGGACACTGATGAGAAAGTCACAGCCAAACTGTAGCGATCACTCAAGCGAGGATGAATAAGTAGGTTCTAGCTTTTACTCAGTGACGAATCATCAAGCTTAAGTTAAAATCCTGATCACCTCTCAGATTGGCTCATGTCAACCTACCCATTACTTCAATCATATTTATGTTACCATTTTACATGACAGCCTCAGAAAAAAAAAAAAAAAATAGTAATTACAAAATCATAATGAAATAGTCAAGATTTCATGTTTCCAGTGTAGTGATAAACAAAGGAAATACAAAAGATGTGGGTTTTTTGCCTGTGATTCACTGGTGAAAGTCAGGAATTCAAAAATCATGCTGTTGAAACAGTTATGGGTTAAACCTCCTTAGAGTATGTGCATTAATTAGACTCTGTACCTGCTGTTGTGGGTTTTGCCTTTCAAGTTATTTCTATTGTTAGCAACATATGAATAACTCAGTGGATTTTCTGAAACACTTAGCTATTTCAAAAACTTTTCCTCCTCTTCTTAATTTTATTTTGACTTTTGGATCCACTTCTTTTGAGGACCCTTCTTCAGGAATTCTCAACTATTACCCAGAGGTTAGGCTACTGTTAAACAATATACACTTTCACACCTTGAATCTTAGCAAACGTAAAGAAAAACCATCTCAAAATAAATTACACTGTTCTACCACATACAACACTTTCCAAGACTTGTCTTTCTGCATCCACATAGAGTTGATTATTTTTTTTTCCTTACTGCTCATTATCTTTCACCAGGGTGAGGAATAAAAATTTCTTGTAACATAACATCAACTCTGTTTGCAAGAAATGTGTTTGTACTTAAAAACATAAGAAAAGTCAATATTTTCTACCCTTAAAAAAATGTCAGGGCCATGCAGTGAATGTCGTGTTGATAGCATCATCAAATGTTTAGTTATTTATAGTTTTGTCCAGGTACATGCAAGTAAACTGTTCTAAATACAAACTTCCATATGCTCCAAAGAGCCTCATATTCTTTCTTCTCTGAGACAGGGCACATGTGTCAACATAGACTTCTGACATTTCCAGCTCAAGGTTGAAAGCAAAAGGCATTAAAATTACTTCAGGAAAGACCTATTGTGAGACAACTTCTAGCCCATTCAGAAGCAGACTATTGTAATTATCTCTCTGGAGTTATTGTTCTTACCAAGTTTGCAAGTCCATGCTTTTCCAATTGAAGAACTCTGATTCAGAATGGAACCTTTAAGACACCTCTCAAAATCAACGTCAATACATTGCTGTTACTTATGATCAAGTTTTTCTCCTCACCTTGTATACAAGAGCTGTAAACAGGACAACATTAGAATCTCTTTGCTAAGTTCTAGAGGGTTTTGTTCAGATTCAAGTAAGTGCATCTGAAGCCACTTTAGGACTTTTATATTAAAAATCAAATCCAAATCCACAACAAATGTATTTTCTGATTCCAGCTGATATAGAAATTAAAATCTTTAAGCAGCAGCTGCTCCTGCAAGATTATCATCCTGAGACTGGAAGTCTCCAGAAACTTGTAAGAGTCACAGTATGAGCCAGAGAAAACTCTACAATACCAGCTGGCTTCATAAGATTTCTGGAGACAAATTTCAGCTGTCAGGGCAATTAACATCCAGGCTCCCATAACCAGATGCTGTTTTCCATATGTTTTGACTTTGAATAGTTTCTTCTATCCTCTAAGTGATGCTAGGAGCAAACAAGTATTGTCTCTTATCTCCTATTTCTCCTTACCCTTGTTTCTCAATCTGATTTCTTCATTAACTATAGGCCATAGAATAGCATGAAGTAGGATCACCTTCTGCAAGCAGCCAGAGATGAAGTAATCTTCTTAATTAATGGACCTCTATCTGCTTATGGCTGAGAACAACAAGACACATACTCTATGTGTGCACAAGAGAGAAAGCAAGGTGAAATTAGTTGCTCTGAGAACATGGCCAAGAAAGATGGTAAAGGCTTCTCAAAGGTCCCATCTGTTATAGCACAGAGGAAGAGAGGTAGGTCCCAAGAATATGGGCTTCCACTGCTTCTCTGTCAAAAAGCTCTAAGTTCACCCATTGTTGCATTACACAAGCTTTCTTTAAGAGCTTTGCTCAAGTGTACATTTAGGAACATGACCAGGCATGTACAGACTGGAAGAAGATCTAACCATCTGTCCAAAGCCACGCAAATGGTTTGTACTGAAGATCAGGCTTGAACCAAAACCTCCAAAGACTCTACCCAAAGTTATGAACACCTACCAGGCTGCATTCCATAAACCTGGACAAATTCCTGCATAAATTCACTAAGATGTTATGTCCCAAGTAGCTTGTCTCAAAACCAAACTGGAAACACATCCCTTGCGTCCTTTGCATCCAGGTGTATTTTATCATCCATTATTTTGGAAATGAGTTCCTGGTTAAGAAGTTAAAAACAAACAGTGTGTGAATTTAAGTCTAAAAGTTCCAATTTTTACAAAAGGTAAAAGGATGTAATCTTTGAAGTGAAAAAGAAACAGTGCAATTAATTACAACAAGATCTGTGTAACTTTAAAAGGTTCAGTGCACAAGGTTTAAAAGAGCTCTTGTCAGTGTGAAGTGAAGGAAGTACAATTTCCTGATGAATAGAGAACACAAGGTGAAGTGTGTAGTAATCACAACCAGAGAGGTATTTTGATCACTTTTTTTGTCGTTGTTGTTGATCAACTTAAAAATTAGTGAACAATGTTTATAAAGTAGATTGTTTCAGTAAAAAATTTGATAAGGTTTCTAACAGAAATTTTTGCTTAGGGAAATGAAATTAGATTGGATGAACAGTGTAGCTCCCAAAGCACTGAGGACTGGCAGGAGGAATATGTGTGATAAATGTCAGTTTCATCAAGATGGAAGAGCTATCTAGGAAAGCAGGAGATCTGATCTTAAATTTAAACAGCACAGCAACGAAGATTTCACACATGAAGAGGAATGGAGAATAAATCACAACAGATCCTAGAGGGTGCTGAGCCCCTTAATAGTGTGTCCAGTCACCTGAATCCCTGCTGGGGAGGATTAGACATGCCTAGCATCCTGCATGATTCAGCTCTTAAAATACAGGCAAAGAATAGGCACAGAGGCAAATGTCTGAATGTTCAGCAGGACATAGGAAGCTGAAATGCAGTAATGTCAAAAGACACTTTCAAATGCTAATGGACAATATCACATACAATGATGTGTATGTCACATCCAGATCAAAGACACTTCCTTTCTTTGACAATTATCCTGCCAGCTATAATCACCTGTAAGTATTAAGAAACACATGGAAGGGGAAAACAAACAAACAAACAAACAAAAAACAACAAAAAACAATAAAGAGAAAAAAAAGATAAAGGAAAACAGAGAAAGAAGAGAAAGAAGGGAAAGGGGAAGGGAAGAGAAAAGATGGAGTTCAGAGATGAGTAATAGAAATTCTTAATGGTCTGGAAAGACTGACTTTAAGAATGAAGATTAAGAGAACTACATATGTACAACTTGGGTAAATGATGACTCAGGAGGATAAATGATAACCAGCTACAAGCCTTGAAGGTGCAAACACAAAGTATGAAGTAAGGTTGTTCAGGGTAGATTCCAGAAAATAATAACACGAAATTCAACAACAGAATATTTAGGCTAAGCATCAGCAATGCTTCCTAACTGTTGGGAATATCAGTGTTTGCTACCCCTGCACAGCCTCCAAGGTGGCTTTTGCATCTAATTGTTCTGTCAGTCAAGAATATGCAGGGTGTTTCGAAAAGATGGACCCAATTTGAAACCACTCTATTTCTGTATCCATGAGCCACCCATGAATTAAACTCTTACCACTTGAAAGGGCAGGACATAAAGTTTCAAATAATTACTGCTAAATGACTCATTAAACCAGGTGTACATTTTGTGTAATTGTAACATATTGCCATTGTGAAATATATTGCTTTGAAATTGTGTCCATCTTTGTGTATTTAATTTCATTTTTATTTAAGTTTACATGTATGAGTGCAGTTCATGACCACACAACCTGAGCTTTGCCAGATCCTATAAGTTTATAGGCAATAGGGGAATAGGCCCTTAAACATGATTAAGGAGTGTCTATAAGTGTGTGTGTATTGGAGGGAGGCAGGAAAAAGGCAGAAAGAAGAGTTAAATCAACATGGGGTGGGGCGATCACAAGTACAGACTTTTAACCCAGCAATATTCCAACATCTTGAATGTCACTGTTTATATGACAGTTCTGTAAGATTTTTGTCCTCTTATTGCACTGTGAGGCATAAGGAGAGAGAGATGCTTGCAACCTTAGAGCAGAATAATGACCACGGATTCTCACACAATATAGCACAATTGCAAATTATAAGATGGAAGTTTATGACCCTACAGAAGGTAAAAGTAGACATAACTAAACGTCTCTCCCAGCCATTAGAGTAAATCAGTCTTTCATGGAACTTTTATTACTCAAGTCACTTGAAACCATAAACAAAAGTTAATACTGATCCAAGAACAAATGCATTCAGTGGGCCTCCATTCCCCCTCCTCTCCCTATTTCTAACTTTTACAATTCTATCCAACAGTTTAACACTTTGTCTAACACAAGAGAAAGACAATTCTTTGAAGAAAACAAGTCAGAATGTCCACTGACTGACATGGAAAGTTATATTAAAATACAATCCATCTGCAGTCAGCTGGGCAATTGTCTACAATTTTTAAGGTGTTGCACAGAGCTGGGCAACCAGCCACCCACTAAGTTTTTCTGAGTGGTATACTTTTCTTATTTTATAAAGATCAATTTCAGGGGAAAAATGACAGTCAGTTGTAAAAAAGCAAGTGTAATTCTACTAGGTTTTGTTTTGTTTTGTTTTTTTAGGTTTTTAGGTTTATATTTATTTCTCTACTGATTTAATAGAGATGAGAGAATCTCAAACCAAGAATGAACACAAAGCCATGTCTGTACTAACCCAGTAGCAGCAAATAGTTCCCAATGGGAAAGCATTCAGACTGTAGAGCAGACTCCTCAAAAGAGACTAGTGGAAGCCATTTTGCACAAGACACTAAAAGATGGATGAAGGAGACTTTCTAGGATATCTTCTGAATACAGTGGCCTATCAAAACTTTTCCTGTTACCAGTATATGAGTCACTGGCTAGTGGATGCCTGGAAACAAACACATATCAATGATGTGATTTCACTTAATTATTTTTTCCATCACGAATGCTAAAAATAGTGAGCCAGCTGCTGAGAATCTCTGGGAGGCTGAAACTCACTGGAGAATCCCTGCTGATGTCAGAAAGTAGGAGAGTAGAGTTTAATGAGTTTAAAAAAAAACAAACAACAAATAGTGTTGTCTTTAAATGGAGTGGATTAGGACATTATGTAAGGATGACGGTACTAGGTCAGAGAAAGTCCATCTCATATGATATCCTGTCTCCAACAGTGGCCAGAAGCAGATGCCCCAAGAAGAATATCAGGAGAGGATGTGCATAATGCCTCCTCTGGGTATTCTTCTCAGTCTCCAGCCTTGTGGCTCAGGGACTTCTGGGCCAAATGCAATCTCTGTGCATATAGTAATTACTTGATGAAACTGAATCTTTTGTTTTTCACAGCCATTCCTTACATTTTAACATTTAAGTTCTTGTTTTTCTGGTAAACAGACTTAAGGGGCTTTGTCTGTTTTATGGCAGTTTTTTTATGATTGTGAATAAGTTTTCCAGGAAAAGTAATACGCTCCTGACTAGCGAACATGCACCATAAAAGCCTGCTTCCAGGATCATCTGTAATCTGATTTCACTGAGTCCAAAGGGTGAATCAAGAGGTTACAGCTTTAGAAGTGTGACCCACAGGGCTCCAAGTATCTTACCATCTCATTTACAGAAATACAGGGAACCTTTCAAGATCCAAATACATCAGCTGGCAGAAGCTTTGAGTAGAAGCGTTTGTTAAATATTTTGGTTCCAGTAAATCAACATTGCTCGATATGGAACTAATTTATCACAGGATTTATTCTATAGTTCTACTTCTGCTGATAAACCAGATTTCTTGTGATGATACCTTCTGCATGATAATAAGAGAATGCCAATAGGAATACTAAATAATATTTCCCCAACTGCAAGAAAAAGATTACATATACACCCACCCCCCAAAGATTATAAAATCTATGCATAGTCATTTTTAAGAGTGAAAATACAAGATTATCTGAGTTTTTTGTTTGTATGTGTTTGGTTCTGGTTTTAACGAAAATGAGAATTCACAAAACATTAGAATTTAAATTGCCCCTATAATGAAACTACCTTAATATATGTATGCTTTATAGGAGTTGTCAGTTATATCATTACACACTATTTCTCCACTGCCTGTTCTCTGGCTTCTGTCACTGGACTGTCTTTGTTCTATACCTGTACGGATCGTAGCAAATCAGCATCCTCATAAAAATAAATACATGCAGTTCCTTTCTCCAGTATACGTGAAGTAATTCACTGCCTGAATTCAAACATGTGATATGATCACCATATGATTAAATTACAACAGATTAGGTTTATCAGGATACACAGAATGCCATCCTATAGCTAAGAAGGCAGGATACTTTACCTTGGGAAAGTGGTAAAATAGTGAAAAGCAGAAATCTCTTGTCCTAGCTCTTATTAAACAGCCCCAATACTAGATGCCTCTGGAAGGCCCTTCTGTTCCTTTCAACCCCAGACATGCATCCAACCCTTCTTCACACCACTCAGACTCCACTCATGCAGTACTTTTTCATTTTTTTTTTTTTTCCCCTCTCTTCTCTCTACAAAGAGATTTCAGTGATGCACTATCAAGGATGCATCCTGTAAGAATTTCATACTCTGAGACGATAAGGACATGTTTTGTAGACAGGTGCTTCAGTTTTAAGTGTCTTACTGAATTTAACCAATAAATGGACACAATTTTGCATCTACAGCTTATGCAACATCAATTTATTGCTTTGATATCCATATATTATGATTTAACATGGCAGTGTGATAGCATGACATTTGATGATTCATGCTCAGGTCTGTCCAACTGAAAAGCATTCCTCAGTGACAGTCCCCCGACACACTGGACTGGTGGCTTATCTTTATAGATAATGACCGTGTTACTCTACCTCTTGTCTTTGCCCTCCATGGAATACAGTCAAATATCTACAAAGTCTCTCATCTGCTCTGCATTACCATGTCTAAGACTTTCACAGTTCTTCAGCAAATGCCCTGCAGTCATACCACCACCCCTTTGGCTACAATTCCTGCAGAACTCATGAAACTCTGTTTCCCCAAAAGGACTCTATTTGCAAAGGCTTTCCTCGCAGCTCACATCCCACACCAGTAAGGACTACATACCATCAGCCTTTTCCCTCACACATGGTTTTGCACTGTATATTACTTTGTGAATGAGTGAGCAAGTCACAGTGACTTGCAGCTACTCTTCTGGTTTTGTTCAGCATTCAAGGTCCATGGAGGTCTTTGAGAGGTCAGAGAATGCCTGGAAAGGTAGCAAGTCAGTGGTCATCCAGTGAGCATTACATGACAGGACATCTTATGACACATTGAAATGCATGTCAAGGGATGTCAGCATCCCAAAACAGTCATTAAAGATCTCATAACATTTCTTCCTTCAAGTGCAAAAAGGAAAGGACAGTGGCGTCATCTCAGTGTGTTGCTCTAATGCTGCCTCCAGCAGTTAAAACAAAGCTCATGCCAAGAAGAATGTTCAAGATCAGGGAAAAGAGTACCATTGTCATTAACAAGGCTGTTGTGAAGCCTCAGCATGTACAGGGGGTATCATTCCCCACATCTGTGTTCCACAAGGTGGAATACAAAACCTTGAGCGAAAGAGATATTACCAAGTTAGTGTTTTATGAAAGAACTAAGAGCTTGCTCTGTCTGTCTAGCAAAATGGAAAAGAAGCTCAGCATAGATAAGATTGCTAGCTACATCCCCACAGTAAATATCAAGGAGAAAAGAAGCAGCATTTAAAATAAAGGACAATATTGCACAAGGACAAATAAGTATAAATTGACCATGAATAAATTTGATTTGGGAATTAGAAAAAGGTTTCTAACCATCAGAGGAGTGATGCTCTGGAACTGCTTTCCAACAAGGATAGTGAGAGCAAACGACCTAATTAGTTTAAAGATGAGGCTCGATAAACTTATGAAAGGGATTATGTGATGTGGTTATCTGCAGTAGTAGGGAACAGATCCTGATGATGCAGGATTTCCCCCCAGTCCTGTGTTCCAGGATGCATCCTGTCAACCTAAATTCTCAGCTGCAGTGCAGTGATTTACCCTGCATCACAAGAAACCCTATTCTAAAATAGGACTGGCTTCTGTTTTCCAAAAAGGTTTCAACTTACATTGAAAGGAAACATTTCTTTCTAGGCTTAAAATGCAAGAAATAAGTAGGGGGGGAAAAAGCAAGCAAGCAAACAAACAAACAAAAACTAGAAAAAATTATAGAAAGAGTCAAATGATAAATTTAAAAATTTATCATTGAAATTAAGGAGGGCAAAGAAGGGAAAGATTATTTCTATTGGAAACTTGGGCAAAGTTCTCCATTATTTTGAGAAATAATCATATAAGCAAACTACTATTTTGATATTTGCTAAAAATAAATCCATATATTTTTAACTTTTGTTGCAAGAGTTAGCATATCTAGATAAGCACGTTAGTCATGTAAACTATATTTTCTGTTCAACTCTACAAATTGAGAGCAACACTCTTGCCTGCATAGAAGTAGTAAGTGAATCACAGAACTATCAATTCACACCAGTTATTATGAAATGGAGCTTGGGAGGTCAGCCTATCCAACCAGCTATCAAAATGCATGGCATACATAAGCCTTTTTTTGCCCAATCCTTTCCCAGAAACCTTCAGAAAAAAAAAAAAAATCCGTATTTTGGAGTCATAAGTTAATACACATTGCCTTGTTTGAATACTGTTGAACATTACGGTGGCAGGTGGTGGAGGTTTAGAATATAACCATTTCTCCTTTTTCAGTAAAACAAAACAAAACAAAAACAAACAAACAAAAAAACCCAAACAAAGAAAGCAAACAAACAAACAAACAAAAAACAACAAAAAACAACTTGTGCTCTACTTCTGCAAAGTTAAAGCTGTCCCAGGATTACCATAACAGTAGTCTTGATACTAGCCATTATTTTTTCCTTAACATAACTGATAAATTTACCAGGAAAGATCAGTCTTGATATGCAAAGCAGTGTCACACTGCAAGGGAAATTTTTTTCCGATAAGAATATAGAGCAAATACCTTTGGACTCTTGAGAGATCTTAAGCATGTCTTAGATTCACCAAACAATTCACAGGGGGGTTTTGCCTGACCGCTCCAACACTTACATGTTTCCTGAATTAGATCACCACAATCATGGCTATTAAGGCCACAAGGATAGACCTCCTCATTTCTATGATTAGCAGAAGGAGACCAGGCTGCACAGACACAGTCCAGTGTCAGTTCTCATTTCAGCCTTCATCTAACATAACTGTCCTCTATAAAGAAACATACAGCTGATGAGTACAATGTAGTAAACTTCCCAAACCACAGGGTTTTCTAGCCATGTTGCAAGAGTCTTTTGCAATTTTGATTCTTCTTCTGAACCAGTGCTAGAAAAAAGGGAGAAGTTGCTATCTCCATTTCACAGATGTTGAAAGAATGTTTAAAAATAAAGGAGAAAAAGTCTCACTACCTTTCCCATCTATGCACACAGAGTACTTAGTAGGTCAGTGCTGTTTATCTTAGATACCACATTAAAAACAGTATTTTACCTCTTTCAGCTTTTCCCAACTTGTTCATAGTGCATTTTACCTTCTCTCAACTTTGTCCATAAAGAGATTTGGGATCTTTTCTGGAATTGAAGATGTTCCACAGCTACAAGCTGTTATAGCAACCAACCTGCCTACTGCTCTCCTGGGCACCTGCATTATGCAGAGCTTGGTGTTCTCACTCTTTGCTTCAGGATCTGGTGCGACACCTCTGAAACACAGCAGACTAGAGATAGGATAGTTGCTAGGAAGGGGGATTTTGAGACCAAAATAAATACAGATGTGCTGGAAAAAATCACAGTCAGTAGGAAGGATGTAAAGCAGCCAGAATGACCTAGTGGCAGATACTAATATCTTCCCACCTTGTCTCCCCTGCTTTGGTTTTGCACATTAAGAGAATTGGGTCCCTCTCCAGCTCACTTTCAGGTTGCATGTTCACCCTTCATTCAGCGTATCAACCAGGTATCTTTTATTTTTGTCTATGGGAAGGGATGATACTTCCAAATACCTAAATGGTTATTGAATATTTAAACCCCTTCTTGAAGGGCAAACAGCTCCTTCCTTCCTTCCTTCCTTCCTTCCTTCCTTCCTTCCTTCCTTCCTTCCTTCCTTCCTTCCTTCCTTCCTTCCTTCCTTCCTTCCTTCCTTCCTTCCTTCCTTCCTTCCTTCCTTCCGTCCTTCCTTCCGTCCTTCCTTCCGTCCTTCCTTCCGTCCTTCCTTCCCTCCCACTGCAATGTCTATGTCTCTTTCTACCTTCTTCTTACTTCTGCCACACAGTACTCCTGAGATTTACTTTAAAGATGAGCTGGTTCTGGAGTCACACACGCCCTACCTGCCTCCCACCATTCTTGCAGAAGTAGAATAACATATATCCTGAAGCACACTTACAAAGATGCTTAAATGTATGTGTAATGGCTCATCATTCCGTATCTTTAAGAGATGAACAATAAATGTCAGAATCTTCTTTATATTCTCCTAACTCACTTAGGAATCACTTTCTCAAATCACTCTGGAAACTTCACCCAATGTTTTATTCCTTCACTTATGCCCTTTTAAAAGCTTCCAAGTCACATGTCTAAAGTGTGGGTTTCATTCCACCAATTTTGTGAACACAAGCCATTTGTGAATCAATTCCCTTAGGCATGCAAGGGTCAAAGAATAAAAACATACAGTAACACAGACAATTTCAGGGAGGTTATTTGGCAAGGGGGAAGAAGGGGGAAGAGGGTGTCAAGCCAGAACAATGACATTATTCCTGAAAGTCCCAGTTTTGAAGTTTGTAAGGAGCTTTATTCTAAATCAAAAAATGTGATAAATCTGTCTAAAGCAGGAAGCAGAGGGACCAAAAACTAAATACAGCTTTGATTTAGCAAGAGTTGCTTTTTTCTGTCTTTGTCAGTAACCTACTGCTGCATCTGTAAGTCCACAATGTTGGGACAAAGAATAATTCTCATTTTCACCTCTGAGATGGATTCATGCTGAAATCTTAGTGTTAAGTTTAGAGCAGCTGAAGGACCATTCCAACAAAGCTCTGGAAAAGGAATAAGTTGAGTCCAACCCAACCCCAATCTTATGATTTTATGCCAATGACATGAAATATCAAGCAAAGGCTCCCAAAACTCTTAAGTCACTGCACAGTGGCATTCTGTGTACTTCAACAACATCTCTATGAAAGGAGTTCATGCACTTAAATTTAGGATTTTCAGGAATCAATGAAATCAGTGACCTTCTGTCACTGAAACTATGAGTTTGCCTCTATAATGTCTGGATCAGCAAAAAGTTTGATGTCCAATTCCTTCCCTGCCCGTTCTCTATCATTCCAAGTTCTTGCTTGGGGTTTGATTCCTGATGTCCACTGACAGATTCACTTTAGGACACGTTGCTTACAGATCCCACTTGCTTTGCAGCAGCAGTGTCAGACTCTTTCAGGAAGGATTTGGCAGCATCTTGTCCACTGTTTGGTGATGATCATCTAGCATGGCTGCAGGAAACATTAAATAACAGAGAGGCCAGAAACAAGCACACTAATCCCTCTATGACACAGGTAAATATACACTTTGAGTAGAAAGCATTTGCTCCCTCTCTTTTCCCTCTATCCCTTAGATCAAGCATACCATGTGCTTGTATATGCCTTGTATTGATGGCCAGTAGGTTGGAACTTGAGTGCAGGCTTAGATACAGATTCCTTACATAGCACAGAGGTACCCTGAGGCATTTGAGGAAAACCTACAGTAAGAAAAATCCTCTTGCTTCCAGAACAGAATATAGACAAAATGACAGCAGATCTGGATGGGGAGCAGTTGGCCTTGTTACAAAGTGTGGGGAGTGAGAACAAAACTAGGCTCTGGGCCTGCCCAAAGTTTGGCTCTAGTCCTCCATGGCTTTATTCCTGCTGCAGCTACAAATGTGTGAGTCTACAATTTAGTAATAATATACTTCTTGACTGACCTTTCCTGGCAAGTTAATGACAGGAGAGAGTAATAAGGACACGCTTTTTAATCTAACGTCAGTCAATAATAGTATACAACTAATAGACTTAGACATCATACATTCAATAATTGTTTTTACTTAAAGCCCTTACAGTTTGCCCACTGAGACATAGCATGTCAGCAGCAGTCGCTGCCTATTGATAGGCACTGGCAAGACATTTATTCATACCTTTATGCTAGTTTACCTTCTCCTGGAGCATTCATCACACCAGTATCTAAACACTGAGATATACATTCATTTATACACACACACATTTTGGCTCAGCTGCCACAGAAGCTGGGATCAATATATGTTTCTCAATAGAAAGCTAGCTCCCCTGCAAGTACACCCATTTGTTTCATTGCAAGAGGAATTAGTTATACCTTATAATACCTAGAAATCCCAACCAAACTCAGTACTTTCTTTAGGTTAAGAGGTGTATGTATACTTGGGACCACATTCAGATAGGCTGAACACAAAGCTTTTTCGTACATTGTGTGTCCCAATTGCTTTTCAGAGGACCAAATAAAATAATGAAGAAAGCGTATAAGGAGCCCGTGCAATGCCAGAAGGATTGAGTGAAGAAGGATATGAAATCAGATCATGGCCAAATTGTTGAGAGATCCCTGCACCAGGTCCTGTAATGTTACAAGAGAAACAGGATGCATCAGCCAAAATCACCCATCAGGGAACTGCACCAAAATTTTCTGTCACCCAGCACTGATCAACAGTACCCCTCAGCTATTTTTTTTTTTTTTTTTTTTTTTTTTTACATGAGCATTATTCTTCTTCTTCCTTCTTATAGGGAGTAGGGGAGACACATTAATAGTTATTTAGATAGCAGCTGCCTCAGGGTGAAATTGCCAAACACACGCTTCTTGCTTGTTATCCTCATTTTGTTGGAAGGATTAGGTTCATCTCATTTTACATGGGAAAGATGAATGACCCAGTCCACTGGCAAGGTCTAAACTGCAGCCCTTCGCATGCTGAAGTCTTCCACCACTTACTCTTGTCACAAACAGCACTCTGCAATCCATTTAGTTTCATTTACAGCAGATTAATTTCCCTCTGACCTTTGGCTCTGCTGTCAAACAGGCCTGAGATAGACAAGAGCTTAGGAACAGCAAGTGCGTTTGATGATGTCAATCACTGGACCTCAGGGATATTCTTAACTTCTCATGTGCCAGAACACCACAAATGAAACCTGTCTTCTCCTGCTTCTGGATGCCAGTGACCACACCAACTGTTTTGTTACTAAGCAAGCCCTATACAGTCCCCACAACTGCTCATAAATGAAGACAGAAGACAAATATTTTAGTTATTTTAAACTTATTTTTAAATCTTACTCCAGTCCTCCTCTAACAGTTAGATTTATTTTCTTTGGGTTAAGTTTTAAAGGCAGATTCCTTAATGTAAGGGTCATACTCCTCAAATTGCTACTCCAGCAATTTTATTGCCTTATTGCTGTTTGCATACTATTACCCAGTGGTCCTTGCAGCATCATTACTTTGCTTTCAAGACTCCATCTCTAAGAAAAAGAGCAAGCCATAGTCACTTTGCATAAGGAAAAGAACAGTTAAATTAAACTACTGCCTGTCTTATTCTCCAACAGAAAAGACTCTCAATCACCTCTGTGAGGAGTAGATTCAACTGCATGCTCATCCGGAACTGAGATTTTGTCCAGAAGGAATGAGAGACAATTTTCTTTCCAAGGCACAGAGATTGTCAGTGGTTAGAAGCTAGGAATTATTCTTGTCTATCTTCCTTCCAAAAGGAGAATAAACTATTCACAACAAATGTCAGAGATCTACCCATTGTTGGACTTCCTTGAGACAGAAAGCAATGCTGAGAGGAAGGCTGTTAAATTACAAGGCCTGGTTGGGTTCACCATCAAACACACTGCTCCCAACTCAGCAGTGCTCAAGTGCATGATGGGAGTTGGATTCCTCATTGTTTTCAGGGCACCACCTGGCAGAACCGCAGAACTTCTCCTGTCACCTAACCTTAGTGCCAGTCTTTTCCATCAGCACTACACAGGTCTTTAGGCTTTCTTTCTCTCCTGCATGATTTTTTCATGGGAACTTCAAGGTTTCCTGCAGCAAGTTAGACATTTCCATTAAAGAGAACACACTGAGTGGAATCAGAAGCATCTTTTCAGTCTCCACTCAGGAAGTCCTTCTGCAGAGCTGGCAATCGCTTGTGAAAAATTATTTTGCAGAACACACCCAGACCCTCTTCCTGTAGCCATATGCTAAAAAATTATGCTTCATACTCTGAAAAGCCCAGATTGATTTGAAGGTCTGTCATTTTTCCTTTCTTACTACTGTAAAAATTCTTAAAATAAGTTCCCATTACTAAAAGAACTTAGATTTTTGAAAAGCAAGCAATAAAGGGGATTTTGCAGAACTGAGTCATTTCTGCCAGCATGTTTCTTGAAAATAATGATCTACCTCCTCCCTCAGATCCAATTCCTCTTCCAGGAAAACAAACAAACAAACAAACAAAAACCCACCCAAAAAGTATCCATGTAGCTAATTCTCACCTTCATTTTTAACTATTGCTTACAGCTGGGAGTAAACACAAACCTGCAGCAACAAGAACAGTTTCTGACATGAATCTATTACAAAAAACACTCCTACATCATTTTACATTTTAAGCAAAGTCTCTGACCAGTCTTTCCTCACCTCTTCCATTTACACAACTATTTTAGAATTAATTTTGTTCAGTAGCTAGTGCCATGGGCCCACTGATTTCAGATAGTACACTGACATCAACTGATATGTTAAAACACTAAAAGAAAGCCAACATTAAAGCACGCTTTCTCAAATCTTTTCCTATATTTTGTTGTACTCAGAACACCTGATTGTATTCAGTTTCAAGAAAAGTTACCAGCTTTCATTGGAGATTATTTCTTTAATTTAAAATAAACCTTTCCAGAAATGAAATCCAAACTGTGTCAACACTTTTCTAACTTCCTATGTCAGCTTTCTACGTGAGTGAGAGAATCTTTAAGTGTTTTGATCTCCTTAGACAAAAGACCCTGCATGAATCTGCATGATTATCATTAACACACCACTTACATGGTGCCTTTTAGTAAAAAAATTGGAAAAACTTTGCAAAGCTAAAGGAAGCCTCAGAGCACAAATACCACAGGTAGAAGGAGGAGCCAAAAGTCCCACACTCAGTGACAACTGCTAGGTTGTACTCAGCCATGTGATGGTTATAGTTGTGTCCACACCAGTCCACCGGCCACCTTCTCCTCTAACCACGAGTTCTGTTTCTCAGGTACATGTGGGAAGATGAGAACACACCAGAGTGAGTGCTTAAAGAGTTCATCAAATCATGGAATCGTAGAATAGTTTGGGTTGGAAAGGATCTTCAAAGCTCATCCAGTCCAGCCCCTCAGCAATGAGCAGGGACATCTGCAACTAGATCAGGTTGCTCAGAGCCCCATCCAGCCTGGCCTGGGATGTCTCCAGGAATGGGGCATCAACCACCTCTCTGGGCAACCTGATCCAGTATTTTACCACCCTCATTGTAAAAAATTTCTTCCTCTTGTCTAGCCTGAATCTTCCCTTTTTTAGTTTAAAACAATTGCCCTTCTCCTATCAATACCTAACCATTTAACTGTCTTCTGACAGACACGAATATCTTTTTTCCTTCATCCCTCCCTTTATTCTCACATCCTCAACCTGCCCAAATCACTTGGAAAGGGTCTTACAAAACCAATCTACAAAACCGAAGAATCATTTATGCACTGCTCCTTTTCCAAGACCATGAAGAAGTGAAAAAATAAGTTGAATTGACATACTGATGTGTGGCTTCTTTCCATACTCCTCCCATTCCTTACACAGATCTTCCAAAAGTGGCAGATGCACAAGTGCCATAATGCGACATGGGGATCTGCTCTGGGAAAGTTGTTTTATTTTTAAATGACTGAATACATCGGAGGGTAAAAGCTTGCCTACGCCACCAACACACGCTTCCATCTTAGTGTTATCTTGGGGCTTCTGCAGCTTATTTTATAAAAATATTTCAGTTTTCTGCCCGCCTGAGTTGTGCTTCCTCTCAGTGGCTGCTTTCCAGATATGAGCAGTCTCCCATGGTTCAGAGCCTAGAGGAAAATTATGGAAGCAGAACTTGGGAAGGCAAAATTTTAATTTCAAGTGGCCTGACAGAAGGGAGTTTAGAGCTTTCTCAGTTTGATAGCTTGAAAGATTGTCCCTTTTCTCTCCCCACCTCCAGCTGAAGAAACATGCTACAGAAGTTACACATAACAAAGTCAGAAAAACTAGCTATCAGATGTCAAATACACTAAATATCCACAGCAAGAGGAGGTTGCCCAGCTCCTCCAACTTTATGATGTACAGATAAGAACTAAACAGTTATCAGGAAGTTTTGCTGTTCTCCAGATCTGGTAACGTGGAAGCTAAATCCAGGTCTCCCAATTCCTTCTCCCCCCCACCCCAAAACAAAAAAAACCACAAACAGAAACAAGTATTCCTCCTTGGAGTTGCATGATTCAGCTCTAACCTCTGAGACGGCCATGAAGAGTTGATTGTTGTGTCTCATACAGGAGATTTGGAGAGCAAGGTAAGGATGACTCCTTAACTTCTCCAGGGGAAATCTAGAACCTCTCTACAGTTTATAAAATTGTTACATGAAGCCTCTGGTATCATCATTGCTTTCAGGGGTACCCTCTTTGTCACTACAAGACCACTCCAGCTCTAGAGAAACAATAATCTCTGAGCCCCAGTGCATTTCCATGGCTGCCCAGATGGCAGGGCATCAAGTCCTAAATAATGGCAGTCCACCTCACACCCAAATCTCTTTTGACTTATTTTCAAAGGACAAATTTTGGTTTCAGAACAGGGGCAGATTCTGTAATTATGTACATTTAAATATGAAGGAGGAATCAAGAGCAATTTTAAGTCCATGTAGATCTGGTCTTCTGCCAAAGTGCTTTATTCTATAATGAACTCTTCCTTTTAAGCCACTTTGCAGACACTTTGGTCTGAACCCAATATCAATAATATAGGTTAAATTTCACATGCTTAACAATATTTAACCCTGGGGCCTCTTCTTGGGCTGTTAAACACCAGTCAGTGCACCAGCCATGCTACTGGGATAGGAAGTGAAAACTGGGAATGCAGCCCATTGATGGGTAACCAAAAAGAGAAAGGAAAACCTTGACCTGTGCTGTACAAGTTCAGCATTGCAAACAGTAAAGCAGACCTTCTCTTTCAGGCTGTTTGTAGTCACATTTAAATAGTCAATAATTAATCTCTTACATTGAGAATGTTAAATGCAGAAAGCAGCAGAATGTAAATTGAAATGGCTAATCCTTTTTAGCATGACCCATTAACAACAAAATATTAAAGGTGAATGGGAGAATGAGAAGAGACTTCATGGGCGACTGCATTGGCCTTTTGCCTCTGAGGAAAGGTCTGTACTCAAAGCTTCATTAGGTTACAAGCATAAGTGGGTCACACAGGCCTAACAGACATTTGTCCATATCACAAAACCAGTGACAGCTGACAAGTACAACCTACAGCCTTAGATGAAGCTGAGGTTATGAGAGGACCCTGTTCAATTCTGTGCATCCCCAAGCTGTGTATAGTACTGAGCACACTGTTCTGCTTCTTTAGCTCTGCCTCTCACCTGCAAGGGAGTAGTAACTCCTGTGCATCACCATAGTCTGGAAAGATTAGCAAGTTAAACCAAATGCTTGGGGGTTGTCATTATGGGGGAAGGCAGAAGATATTAGAAGTGGAAAAGACACGATCTAAAATACTGGTGTCACTGTGGGTGAAAACTGGGATGTAGCAGCTGAGCTAGAGAGTAAAGCAGCAAGAGAGGATAGAGCTTAGGATACAGTTTTACACTTCTACTCTGTTTTCATTTTAAATGCTAACAGAAAAGATTAAAACCCTAGCAGAACAGTACACTGTCAGAGGCAAAGCAGCTTAACAAGTACTCCCTGTTGATTTGGGATGATGATCTCCGAACCCTTAAAACAAATTAAAAGATCAACTGTCCCATTTTAACCAGGATGCTGAAAGACTAGAGGACCAGCTCTGAAAATAGGCATTATAACATTTTGGTGCTTAAGCTTAACCTATTCAAACTGAACACTGACATCACTACAGATGTTCTCATTAGAGGTGCTAGAATAATATTTTCTATTGTTTGTTGAGATATTAAAGTTCTAAAGAAGCAGAGACTACTATCAGAGCATTATATCAGAACTGGGTCTGAGGGTTTTTTAGGGATTTAGGTGCATTCCTCTGGGATTCTGGTCATTCATCATCTCTCCAAGACAACTTATTTACTCCAAAATTTTGTTGGTTGTTCATGATTTGGGTACCTTCCACCACACTACCACTTTTACTTCCAAAATCTGTGCTCTGAAGCCATTTCATTCTAGGCAGTGCTCCAGAACATAGCATTTCTACTAGGAAATGATGACTGCAAACAAACAGCATCTACTTAGCAACAGAAAGAAAAAGAAAGACAAGTGGGTTTTCTTTTAGTTTTTATAAAAGACACAATAATCTCTCACCTGAAAAGTAGTATAAGAGCTTCTCATAAAACATCATAAAACAATACAGTCCTGTAAAACCAAACAACATGTCAAAGCCCTATTTATTCGTTTCATTAACCTGATCTAATCCCAAGAAGTTTCTAATGGAACATGCATTGAATTGATGAGTCTTCCTCCAGCCCCTTAACTTACCCAAAAGAGATGGAACAGATATAAATATATCTACACTTTACACTCAGTCTTAATTTGTTCAAAGCTTGGAAGAGCTTAAAAACCCACCAGTGTCTCATGGAAACCTGACAAATATTCTATTTAGAGAGACTTTGCTTATGTTCTTGTTTTTCCTGTTGTGTTCCCTTCCCTAGCGGCAAGGGCTCATTCACATTGGGGACACGAGAGTTTTATTGGGTGGCCCTGCCACCCAACACAAACCATTACCTTGTTAGTGCAGAACTGTGCCCCACAATTCTCAACTGTGGTATGAACAGACAAGTAAAATGCATCCCCCCTTTTCAAGACCTCCTTACCAACCAAAAAAGAAAATAAAAGAAAACAAAACAAAACTTGCAATTTTTTTCTGTAAGAGAAAGGTATTTATCAGATTTAAATAGTATGTTCTTGACTTCTGTACTGTTCATCAAAGCTTTCCCCTAGTTCTTTATGAACTCCAGATCAGAGCCCACCTCTCAGTAACTGGATTTTTTCAAAGGTTTTGCTGCATAAGGTTAGGCAGGAGGAAGCCAAGATGCGATCACTAGAAGAGAAGGGTCCATAGAGAGGAGAAGAATTCCTCAAATTTTAAGCAAGAATCTTTGTGATGCCAATGGCTTTTGGAAAATAAGTGGATGTATTTGATCCAACTAAACCTGAGAAGAACAGGCAAACATGCTGCACTTCATAGCTTCATCTCTACCAGAAAGCAAACGTTAGCAAGGGTGCTGCTCTGTGGAAGGCAGCAGGAGTATATAAGCAGATGGTGTTTGAGCATTTAACCACTGTCATCCAAGCATGACTTGGCAATGAATATACCAGAGACCTTGTTTACCCTAGAGCTTTGGACAGTGCAGCTGCTACTCCAGTTCTGGTAGAAATTTTCAAGCACAGGTATTCTTGGTGAGAGGCTAGGATCACTGCTCTAGATGGGCAAGAGGCACTGTCTCAAATTCAGTAGTGCACTCTGTACATAAGCTCTCTAGACATTCTCCATTGCTGATTTGAACACTGAATCCTAACCAGGATAGTTTATATGTACATCAGCATCTGAGGAATAAGAAATATTTGGCCTATACAAGCTCTGCCGGCCAGTACTTGAGGGGCTGACTATCTTCTCAGAAACCAGGGATGTGGATGTGTTTTTTATGCCCAGCTGTAAACTTCTTCCTACCTACACCCTCCTCACACATTTTTTCTCCATTAAATATCTGCATGAGGCTGAGAAGATGATCTTCAACAGAAACATATCTTTTCTTCTGTCATTGATGAAAAGAGACACAGATGTTTGGAGATGCTATTTACACGTATCTGAAGATGGGAAAAGAGAAGGATGGGCTATACAGGAATAGAAATTTGGTAAATAACCAATAACTCCACATTCTCAGGCAAGAATATTCATCTCTGAATGAACTTCCAATTATTTGGCCTAAGCCTATTTCAACAAACATCCTCCTTGGGCATAAAGACCAATAGGAACCTGATAGAACTCTTCTGAAGTTCTCTTTTGAAAAGCCCACACCCTGACCTCCAAAATCAGATCCCAGATAGCCCCTATTTCCTAAGCAGCCAACCAAATATAAACAAGTACAAAAACAAATCCAAATTGCCTTAACATCACACTGCCTGCAATGCTATGGTGAGGTGATCCCTCGCCTCCCATTACCCACCCCAATAATTCTTTTATATGGAGTGTGAAATAATTAGGAACAGCAAAAATAATTTAGGAAACAAGAAGAAACTAATTGTATAAGCTTGTTTGGGGAAAACACAAAGGACAAAAGCAAACCTGGTAGAGATGCTGACAGATACAGTACCGGTATATTAAAGCCCACACATGTATTAATAATAAGCTAACTAATGGTCCCTTGCACAATACACAATGAATTTACTACACAGCAGCCTGCTGCTGTGGTGCACTCTGGCTCCATACCACAGAGAAGATCATGGTTTGTGAAGCAGGAGAGTTTAATATTGTGTCCAGTCCGATGACTTTACACCGTGTTTAGGGAGAGACCAAGGTTTCAGAATGTAGCTCTGGGAACTCAAAAATCTCCAAGCCAGCAATGCTGATGATTATATTCTCTGGATCCAGGCAAGTCACAATCCACCTCAGTGCCCACCTCCCCAGAGTGTTAGATCTGCCTACCAATAAATGTCTTTACTCCGCACCAACACAACTCAAGCTTTTAACTAATGCTGTGGCTCAACCTTCAGGGACTAAACTCATCTTTCTGCTTCAAAATGCAAACCTTCTCAACAGAGCTAAAGGATGCTCCCTGTCAACAATACAAGTCAATACAAACATTTGTTCATACCTAAGTTCCTTTTTCTTTCCTCAGAGCATGCTGGCAAGACAAGAGGTTATTTTAGCTTGCTAAATGGGAAACCAAGGTATGGTAGGTATTAATTGGACAGCACACTGATTGTCACACAAAAGGCTGAGGTTGTGGGAAAGTGATTCTGTAACTATTGCATCCATTCCCCACCTTGACAGCTCAAAGGTCTTAAAAAACTAGGCAGAAAGATACGTAGGGTCAGATAGTTTGTCTCTGATTGATAAGCATGAAGCCTGCTTGACTGGACCAGCAAACCTTGACCTCTGGCAATGCAAGCTCCTCTTGACAGGAGGTCATCTGTAGGTCAGACCATATTTTGACTTCAAGACAGACATTTGCACTCCCTTTAACATTGTTTTGTAACATGCCTATGTGTGGCCAGAACAACCAGATGCAATATGTGGATTTGCAGGTGGGAACAGGGGTCTAAACTGATCACAATCATTCTGGAAGCTGCTGCACTCCAAGGTAAACACTATCCCATGAGCAGGCTTTCTTTAGACAGGTGAGCTGCAACAAAATAAAACAACAACAAAAAATCAAAACAAAAAAAAACCACAAACAA
Source organism: Streptopelia decaocto (assembly GCF_964273445.1). NCBI lineage: Eukaryota > Metazoa > Chordata > Aves > Columbiformes > Columbidae > Streptopelia > Streptopelia decaocto. The sequence continues at coordinate 74,661,577 of NC_138657.1, forward strand.
ACAAAACAAAACAAAGAAAACCACACACACATTAAAAAAAATAAACAAAAAACCAAAACCACAACAGAGACAGCAAGTGAGGAACTAGTTTCACAAAAAAAAAATCAACTTAAACAGCTAGCCTTTTAGGGGTCCAGTCCTATGCTCTTTAAACTCAGCCAGCTCTAAAGTTGACTGTCTATACAGCCCAGCCTAGATCTGCTTGCAGACTGTTTTCTCCAGCATCTGAACTTCACTGGCTGAGTTTACACTACATTCTGAGCTTTAGCTGTTAAAAAAGAGCCCTCTGTTCCTTGAGTCACCATCTCGAAGAAACTAGCCAAGTACACTTGATCGTCTAGAGTTACCTTTCCTGATCGTAAGCTTCCTAGCTCAATGCACTGGTTTAGAAACAACACACTGACATACTTTGAAAGCCTCTTTCAATTTTTCTGAAAGGCAGTCACTCAGGCATGCTACTCAGACTCACCTGAGCTGCCTACCCAAAACCCTTCCACCACTTCAGTGCCCTGCTGCTTCTTTCTCCATCATTCACCGCAGCTGCTGGGCAGCACTGTTGTTTGCCTACCCACCCACTGCACACCTCCCCAGCAGTCGCTGAATGTCAATGCCAAGGCTAAAGGTTTCCTCTGTGTGTATGCAGAGTTTTGCAAAGCACTTCAGGATCAAAGGTGCCAGTGGAACGCAAGCGTATTATAAAAGCCCAGAGTTTCCTCACAGCCAGCTTGTCAACTAATTACGGTTGTATGCTTTGCTGAGAAGCTCTGAAAGGTATCAAGAGCAAAACCCCATGGCATCATCTGACACTGACAATGCTGTAGCTGGGAGTGCTTCCATTTTTTATGTTTTCAGGACTGGCTTTGAACTGGGCATGAACTTGCACAGATATGTGCCTGATGCACAAGTCAAGTGCACCAGTGCAGTGATCCACCACACTTTCCATCACTTTACACTTAACTGCATGCCAAGCCTTCATAAATTACACTTGCTGCTTTCCAGTCTGCCCCTGATGAGAGCGCAGGTGACCTCAGTGTCACTCGTGCCAGTGGCGCAGAGCGCAGGCAGCAGCTTGGATGCAGGACTGCTCGGCAGAGCTTATCCTTCTGAAGGTAATCTGCAGCATGGATGGACTGACAGTGTAGACCTTAACAAGAGAACGCTGTGTCTGGTGTTACTTAGAAAGTCAGAAGCAGAACTTGGTCACATGAATCTCAGTGCACTATCTTAGACTGTAACACTGTCCTTCTCTTGTGAAAGGGCTGATATTTCAGTATTCCTTTGTTAATTCCTGCCTATTCTGACACACATAGATAACATCTTCAAGCAGGTGACTGCATGGGTTATTTGAGGAAATAAAACAAAGAGAGTCACATCTTCCAGCTTTTCATTCTAAGTGCTATAACAACACATCTCCATTTCTTTGTACTCTGTATAAGAAACATCAGGGGTTGAGGGTTTTTTTCCCTTCCCCACCTTCCTCACAATCACTTAAAAGGAGATTGTTCTGGGTTTTAACAGGTATTTTATGAAAGGAATTAAATAACCTGGTCTCCTGTAATAGTAGGGGGACAGACTCAGTGACCCAGGGAGTCCTTTCTAGGGCTTTGTCAGCCTATGACTAATGTCAATAAAAATGATTTCATTCCAGCTTTTATGTGTAGGCAGTAGAGCAAACATCAAATTAATGAGAACAAGAAGCTCACAAAAACTGGAGGGAGGGGGATGGAAGAGAACGACAAAGTACATGTGCAATGTTTGGTGCAGGGAAAGCAAGCGTTCAACTTGGACTAAAATATGACTTACAAGCCTGTTCATTTCCACTCTTACTCCCATGTACCTGAAGGGAATAGAATTTAAGTGTCCCAGCTCTGGTTTCCTAAGTGATTTGACAAATTGTTTTCTGTGCTGCTGCCACAGTCACCCAAAATAGGTAAAATATTTCATTTCAGAAAGGAAAACATTTACATGAGGACTTGACCTTTAACTCAATGTCAGAAGCTCCCCAGGTGGGAGTCAAGACTGATGGGAGCTTCAGCAGAGTCTAGAAACCTCCTGGAGTAATTACTGTCTCCATGGCAACAAAACACTGACATGGGAACATGAGGGGAAGGAAGAAGGAGGTTATGGACCTAAAACACACATGAGTTCCCACCTACATACAACTTCCAGCCATTAAGGAGGCCTGGGTCACTCTCCTGGAGTCACAAGACCTTGGACAGCCCTTGGCTTCTCCTTTGGCTGAATGGGGTATCTAGCATGAGCGCACCTTTGGAGTACCAGGTTGCGAGTCACGACTCCAGGAGAGAAACAGGATGAGAACGCTCTCCACCCCTGCTCATTGCTCAGCTTTCTGACGAAGCCTTCAAACAAAGAGTAAAGAGGGACAAATGCAGAGAAGATACTACCACATCTAGAAACATCAGTTCACCTGCAAGTGGAGTTATAAAGCAGCCAGAAGGCTGGGGACAAAGAAGTACAAGTTTTTAATTAGAACTACTCAAAAGCATTCAATTTAGAGGAGAGGGAGGGAGAAAAACAAACAAACAAAACACAAAACAAACAAACAAACAAACAAAAAATAGTAGTGTTGGCCTGCTCTCAACACCATTCTGTCCAGGAATTTCCACAGGATATAGGGGATTTAACAAGTCACCAAGACAGAATGCAAAACTAAACCCTCTCAAAACCAAAGTACTCATGCTGATGACCATGTTCACAGAATCACAGAATCCTTGAAGTGGGAAGGGACCTCTGGAGGTCATCTTTTCAAGGATGAGCAACATCTTCCCTCTCTTTCACTTGTAACAATTCATTCAAAAAGTGGACAGTTGATGTAGGGTTTACTCTAAGCCCAAAGACATCCTCCATTTAGGAAAATCCCATCTGCCACAGAAGCAGTGCTATGTTCAGTTCCAATGTGACACTGTGTACTAAAGTCGCTTAACGCGAATTCCTTGCTAATGACTGGAAGTGCTTTGAGGGAGTAAGGAAAGTGGAGGGGGAGGAACAAGAATTTTTATTTCTGATTTTAGTTCAGAGAAGCATCTTGGTGCTAAGCAACAAATGTTTCCTCCTCTTCCATTCAAGGTTTGTCTTTTAAGCCATTTTCTCCTCTTTACTTCCTTCTCTTCTTTCCCTTCCTCCCTCCATTTACTTACAAAAGCTGTTCCATTCAGTTTAATTGGAACAGATGGAAATACAGAAAGTTCCTTTTAAAAATATAAATAAATTATATACACACACTTATATTATGATCCAGAGAGGGGAAAAAACATCAAAATCTCTGAGAGTAGAGAATATGAAGAGCTAGTACTCATTGTTCTGATGCTGAACTCTAATTTTAGATGTGTTTACAAATGTGTGCCTCAAAAAAAATACAGAAAGTGCTGCTCCATAATATATCTTTTTTGCTTCTCTTGCAGCTAATGCTTTTTGCTAGGAGCTAGCAGTTGAAATCTTCATGCAAAGCAATTCTATCCCTCAGAAATAGGGAAAAAGTGGTCTACAAAGTTCACCAAGCACTTCTCTCCACACACACACACCTTCCCTCTCCACATATACAACTTCTTTCATTTTCCCACCACCCTCTTCTTTTGACCCTTGTACATTTAACTTTTTCTGCAATTATACATTTTGCATCTGAATTTAGTGCTTCTGACAAGTGACAACTACTGGATTGACACCCTGAGAGAATGACATCCTGTTTATCCAGAAAAGGAGTAGAGGAAAACATAGCTCTCTACCTACTGTATTAATCCTTCTATGTTCCTGGAAAGGATTTTTTAATGGGTAATTCTCAATGCACTAAAGGAGGTCTGTATCTTTATTCCATTTGCCAAGGAGACAACAGAGCCTTAGAAGAATACGAAATTACTTGCCCAAGGTCAACCAAGAGAGGTGTAGCAAAGCTGCATATGCAATCCACCTCCCTCAGGTTCAGTCCTCTGTTCAACTCACCCACCCGACCCTCCATTGTAGAAGGTAACATACTTCCTTCAGCTCTTAACCCAGCCAAAGTGCATTTTGAGGTCAGATGAGCACACCCCAGACCACGTAAACCGTAGAAACCACTGGAGCTGTCAAAGGCTTCTTCATGGTGTCCCTCTGCTCACCATAAATACACCCACTCATTTCCCATAGGCTATTAAGGCAGCAATTAATATTATTACTGCCACTGTGAATAACCTCAGTTTTATACATTGCTTCTTCTTCAGGCATGACGAAGATCAAATTTGCAGCCAAAATAAAAGTCTGAAAAGTCTACTTGCATCTTTCCTCCCAGCACCACTGAAGACCTCTGAGCAGGAACATAACACTCGAGAGATGTTACCAGGCTGTCAAGGGACCGAAAACAAGAGCAGAAGGCTGTATTTCTTTCACATTGAGAAGTTCAGATGAGTTAAATTTAATTTACTATTTAATTCAATGGTAAGAACATTACAATTAGCAATGTCCTCTATTTATCAGCCCTGTTGACTACCACAGCTCTTTGTTCATATCATATAACCACAGCTAAAACCTCACAGTATTGTTGAGAAAGCAGAAGGATGACAAGTGGGTAGGGGGGAAGTTAAGGTCTAGTCTTGTTTGATATGTTTTGTTCACTTGAAGATATCTGATTACTTTTACCTGCACTGCTCCTCAAAAGGAACATTAGATTTCCCATGATCTGCAACTGAGTTAGAAGCTGCTAGAAATATACACTTAATATAGGTGAAAAGAAAGAAAAAGGCTGAGCTTTCTTTTGTTATTAACACTCAGTAAACATTTTTCTAACCACAAATCTCTAAAAAGAACAAAAGATTTGAGGTGTAAACTAGCCAAGGGGAATACCAACAGCTCAGGCTAACAAGACTCATAGGCTGAACCTTGAGTCTTCTGCAGATGACCTAGACAGTGCCCAGATGGATCTCTGCCTCACCCTTGAATCTTACACTGTCACGGAAGGCCAAGATTTTTACTAGAACTTTGCTGGCGAAGGATCAGAATTGCTCTGGATGAGCAAGGAAGCAAAGGTGCATGGATCTTCTGAGGATGCAGAGTGGAGAAAGACAGACAGTGAACAAGTATATGTTGGATGCACCCAAGCAGAAAGGTCAGATTCCACCATTCCACTACACTACACATCACTCCCTGTCTCCCAAAAAACAACTTTCTCCCCTTGCCTCTCAAGCAGGATATTTCAGCCTCTGCTGTAGAAAACAGTACAAATAAGACAAAATACTCACAGCGTAACTGATGTCTCCCAACCCTTCAAGTACTTTATAAGAAAGTTTGAAATATTTGTACCAATTCTAGACCTCTTCCTTGGGCTTATTGTCACTTTCTGTGAGCTTGCATCATTCGGTAATTTCCTAGTTAACGGAGGTGAGGGGAAACAACGTAAATTTGCATCCCCTTGATGCCATCTTAAACCAATCCTCTTCATTCTCAAATCCGTGCCAATCAGTCATTGCACAAGATCAACACCATGCTGCCTGCTGATGTGGAAGATGTGGGTTCAATTCCCATCTTCACCACAACCATCCTAGGTGGCAGGTTGGTTTTATTTTCCCTCTATAAAACAAACATTGCATTTCATCACCCCACAGGGACTTCGGGGGAATAAAACCCCAGTGATGTTTCAGCGCTTCAGATTCAAAGCTGATAGAAATTTTCTATTAGAAATACTTTGGAACTGGGAGAAGGGAGCTTTTTTGCCCCCCAACGTCACAAAATCCTCCACACACTCATTTCTAAGGTTGCTGTGAGACGGAAGTAAATGTTCGATCAGAAGTTTCAGGCAAAAAAAAACATTATCACCCAACTGTCTCACTCCAAGCAAATTTATTCAACAAAAAAGACCATGAGGCATTTGAAGAGATACATACTAACACCTTTTTTAATAGAAAAACAGTATATTTTGGTCCATTCCCTAGGTCAAAGCCTCACTCTCTTTAGAGATATCTCAAGAACAGTATTCTTTTTCCACTCTGCTCACAAACAGCACTGAGAAAGGGGTGGAGACCAGAAAACTTTTTCTCTAAACAGGCAGGGCCCATGAAACCAGGAGTTACGAGGTTCGAGGTGAACAACTATTAGAGACAGAAAGGAGAGTAATTTCATACAAAGACAGATCATTCTAACCAGACAATTTAAATATGTGTTTTGTCTTTTTTTCTCTATTGGTAATGAACATAAATCACAAAGGTAACAAAATCCTCGACACTCCCCCTCCCCCTCAATTACCTGCCCAGGAGCTCTAAGAGAACAGAAAGCATGAAAGAAATTTTGGCATGCTTTAGTTTGGACCATCAGGCAGCAGTTTGTACTGATAGATGTATTTTTGAGAGCATACAGCTGCCTTATTCACTAATTAAGGCTTCTGAGAGTGTAATGAAAAACTGTGTGATTTCAGTGCATGGCAAACGGCCAGCACAATTTGTTCCAGATACACAAAAGAGATTTGAGTTGCAGATTATCTGGGTAGGGTGAGTTTCATGCAGGTGTGCAGCAAAGGCAAGGGAAAGAAGGCTAGTATCGTATTCCCAGCACACTTGCAAATCCTACCACTGGAATTTCTTCCAGAGTCAAAACTCCACAAAGCATCGGTGACATTTAACACTCGTTCCAGTGTAACAACTCTTACCTGAGTGGCAGGTATGCCATACGTACCTGATAACACTAGAGGGAGCGTGTCGAAGAGGAGGAGGAAGAGCAGTTACATTTTTGTTGAAAGCAGTAAATTTGCAAGCTAGTGTAACTTCTATAATATGGAAAAAAACCCATAAGGACAGGATTCTTGCTTTCCACCCCATCTCTTGATGTGTCTTAGTTGGTGTGGAAGTCTCCACCTATTAAACATATTTTGTTATTGCTACCAATGAGAAAAGTCTCTTCCACATTGTGTAAGGGGACATCCATACAATAGTTCAGGCTTACCTGAAATTGAGCAATGCTCATGCAACACAATTCAGATGAAACAGTCTCCAAACAACAGCTGGTGTATGAACACATCCCTGAACAAAGTTGGCATTTCAGCAGTCAAAACGATGGAACCTGGGCAAGATGCCAATACCAGGAACCCCAAGAATTGCTGACAGGCTAAAAAAGCACCAACTTCACAATAGCGTCTATCCCAGAACATCATCGCAGTATATCACCCTGACCACACTGGCAGCAGCCCTGAGCTAGCAGAGAGTGTGAAAGATGCATGCTATCAAATTTACATACATCAAGCAGACAACAATATGACCAAATTAAAAAGCTACTAATACATAGCAATCTGCCAAATTGAAATTCTGGACTTTTTGGATATCCAACTCCATGCCTGTATCTATTATGCTATGAACATAATCTCTCTGACTGTCAGCAGCTGGAACGTGCAAGGTTTTTTTTTGGAAGAAGGCCTCACTCTTTATCCCAGTGCTCCATAAATAGCACTTTTCCCACCAGTTTCTCTGCACTATAATCCAGATTATATCCCAAACCTTCAGTCAGAAGGCATCAGCTTTCAGATGTTAAGGAGAATACTGATCCATGGAGAGAAAACATGTCAGAGAACCAGATCCTTCTCACTGATGGAAATAAGCACATTTTTGGAGATAAACCTCAGCTTCAGGCACAGTTTTGACAGTCTGATTAGTACAAGGAAATGTCGTCACTAAGTACATGAAGGATCTTTAAGGGAAGGCATTCTCAATAGTAGAAGGAATAGGCAACTTCTTACAGATTCATTTAAGTTTAGCAAAGGCCAACAGGGCTGCCACAATCTACATTTGTAGTTATACAGTTTTAAAGCTCTTTGGGAAACATTGGGGTTTTTAGAAATGATGTACTTAGTAAAAATAAATTGTTAACAAGATTTTTTTTTTTTAGTGAGTTTTAAAGACAATGGCATTGTCAAATATTTGACACCCACATTTAAACATTTTAAGTTCCATTTAAAGGCACCCTTCACCTTTAACACAGCTGCAGGGGATAACTAAGTTTCTTTGGTAAGTTCTTTTATTATTTCTAAAACATGACATGATTTCTGTCCAGTTCCAAAAATTTTGTTTTGTTTAGTTGCCTTTCAAACTGATTATTTATTACTTAACAAAGAAAATCTCATTAGAACTTGCAATGAATTTGTCTCCTACTTCTTTTTTTCTCCTCAGAATAAAATTTACTATTTTTCTGCCTGCCCTAGCTCACAGTGAAATCAGTAAGCTGTCCTATGCCTCAGCAAATCATGGCAATTAGCACCAAACACCATCACAGCACAAACATTTCTAAGGACTGTCCAGCAAACACATCCAGAGAAAATATTCAGAACACATGTATCAAGAAGCTCTTAAAACACCAGTCATGGAAAACCTAATTAATCTGATTCAAAACAAACACTGTGGCCAAATGCTAAATGACATTAACCAGGCTGTAAAAGACTTCTGCAAGAACAAAGTGAATCTTTGACATGGTCAGTGAAGCAGTACTGCAATTCAGAAAGGGAGGGAGGTTTGGGGGATGGATTGGTGCAAATCATAGTGTACTCAGAGTAAAACAAGCAGGAGAGAAGCTCCTGTTTAAAACACAGAGCTCCATGTGGCCCTAGCCTAGGTATATCTTACCATGACACATTATTGGAACTAGAAATCAATGTTCCCACTAAAACATTGCCATGATTTTTCAGAAACACAGAACACAGAGAGGCCCCCATTGATTTCAGTGTGTATTTGGTATCTCCGAAAGCCTGGCCCCACACTTAGGTGCCTGTATATAGCCTTAAAATAATAACTTTAGGTACCTGTTCAAAAATAAGTTACAGAAATCTCAACTTTCATTCCTGAAAGTACTGTTTTTGAGAAAAAAAAAGTGAAGCCCACAGTGGGGCAAAGCATTGCCTCTGGCATTCCATGTCCTTTTTCCCTCCACAGAACAGTAGCATTCAATGTGTTGCTGTGACTGTAAAAACCCTGCAGGAAGATACCATAGGCCTACATGTGTTCTGGTTGAACCAGTGCCTCGTGGTTTTAAAGTATGTGGAAATAAAGATCCCTGCCTGGATTACTAAAAAAATAAGTCAATATTTTGAGGATGGTCAACACAAGTCTTCAGTCCTTTATTCTGGTAGGCCACATGGCCCTAGCTACTAGCTAAGGAACAGTGCCCCAACATGGTTAAAAAGCTGCTATGCTCCAGAACTGGTAAATTTCACTTCTTAAAAACAAACAAACAAACAAACAAACAAACAAACAAAAAATAACAAAACAAAACAAAAAAACAAAAAACAAAACCAAAAAATCCAGTTTATAGTGAGAATGACAGGTCACTTTAAAAAACATCAGAAAAGAATATAGCACTGGTAGCTTTACATGATTTAAAGATGCTAACTAGTGATTTTACCAGCCTGCACAGCTTCTGTAGTATGTTAGGTCCTTCAAAAAGTTTATGACATAGCCTGTTTTTAAGCATGATAATATATGAGGATATTACTTCTGAACAACTACCGTGCTTCATTTGACAGAACAGGTCATAATGAGCCTTCACTTTACACCTTTGAAGCTTTGAATCAAGGGTAGGATTTTTGTCCATTTCTGTACTCAAGCTGCTAAAATTGAGTTCTTCTATTACTCCTCAACACAGAGCCTGCATTTTTATTTTTCACAGCCTTAAATAAAGTGAATACTCTTAAATCAGGGACATATGTTGTTCTAACACCTAATATTAAGTTGTTACAACACTGAAGTATGAAAGGATCAAATATACTGCTGTAGTTACCACAATGATGAACTAAGGGTTTACACAAGTCCAGTTTTCTTCAGTAAATGTTTTTTTCATTACCAAACTTGGCAAAGGAAAAGAGCACCAAACATACTGCCTTTCCCAACATCACTTCTGGGTGTCGGAGAGCATTTGCCATTCACCAATATGGTTTTAGTTTTTACTTGACTAGAACAGACCTGGAGACAGAGATTCCTCCCACCTCACTTCAGGTATATGGCTGAGGCTCTCAGAAAAGAGTGTGATGGCCCAAAGATATTTATGAAGACGGAGAATGCAGAGAGAGGGGCCCCAGGGGAGGCTGTTTACAACCACAGCCCACTGGATCAGGCCCAATGTCCATTTCTCTCAGTATCCTGCCTCTGGCAGTGGTCAGTAATGGCTATTAAGTGAAAAAGCATAAGAACAGGACAAATATGTATGCTCTTTTCCTAGTATACTCCCTTAACATCTGCTATGTGCATCTCAAATACTTGCTGAACCCAGGTAGCTGAACCTTAGACTAAAAAACACTTGAATGGAGCTATTTGAACATTTGCCTAGTCATTTTGAGTTGGGGAACTTCCGCCAGCCCCATCATGCTGCAAATAGCTCATCAGTGCACAGGCAATGATGTAGAAACCACTGCCATAATATCACTGCTTCAAAATCTTAGGAGGATGCTCTTATCCCATTGCAAGATACAAGTAGGCATCAGTAAAAACATTCAGGGGAACTGCAGCATCTGGAAGTAGGGGTAGCAATGCCACAGAACCAAGATCAAGTTACTTTTCAAGCATCCAGGTAGCCTAATAAAGCAGAAGTGCTATGGTCACTTCTAGTAAGAGGAGCCACCAGCATTAGTCTCGTTTTGCTGGAGGGGTGATGACAGAGTGTCTTTCTTCAAGTTGCAGAAGAGTTAGGAAACAATGAGACCCCTGACCCTCAGCTGAGCTGTGTAATTCCCAGTCCAGGCATCTTCTGTCAGATCTACAGCAACTATTTATCAAAAGAAGCAAAGACACTGCTGCACAATGGAAAGGTTTCTGTCGGGCTTCCTGGGAAACACTTGGATAATGAAGTGCTATTTTCAAAGGGGGTTTCTAATCAATATATTCAGCTTTATAAACTCATAAAGCCAGCTTAAAAGCCCCAAAGTATTATAGGGTGTAAAAAACCAACAAACAAACAAAACACACCACACACACCATGGAAGACTTTCAGAAAAAGTTGTTTGACAAATTGTTTTTCCACACTCTTTCAGCTAGCAGCAAGCACACAGTTGTACCACTCTTAAAAAAGCTTGTATTGAGTCAGCTGGACATCTCTATATCTCCATTTGCTGCCTACAGTTCCCACCATCCCATGTAAAACACTTTCAGGTTCTACCGCTGTTTGCTCCCAAACTCATACACCAATCCAATAATCAGGTATCATGTTATCTGTTTAGCCTGTCCAGTCAATATTTTGCTATTTAAGTTGCTTTATCACCAAGATATATTTGGTACAACATCCACAGGGATTGTATTGCAAAACACTTAATTGTTTGCTACCAAAATGTGGGGCTATTCAATCGGCTCCACACTAGTCAGCAAGAGGCCTCAAAACATGACCCAATCTCACCCCACATCTGCATTGCTTACCTGAACAGCTTTAGGGACAGTACCTGATCTGTGTCTTCTGAATTCCAGTACTGGGTGCAACAATAGTGGACTGCAGAAAACCGAGTACTTGTACAATGGGGGTCGGAAATAGTTTTTTAAATTAGCTCTAAGTTAGCAGTGTCCAGATGAAAAAAGGGAAAATGCCTGGAGTCACGGGACTACCTCTGCATCGATCTGCTAGCCAGGCCCAGATTTGAGGGAAAACATTATTATCTTCTGCTTTACTTGAGTTGCTTATTACCACGTTCCTTCAAAGCCTCCCAGAGAGAGAGAAAAACATCTCCCACTATCAGGCTCCACCAAGGTTACATGGTTGCTGGGAGACTCACAGTTGCAGATACCTACTACAGAGAGGTAAAAAGACAAATCTATTCTGCATGTGCGACCGAGGTTTGTGCCTCAGCCACTTCCAGCTTGCTGCTGGCAGCCTGGATATTACCTCTAAGATAAATTAATAAGAGTTTAGGTCTTATTGGATTACTGTTTATTGAACTTTATAAATTCCAATTAACAGACCCCTGAGCAATAAGAGACATGTAGTGTACTCTTCATTTTATAGTGCAATTATTACTGAGTTTATCCTCAGCTGAACAAGAGGTATTAACGGATAAAACATGGGAAAGAAGACATACTAATAGATAAAAGCAGATATTGGAGACAAGGAGATAAACAGATACAACTAGGAGAAAATGCACAAGGCAAGAAAGAGCACACGTGCTTGGCTGATTAGGTTATTTCATTGCTTATACTACTATGCAGGAGGCCTACAGGAAATAGATGAGACAGTTACACAGATGAGTAAGTGTCCTAAATACGCAAGCAGGAGAAAAGAGGTAGGGAGGGGGAAGGGAAAAAGAAAGAAGAGGTAAACAGCAGTCAAAATAGGACAGAATTTGGAATTTATTGTTTTCACAGTTGCTCTAGAGGCATGAACACATTGAGAAAGGTCCCCCTATTCAGCATTTTGCTAACATGCTTAGAAGATTGTACTAGTGAAGTTTTGGTACTATTTAAAAGAAGGAAACATGCTCAGGGTGTTCATCCATCAACTGATTTATACAAACAAGATGCAATGCAATCTCTCAATTACCACCTCAATATCAGACAAAAACCAAGATACTAACACAAGATCTCTGGAAATTAAGCGCCATTAAAAGACACAACGAGAGGAAGGTGTTTTTAAAGCCCTGCTGCTGCAGTTTTTAGGCCATCCTTGCTCCCTCCTCATTCCCACGTGCCTTTTTTTTTTTTGAGTTATTGAGCCTATGTATGCTGTCTTTTTCATAGTATCACGGTTTAACCCAAGTTAGCAATCACCACAATAGCTGCTTGCTCACTTTCTGTCTTTCCATCCCCGGCAAAGAGGGAAGAGAATCAAAATGGAAGTGAGAAACTTGTGGCTTGAGATAAACACATTTTAATAAAACAACAAGGTAATACTAAAATGCCCATAATAATAATGTATTTAAAAATGGGAAATAGAATATAAGAGATACTCAAATGCAATTCCTCATGAACTCTATTCGTGCCACGCAGCTAGTCCCAGGAAGAGGGAGAACATGCTGGTCCTGAACAGCCAGTCCCAGGGAGAGAGAGAAAAAGCTGAAAGGGCTGAAAGGCCCAGAGCCCAACTACAAAACGGCAGAATGGCAAAAGGCTGAACTAAAAGAACTCCTGAACAGACCACAACCAAAATGAAGCAGAACTGGAATGGGTCTCTGTCCTCTGTCCGTAGCCAGAAAATTCAGCTTCCCTTAAATATGAAGCCTGATGCTAATGATATGGAATATTCTTTCTGATCAGTCTGGATGTCAGTCACTGCCTGTCCCATCCATTCCCCCTTTTCTCACTGCCTCACACCTGTGGGCAGAGTGGTCAGAAAGACTTTAGCTCTGAAACAAAAACCAGATAAATATAAGTTCTAACATTCTCTTTTTTACATCTCAAAGACAATGGAAAGTTACTTGAAGGAAAACATTAACTCTGTCCTGGGGTGTTATCTTCTTGTTCTCAAACTAAACCCAAACAATGACTGTGCTAACTATGAAAAATAAAGTTTTCTAACTGCATGAAGACAATTAACTCACTTTTGGTCAAATCAGCACACAAAGGTAAGAGGAAGATGTATGTGTATAAACTCCAGAAGTAACTAACTACAACTGACCCAGTCTTCATTGCAAGGGTTTCCTGGTACTTTCATGTGCTAAATTTGAGAGCTCCCCTACCTGTCTGCTGCAGGTATTATGAAGTCCAAAAATGAAAGCAAATCACATTGTCTTCATTTCATGCTTGAACTTTCCCATTATGATTTGCCACTGGTAGGAACACTAGTGTGGTAGTTTCCAGTTCCTTCTCTGTGATTCCATGATGGTGTCATAGCCCAAATGTCCTCTACAAATTTAGATGTCCCTAAGGTAACGTAAAAGGTGGGTGGTGGGTGTTTTACTTCCTAAAGTCCTGAATGCTGTTAGTTACTTAATTGAAAACAAGGATAAAAACAAAAGGTAATTTCTAATGTTGAACAGTTTCTTCTTGTCCCCAGCAACATTAAAACAAGGTGAAAACATGGTTCCCTTGGCAGAGTTAACACACTCCTCCCTGTGAACCGATGTCCCGGAAGATGAGGGCCAGGGAGATGATCAGACATCCTATGCAATCACTAGCAAGTTAAAATAAGATCAAGCGGTTACACCTAAATGTTGTGCATACTTGCACAGATAGCTATGTCCCAGAACAGTTATAGTCTGAACACAAGGCTTGCAAAGAAAGGACAGGATGGCAGAGTTTCACACAAGGAGGAACACCATTGTTATGGTATTCAACTTCTACCACATCTGTGTTGGAGCTTGAAACTGATGCTAGAACTGTTCATCCACAAATTATTTATTCTAGTTACAGAAGAGTTTCAGGGGAGAACTTGCAATGATTTTGTTCTGCCTCCCTGCTCAAAGGACAATAGATTTAGTTGTTGCAACCTGGTCCATGTTTTATCTTCTCCTAAGGTTCCCGAATGTGAACTCTACTGGAGCTGCTGGTGTCAACTGCAGTAGGTAACAGACCACAAGAAATACCTCACACACTAGTAAGAGATACAGACCTTGGTTATCCTCTTTGAATACTATCTAGCAACTTCTGTCCATGCAAAGGAGGTGAGAGAGATTGATTTGGTATTGCCTTGAATAATGAACCTTTTTTAACATGAGGAACAAGATATGAAAAAAAGACAAGGCCTACCTATAACTGTTTTTTAAAGCTTTCCTCCATCATCAGGATGATTTTTCATAATACAGCAATGATCAAGTTGAAGAAACTTGGTAGCCTCGGCCCTCTTTTTCCAGCTCTCACCCCTGCAGCTACCTCTAGCCATACCAATCACAGTTGCTGCTTACAATTCTCAACTACTTTCCTGTGTTCTCTTCCCTTCAGAAACCTGAAAGATACAATGTCCATTCCTTTTAAAGCCATTAAGTAGCCAGTGGAAGCAAATTATTTCTCCACGAGTAAGTCTTTTTGACAAAATACAATCTGCCTACGCAAACACTGACACAATACAGCACCATCAGCAAAGCTGCAAACTCTCCTCCAGGTTAGAGTTTGCACAACATCTCAACAGTTACATGAAAGACAGCAAACAAGCCCCAGGTCAGTGAGAGTTAATCTATTCCAGGAACTTAACCTGTCTAAGAAACTATTTCAAGCTAGTAATTTCCAACCCCCTGCCTATACCTGGTACCACTTCCCAAGCCCCCCAATTCTGCAATAGATCATACAGAATGGACTACATTAATTTTCTATTAACTATATCAACTTGAGTGACATGTCCTTAAGGGTTAGGTGATTGATATCCACAATGAAGTCTTATAATCTAAAATCATATTAATATTAAAGATTTTCTGTCCTTTATGTGCATCATTAAATTCTGAGTATAAGGTGAAATTGACAACATACATTTTGACAGCTTATCTATAATAAATATGCAAATCTTGATACCAGCATGTCATCACAGACTTTGCTGCTCCTTGAAATATCAGAGAGATCCTTTCTTTATATGACATTTACAGTGAAAGATCAGATATAAAGCATTTTGTATGACTGAGATTTTCATTGGTTTAGTCTTCAAGCACAATGATAGGAGCTTCATATTCCATTGGCACCAGCAGCACCCCTCCTCCTCTCTACTGTTCACATCATGGTAGGGAAAAAAAGATGAAGTTTTTCCACTATTTTTTTCCCCTTCTTGCAGCAAATGAATTTTAAAATAAACACACTATCTGAAAGCATCTCAGCAACATCTTCACTTGGAGTCACATATATTACCAGAGGACATGGTTCAACACAGTAAAATTTACGTTAGCCCAAGAGAAGAATTCAATGAGTTAATAGACAGGATGCCAGCTGTCACTACCTGTGAGGGAACCTCAGTCCTGTACAGTTCCACCCCACTCAGACAGGCAGCACTGGGAGTTTAGAAGCCCAGCCCTCATGGAAGCAGTATTTTGGAGCAGTACCATGCCTGTTCCTGACCAAAACACACAATGCCAGTCACACAATGCCAACCCACAGATACCCAACTCCAACACATAACTTGGTACACAGCATCTCATGCTTCTCTGATCACGGAAGTTCAGAAGTCCAGCAACATGATCTTTCTTCATTTCCACTCTGTTGCTTGCTAGGGCTCTGCACATGCAGTGTGAGGCAATGCCAGTTCTGGGCTGCAAGAAAACACTTGCAGTGAAGAGATCCAACCCAGCTGTCCTGTGCCGACTTTAATGCATTTTGCAGTCTTCAGCCCTTTTCTACCTCCACTCTCCTTATCAGAGGCTGCTGCCAAACAACAGTGTAAGGAAAAGTGGGTTTTATTTTATGTGAAATTGCTGTGACTAGCACAACAAACATCTAATTTTGATTGGGAATTTGAAGCATAACTAATTCAAACAACTAATCGCAATTTTTACACTACCTTGAGAGAGGATGCTTACATGTCCATGTGCACATACAACTGCTGTCATTATCTCCTTCTAAATTAGTCCTTGCATCTTCTTGTCAGTAGAAAAGAGAATTGAAGGAAAATATAAAGAGATTTTCAATGAGGACAATAATTCATGAGAAAACAACCCGAGGCTATGAAATTTATTGTTTCAAGGTCTATTATAACTGTTTATTCCTGACAAGGGCAGGGCACAGGTAGAACTGGAACAAAAAGATCAAGAAACATCTTGATCTTTACTTCTGTTATCTTCTGGACAAAATCTGGCACTGGCCATGAAGTGTAGGATATAAACGGGGCAACATGAAAGCCTGAAGTGACCAAAAAGGGCTTCACCGTAGAGTCCATATGTGTATATGGACAGTTGAGCTGAACAGAAGGTAATAATGCAAGGTAGCTCACCCTACATATATTGAAGGATTAAACGCTGAACCTATAGCAAAAGTATGAACCCCATCAGTTTGCACAGAATAACCACCTTCATCCTCAGGGAAGACAAAATATTTTTTTATTTGTTCAGGTGTTAAAACCTTCAGGGACTTTTATTCCCTAAAAAAAAAAAAAAAAAGGAGTAGGAGTTGTCCAGGAAAGACCAGTCCCTTTTTCCATAGATTTTTCAGTGCTGTTGCCTTGTAGATACTGCTATTTGACTTTCACTAAAGTCACAGGAGCCTGTATTTAACAGACATCTAGGCTTACTTAACAACATCTTCCCTGGACAGCCTTGCATGGAGTGTTTTACTGCTTTAAAAAGCTCAGTTTCCCAGTATGGCCAAATTACTTGGAACCTGTAAGGGGAATCCTGCTCCTGGAGAAGCAAATCTGTGTCAAATAGGTCATCTCCCAACTCATCCTGTCAGCAGCCAGCATCTGCTCTCAGCTACACTGCACAGCAGCTGCACGCCACGAGATGTGTTTGAGGGCTGCCACTTTGCCTGCCATCTAAGAACCAAAGCAGGAACTTCCTAGGTTAGGAGATGAAACTCCAAAGCCCGAGCTACATAGAAAGTGAGCTCTTTGAGAAGATCTGCAATTTCTGCAAACTACAGAGGCACCTATCAACAGGACAGACCCCAAGACAGGTTGTGTCTTCAGAGAAGGAGAGGGCTAATAAAAGAGTTTTTTTTATTTCTTCTTCCCCTGCACCATTCTCACAATTAACACTCAGCTCTTGCATTGCACTCATCTCTGGCTAATCCTCCCCTGCTTTATTTTTTATTTGTGTTGACTTGACATGCCTTAATCCCTGAGTCAGCTCCTATTTCTTGTTAAACCAAAGGTAAATTATACCAAGCCTACCCAGCAATGTTAAAGCCAGCAGGATTTATAATGCAAAGCACCTGCTAAAAATACCCAAGCGAGCATACCAACTGCAAGAGCTCTCCACAGTGCCGGAGACAAACATGTCACACCCAGAAGATACAAAGCAAGACAGGAGTAAAGCAATGCAGCTTACAAGAGAACACGGCCTCTATCTTGTACCCAGAGCCTAACAAAGGAGAAGACAGAGACAGGAGAACTTCCCTCTTTGCCT
Source organism: Streptopelia decaocto (assembly GCF_964273445.1). Lineage (NCBI taxonomy): Eukaryota > Metazoa > Chordata > Aves > Columbiformes > Columbidae > Streptopelia > Streptopelia decaocto. The sequence goes on from NC_138657.1 coordinate 74,679,485, forward strand.
ATGCTAATGAAATGATTTTTCATACTCCCTTCCCCTGGCACCATGGTTGTGCCACCTCTCACGTGAGCATCCCCCGCGTCACTCACTAGACTATGCCTGTGCAATCCCTTGGAGCAGGAGATGTGCTCGCTTGCTGTCACGCACGTATTCCTCCTCACTTGCAGGGACTCCGTACAGAAGCAGTTTGTCTCACCCAGGCCACTGCCTCTGTGTCCTCCCTCACTCTCAGTCCGCACACACTCCATCAGTACCTAACTCTCCTACTCTATTTTTGCCTCTCTCCCTGTTTGTGTCACCAACTTAGTGTCCAACATCCTGCCTGACTCTGCCAATCACACTTGCACACACTGATGTGTTCCCCCTGTGTCCCCAAATTTGTGTGCAATGTGTGCATCCTCTCCCCTCCTCCTGACATCAGCCTCTCTTCCAAGCTGACAAGAGCCAAGCAGGAAGACATTAATTTTGGGGAAATTTTTTTTGTGTTTTCTTGGGTTTTTTCCTTTCCTTTTGTTTTGTTTTTTTTAATTATTTTTTTTTATTTTATTTTTTTTATAATTCATTCACATTATCAGCAAAGTGCATCCATATCTGAACAGCCCTGTCAGCTCTTGAGAAATGAAACAATAGCAGGTATCTGGTGAATTTCATGGTTATCAACACTCCTAATCAGGCAGACAAACTGGAAAAAAAAAGCATTCATTACTTTGAACTAATGATTCCTTAACATCTCTGCTTTTTGAGACTTGACTCTCTTCAGTTTCCTATTTTTATTTTCAAATTAATTGAAAACCCAGCCCTTTTTGCCCAGGAATTTCTAAAATATCCCAGAGCCTGAGATCTCCTTCCCTCCTCCAGCTTCTCTTTGCGGAGCATCATTATCATTATGTAATGATGTTTCTGTCGAGCTGGCAGAGTTGCATAGTAAAGCGCATTAACCTGACAATAACGGATCACTTACATTTTTTATCATGATCTATTGCCAAGTTAGCACACCAGGCCACTTCCAATAGCACTGCACTCTCGATAAATTAGTGTGTTGGCCTAGAACCCGTGATGGAATATTGTTTGGATTTCTGGTGGCTGTGCAACTAATCGTATTTTTCCCCATCTGTTTACTCTGCTTTGACTAGGGGCTGTCAAGGGAAGGGGGTGTAGGGGATGAGAGAATAAGAGATCTGTCTGTACAAGATTTATCCCTTGGCATTAATTGGCTCACCCACTCCTTCATTAGGACCTCTCCCATCAGCTCTTTCCCAATTGATAGACTCCAACTCTGCCCAATCCAGGCAAGGTGCTAAGATGAGCCTTTCCTTACTGTTCATAGAGAGAAAATATTCTCCCATGGCTGCTAGCAGTTTCTCTAATATGATCAACCCTACATCTCTGAAGTTGTCTCAGATAAATCTGGAACAGAACTGGGCTCTCCAAAGTTTTAACTTCTTACTATATTGGTCTCATTTAAATGCACATGCTTCGGGGAAAAAAAAGAAAAAAAAAAAGAAAAAAAAAGAAAAAAAATTGCCAAAACATGCCTCAAAGGCAAGGGAGAACTCCGACTGCTTTTGTGACCGACAGCGAATCCCATTTCACTTGCAAACTCCCACCCAAAGTAGAAATGATAATGTTTTTTGAACTCAGTATGTTTTTGTGAGGATAACAACACTGGAGATTCTTTCCAGCCTCAACAGTCAAGATAAGTGGCACAACAGTGCAGGACCAAGAGATGGATGACTGCAGTCATCACAAAGGAACTTTCAGGCCAAAGAAAGGAGAGATATATTGCTATATTGTCTTTGCTCATAGTTTCAGCAGTGGACACACCTACCACTGCTGACAGAGAGGGGTTTGTTTGCTTCCTTTTTCATGAAAGCCTTGCTTATTCTCCCTGCAATTCAACAATCAGGGGCAAAAATAAATTGTATTGCCATTATTTACACAAGGCCCACAAAGCCAGATTATGGAATTAGGTATCTCTGTGCATAGTCCATTGAGAGCTACGCCATTATTACTGTGAGCTAAACAGGTCACTAGAGAGACCTAGAGGTCCCAATTCTGGAAACTTATGCATGTAATCCTTATGCCACTGCTGACCACAACAAGTTTATTTGTGTACTTAAAGTCAAAAAACTTCATGAAGTGCTTGCAGGATCAGAGTCCTATTTCCCTGGATGGTAGTTCTGCTGCTGGTAAATAAGTGCCAGGAAATAGAGCAGAGACATGCTGGTTTGTGCATCCCCAGGCATACGGAAGACAGAAGCAAAATCTAATATTTACCAACCTGAAAAAAACCTGTAAAATCCTGGAGTTTCCAGCTTCTCTGACAGTACTAGCAGCAGAAGAGTGAAATAAATTAAATAATCATGCCATAAATACTAATTAATTGCCATTAAAAAGTACTCAAATCGTTTAAAAGAAAAATGCAGCCATTAATCAGAATAGCTCAGGTACCTAAATAAATATTTACTATTATGCGTGCATATTTAATCTATCTACCCATCAAAGACTAATGCTCTGTTCCTTGCCAGTGAGGCTTATTAACATCCTAAAAGGATACAACAGTGCCCCAGAACTGTTCAGGAATGGGGCATAGGGATTTAGGAATAAAACAGCTGCACAAGTAAAAGCATCAGCCTGGAAATGTGGTCCTATATATAGACTTATATATGTGAATAACCTCATCTTATTACTTGTGTTTAAACTAACAGCTCTAGGCCCTAATACACAAACTCATTGTCCAAGCAAGCCCTTCTTAATGGATAGATCCCATCCTGAAGAGCTCCTAAGCCCGCACATCAAAGTCTTCTCAAGATCAGGATTTAACATACTGTATTAATGAGAATTACTTTCAAGCGACTGTGCAAGAACAGGTCTATCTATAGCTTTCAGAAAACAAAAAAAACACCCTCCATGTTTGAAGTCTGCTCAGAGATGATTTGTTAGGGAGGTGGGTTGTAACAATTTTCAGGAGGAAAAAAAATCAGCTAGGAAAGAAAAACAGAACTTCTAAGATTTAAAGAGGAAAAAAAAAAAGACATAACTAGCTTTGTTTGAGAACACACAATCCAACTCAAAGCCCACAAACAAGAATTAAGGATACTTGCCATCTGGAACAAAAAGATTTAGCAGTCTACTGCCTACTGCAAAATGGACCTTTAAGGCCTTTCCAATGCTTCTGCTCCTTACTTTAAAGGGTCATCCCCTCAAAAAAGCAGGCTAGTAATTGCTCTCATTGAAGGGAAACTTTAACAAGATACTGCTTGGGGGAAAGAAATTATAAAAAGAGAGGACATTGGGGGCTTGTTTAGATGCTATTAAGTGATGCTTCTCGGGTTGTCCTGAACTTATGTGCTCCTGCTTTTTGAGCAAATTGCTTTTCCAAGTGTCTTTAGGGGAAATTAAATATAAACAATTAATAAGTATTGGAAAGATTATTTTTAAGTGTTCTCAGAAGGCATTTGTTATGATTGATATTATTTCTAATAAAAGAAATAAAGGGGATGGGTTTGAGAGTTTTTTTCCTAATTGAGGTTTGCTATTTTTTTTTTCCCAATGAAACACAAATAGATACTTGTGTAGTGACAAAGCCAAAAAAGACTCAAACAACAAGAAAGTCTGTTAAGCTTATAAGTGGGACTTACTGCAATAGATTGTTTGGTATAATTTTCTAAAGCTTTTGTTAACTTCTTACATAGACAGAGGTTAAAGGTTGGGGCTACTCTAAGAATCATGCTTTTTAAACACTGCTCCCAGTAAAACAGCAAATATGTTTTCCACTTGCTCAGTTTTCTGATGTCTTGTTTGTTTCTGTTGAAAGTGAATTTCAAAGTTTATACATTCTTTAGCAGTTAAAAGAAATACTACCTGATAGCTCTGACTTTTTAAGGGAAGTTCAAAATTTTCCTCAAAGAAAGAAGTTAGAGTACTATGTTCTAGGTAGCATGTTTAGGGTAAAATCTTACAGTCATAAGTAAAAACCAGGAAGTACTCACTTCTAAGTGACTAAGAGCTAAATTCAAAACCAGAGTCAGATACAAATCTCCAAAGAGATTTCAGTAACAGATTTACTATGTACATCACTCTCATTATGCATAGGTCATCCACTCTCATAGAAAAGCCCCAAAAAATAAAATGGCCTTACAACTCTCAGTTGTTAGGAGGTCTGTGTAGCTTTGTTGACTTTGGCAAAGTAATGCTAATTTACACCAGCTGGGAACCTGCATGACAAATTCGGTGAGTGGGAACCAGGTCTGATATTGCAAGGAGCTCCTGCCCCAGGTGGAGCCACTTTGACCTGGAGAGCCACTATGGACAGGAGCAGAAGTCTGCAAAGGAGCCTGCAAGGTCTACCTTCATTTCTCAGTGAAACAGGTGCATCTCCTCTCATAACAATGTGAGAGAAACCCCATTTGTCCTAATCCTGTACTGCTGCCCTTTTTTTTTAGGTAATCCTTATCAGGAGAAGAGCAATTTTCAGAAACTAACTTCTTGTTTTTTAGGGGAAAGAGTAGAAAGTGCTTGAGTTGCAAAGACAGCAATTGCCTTCCCAGAAGTGAGATGAAGTTACCAGATGATAAAAAAAAAAAAAAAAATAGAAGAAGGAAAAAAACAAAAAAGGTGACTTTAAAAGCTGGGTACACCTGGCTTGGTGGAAGTATCTGGTGAGACAGGCCTATGAAGGTGTTTAGTGTTAAGGAGCATGAACAAGAAACAACTGTTGACAACATTTGGACAATGTCTTCTAAACCTGGTGTTTACTCTGTGACTGCATAAAACTGGTATTTCCTGTTCTTGGGTTGCTGTGGTGGCAGTGGAGGGCACCAGTGCTCTTTTGACACAGGGAGAAGGAAGAACTTTCTTGTCACTTACCTTTCATCAGTGTTGAAGAATCTCCTGCTTTTCATTGATGATGTGTTTTGTTGCTTTGTTTTCTAAATATCATATGTACTTGTCTGCCCTGCCTCATGGCTCTGAGCTGTGGTTGTACAGCCGAACAGGGGACCAGAACATGGAAGTGTCTCCATGTAGCTCAGATGCAGTCTGGGACTTGTGCATGCAAAGATGGAGCATGTGTGACATGTCACTATAACTACCTGGGTGTTTTGCATGAACGTATGTGTATGTCTCAAATTTAAGTCAGCCTTCCGGCTGTGATGCTTTCCAGAGATGTCTGCAGGAAGGGGATAAAATAACCTTGGTGACACTGGAATCCCCTTGAGGAGAAAAGCCCTTGTAGACTGGTTCAGCTGGAGGACCTTAATGCCAGCAGTTAAGATTTACTGTAAAACTCTATAAGTTTTAAGATGATGGGTGTGTTTTTTGCTGATTCCTTCTTAGGATTTATTGTCATTCTTTTTTTTTTTTTTTTTGCTTTAAGTGTAAGGCAGGTTCAAATCAATGTTTTAGAAAATAGCACCTTGATTGTCTGTCCTTGACTCCAGTCTGTTTTTATCTCCAAAGAAGCAATGTTTTTCTGTCAACTGTTAAGAAACTAGAAACTTTGTGTTTCCATGACCTAGCCTGGTTTTTAGTGCCAAGAAGATTTTAACAGGAAATCCTGAAAAACCCAGTGCCCTAAAGGTTTCAGGCAAACATTTGTCTCGTGTGTATGTGGAGAGAGAGTGGTTTTATTTGGGGATCTGAGGTACAGAGGAGGGTAGGCAGCTTACCTGGAGCCTCTAAGCATAGCTAGTGGATGCTGGTGCTGGAGATGGCTCTCTGGAAAGATACAGGTGAGTAAATATGCCACCAACCACACAGCAGTGATTTGATATAACAGCTGCTTCTGTTCCCAAAGCAAACACTGTTTACCAAAAAGAATCAAGATGGTGCACTGGATGCTGCATTAGCAGGGGATAAAGATGTTTTGTTGCCTCTTGTATCTTAATTCTGGACCACAGAGAATTTAAGAGAATGATGCTCTGGTAAGGGAATTTATGTGGCTCAGAGGATACCTCAGATCTGGGCCCTGTTCCAAAATATGGATTTGTTAGGGAAGGTGTATTTATGCTGATGGAATAGGTGCTTTTGGGGTTCAGTAGAAACTGAGTAGGGCATTTGAGGTTGGGACATAAGCACCACAAATTATGGTCTAGGCACTTTGCTTTATTTATTTATTTGTGGGTGTAGCTCCAGCTTTTTCCTATATCTCAATTCCTGTTATGTAACTGGGAAAAGAAACAGGTGTTTTTTTTTGTTTTTTACTTTCTAGGGGCAAGGTAAGAATATAGTTTATGAGGTTTTCTTGCATCATGATGATGTAAAGCATATAAGTATATAAAACTCTTGTAGACCTCACATGGCACAGTGCATGGTGCAGCGTAAGGAACACTGAGCTGGTGGTCAAAAAACTTATGTTCATTTTTTTCCCTTGGCTGCTGTGTTGTTGTATGGCCATGAATGTATGACTTCTTCTCCTCTGTTTCTTTTGGTTTGCATTTTTGTCAAAACATGAACATCACCTTGCACTGTGGGACACTGATTGCAGCTGAGCTTTCCAAACACAACCATATCGTATAAGGCAAACTTATGAATTATTTCTATTGGTTGTCTGATAGAAAACAAATTTATTCTTACTCTTGTAGTGGAACGTCATTACTATTGCAAGGAAATGGAGTTTCTCCCAGCTGTGCAAAGCTGGTGACAGAAGTAGGGAGTTTTTAACTTCCCATGAATTTGCTAATGCACGAATCATCACTTACTGGCAAGTAGAATTTTCCTTCATACTTGTTTGTGGCTGAAACTCATTCCTCTGTGTTTAGGCTTATATAGTTATTTAAGCAGAGGCTGATGTGGAGGGCTTAAGGATTGCACAGATGTGCAATTGCTCTCTACAGAGGAGTTCAACCTTTTAATCTCCTATCTGCTCTTAGCTTTCCTTCAAGATGGGCTGTGTGTTGGCAATGTTGGAAGTCTCTTCAAATCATCTGGAGTTTGGAGCGAGAATTAGAGGTGAAGAGTTAAACAACACTGATTTCAGCGGAGCACCATCTATTTGCAGCAGTGTCCTGAATCAGACACTGGTAATTAAGCTGTATGACTCGGTTTTACATCGGTTGACTGAAGTAATGTACTGTTTCCTGCCTGCTGTAAGGCCAGAAAGACCAAAAGATCGGCTTCCCTTTGCATATCAGCTTCTCCTCTAATTCTAGGCGAAGACATTCATTTAGACCCAGACCTCTCTAATCATATATTGAACTCAAAGGCTAGATTAACTCTGTGCTAGTGCAAAACTGAAGAAGATTTCTGCATTGTTCACAGGAAATTCAGGGTGGTGTGTATCTTTGCAGACTACCAAAAAATATTCTATGGAGAGGGATCAAGACAGCTTGAGTGGGCAGCCTGACTGGCAGCTGGTGTTATTCACCTTCTCTCCATGGAAAGCAGGTATATTTTTAGTTTAGTTTTCAGAAGACAAGGTCTATGTAATGGTGATATCACTGGCTCTGACTCTCCACTTCTCCATTCCAATGATTTCTAAACCTATTACCCAGCCCCAGATAACTTGACTAGGTCAAATACCTGAGTAACTAAACTGGAAGAATTTTATGAAAATGAATGTCTGGGTAGAGAAGAAACATTTAAATTAAAGATGCTCTAGAGAGAGACCACAGGGATTGCTCAACCATATTAGCTGAAGGAATTCAAGTTCTATTGGTCAAAGAACCTTTCAGCTTTTCTGCATTTCCCAGCGCATTTATCTGTCTCAGGTGTCACCTGTTGAAGGAACTATCTTAGTGAGGTACTTCATACCAAAAGCACTGAGGAATAAGAAAGGAGACAGTTTGGTTCTCTTGGGTGACTCCAAAGACAAGTTAGTGAAGCCAGCCACGCTGTCCACCAGGCCCATAGCTCTCTGTACCGCATACTCAAGGGTCAACTTAATCTCCCAGCATGGGTAGGGATTGTCTACATCATGGTCTTCTGTGTGCTCTTACATGGCTTCAGTTCATTCTGTTTCAAGTACCATCTTACACAAGAGTTGTGGTCTCACTCTTAACTTAGGAATTTCTGGGAAGGGCTCATCTGATGGCCAGATGAGGTCATATGTGAGCTTGGAGAGACCAGCATGGATTTCATCTACAGAAACAAGAAACACCCTATGTCCTGTGGTCTCCTTCTGAGTGTATGAATGCTTCACTATTGCCCCCTGCCTAACACAAGCCCTGCTTTCAGTTCCATTACTCTCTCATGACTATTGTTTCAAATTCTTCCTCTGACTCCAAATTACTGCATGACATTCCAGTGTCCATGGCAGGACAGTTCATACAGATGGACTCTCTAAAAAAGCAAAGGCAGCAGCCAGAGTACTCTACCTCTGCTCTGAGGTTCATAAAATCATTGTATCTAACTTGGTCCAAGCTCATGAAGTTCCTTGGGTGCTTGATGATTTCCTGAAAGAAAATAAGCTCTGAACTTGTTAATAAAATGTACAAGATCTGGAATGTGTTTTCTTCATCAGGGATACATCAGTATGAAAACAGGAAAAAGATGCCTTGCAACAATTATGCCAGTGGCTATCTTTTAAGCTTATTTCTTAAGCAAATGTGTTTTTTCAAGCACCTATGCTGTCTGCCTACCTAGGAGTGGCTTTGTCTGTCAGTCTGTCCTTCCTCTGTAACCCTGAAATTCACTGGGCAAATTCAGCACAATATGATAGAGAGGAGAGGTCTCAAAGACTATTATAAACTTCATTAACAAGATGACTGATAGTGAAATCACTGAAGAAAAGGCTACTAAGCTCACCCTTTAGTAGACATTAGGGAATCTGCACGGAGAGCGAGACATCAAAAGTGAAGCATCACCAGTTTTCTCTGCTCTCCGAACAACTTGTTTTTAGCTCTGCTGGACCTGAGTGAGACAGGGGAAGGACAGATTTAATTCCCCCGCCCTGACAAGGGAATATGCTTAGCCCCTGACATCATTATAGACGAATCCCGCCAGGGATATTAAAGATGGAGAGCATAGTTCAATCTTGGTGGCGTCATGTCCAGGGGACCAGTGGGAGAAATCCTCCTTGCCTAGTTAGGCTTAAAGGGAAACTTAACACGAGGAGGATGACTAAAGTGCATTTAGAGCGAGTGATTTATGTAAAACTATAACCTTTATAAAATAGGATTAAGTGCCAATGTGCTTACATTTGGATGGGGAACACTTGTTATTTGCCCTGCAAGAGTTATGGCCAATAGGTCTCTGCAAACGGAGACCGAGGAAGAGACAGAGAGTCTCAGCTGCTTTTTCTTTTTCCCTTTGCTGCTGCCCCCCTCCTTCTTTCATTAAAGCTGCACATCATACAAAGTGGCATCAGCCTCAGAGAGTCTCCGACAAAACCATTGCATGGAGCCTCAGGAAAGAACTTGCTGCAGTTCATGTTCTCTCCCTCTACCCTTCCTCTCCCCCTTCCTTTTGCTTTTTGAGTGTACATCCAATAAGCCAGACGAAACTTAATCTTGTTTGCTCTGTCTCTAATTCTCTCTTCCTTTCTCTGTTCTCCTTTTCTCTTGTTGCTCTGCTTCCTTGTCCCTCCTCTGCCCTCCAGCTTCAAGTTTTGTTTTATGTCGCTCTAGAACAGCAGCGCTTTTTGGACTTACCTTTATTCTTTCCTGTTTCTGGCCTTCTCCCTCAGTTGTGGATCAATAAGTGCAAACAGTGGGCAAGGGAACATCAGTGGAATAAAAATGAATTGATACAGCTCAGTCCCTATTTTATGTCTCTTAAATTGTTGAATGGGCTGATTTTACAGTAGAGGTGTGCTTGGAGTGGAAGCAGCAATTCTGCTTTTTTGCTCTGAGGCCTGCAGATATCGGGTGCTCCTGCTCAGAGACCCAAACGCTGTCTTGAAGATGAATTCCTTGCCCAGGAGGTGCAGGCAATTGAGTGAAATGATCCACTGGTCTGTGATTAGTAGAGAGCTAATATCACAAGGCTCCAATTGCCACTACCCCTCTCTTCACATAGAATAGTCCTGGGTACTTCAGGATCTGCTCTGTTTTTTGTCATCTTTGGTTAGTTGGTTGGGTTTTGTTGTTTTTGTTTTGTTTTTATTTTTTCAGATTCTGAGAATGTGTAAAAACGTACCAACAAGAGATCTGTTCCTGCAGCATGAATTTAGATCTCTATGAAGATGAACTTGCATTTTTAATTGTTTCCTTTTTTGTTTGTTTTGTATGTTTGTTTGTTTCAGAAAACAGACAACATGTGCTATAATTGCTGACCTGGGAAGATAGGCTTGTACCTTTATTTCTGTGCAAAAACTTCTTAATGCCTTCCTCTGTGGAAAATGGGAAACATCACCTACCTGAAATTATGGAAGTGGGGAGCTCAAACAACTTATAAATAACCACTGTCCAAGGAAATCTGACTCAAGTAATTTCTTGGTTTTAAGAAAATCTTCCCCTTTGCGTGCTGGTGGAAGAACAGAATTATTGGTCGACTTTGTTTTTCACATCCGCTGCTGCTATCTCAGAAGGAAATTGTGAGTATAAATCAGCTGGGGGCTCTGATCCAGCTATTCTCTCCTCTTTTTGAGTGGAGATTGCTACGTTTTCCTCCCTATGAAATGGGAATTAGACTCATGGAAATGCAAGGCATGTAAAGCTGATTCTTATCACGCTCCAGTTTTCTGCTGGTATTATTGCAATGACTTCCGCGTTCTTTGCTCCTGGTATATATCGGGATTTACGAAGATAAAGGTTGTTGCAATAATGTTCCTCAATATTAGTGAGAATAATTAATTTCTAGTCTGAGCCCTAACATGACATATGCCAGTTATTGATGGATGAACAGTAAAAGGGGCAGAGCCCTTTCTCGATTTGAATTCTCAGTCCTTGAAACCTTTTCAGTATACTCTCAACTTTAGCCAGGAACTGCAATGTCACATTTCTGCAATAAGTCCTTTCTCAAATTTTTCATCTTGACTCAATATGATCCCTCTCTCAAATGTTTACCTACAGCTGTCAGGACTAGGAGCACTGATCTCCTCTCTAGACAATACATGAAGATACTTTCATGACCTGGTTTTCTGAGATTTCCAGCTCTCCTTCTTTTGGCTAAGCTGGCCATGCTCTAGTAACAACTTTTCTTCCAGTGACTCTGCTTTAGTGTTGGAGCTAAGAGTGCCACATTGATCAGGGAGCTGGGAGAGTATGGAGGCAGCTCAACTCCCCCATCCTAACACCCAAGACATCTCAAATCAGTTTGATTACAGTTTTGCTTGAAATATGCTGGATTCCCTTGAGCCTAAATGATTGTGATGTTTCACAGAGGGATTAATTCAAATCCTTAGGGAGGGGGGAAAAAATTAACAAGGAAACTAAAGTAGAAAACCACTGTAGCAACCATCACACCAGCTTCAGCTACTCGATGGCTGCTGTTGTGTAATGCAATCCTCATATATGGTGCATTACTGACTTCCAATATGCGGTAATATTTACATTAGCATTAGGACACCATCAAGCCTTTACTTATCCACATAGTTAAAACTGTTATCTGTATATGAACCCCAGAGATGATATATCTAGTTGTCAGCAGTGACCTGATGATAATAGCAGTACAATTTAGTTACAATACACAATATCATTAATCATCCAAATGTAGCATAAACAGAATGGACCATTTGCTAAGGTCTTGCCGGGGGTGGGAGGAAGGTCCCCCACTTATAACAGCTGCATATGCCAGAGGCTTCCCTAAGGAAAGGGGCTGGCAGGGTGGGGGGGAGATTTTCCATTGAAATCAGAATTACCTTCAAGGGTGGTACATGCCTCTATTTATTAGCATTATGCTACATATGCTAATGGCAGACTGTACACTATTTCTGAGCATTAACATCTGCTCTAAGCAACAGACTTTCACTTACAGAAACTGATTTAAACTCAGTGAAGCAGATAAACACAGAAATCTAAGCAGGTGGCTGTGACTGAAGGAAGAATTCTCAATTCCTGTACTCAACCGATGAACTTCACTAAAACCATAATTAATATTCAGATAACTATATTCCGACACATAGAATAAACAAGATCATTTAAAGGATGCAAATGTCTACCTGGGATGAGGGGAGGCAGGGGCTCAGGTTTAGAATACAGAGTGGTTTGAACAGATATCTAAAGCATTCCTTAGTTTTGTGCTGCTGCCTTTGATGTTGGCCTGAGCCAGAAAAACTCAAATAGCAAGACGATGTTATTGCATTGTTCATAGGCACAAAGTGGGAATTAAACTTTTAAACAAGCAGTTTGTGGAAGGTAAAGATAGAAATGATTCTGTCTTTGTAGGATGTTGGTTTGTGTAAAGATCTTGTTACAGAAGTGCTCATAAATTTGGTCACTACTTTTAATACCCCAACTTTTTGTTGGGGAAATGTTGTACAGGCATGATAAAAATAGTAACAAAAGAAATCTTTTTCCTTTCTCTTCACTAACTCAAATTTTGGTTTGAGCACTGATAGCTCTTTCCAAGTGAAAGGCTCACCAGTATTTCATACAGGTTATAATGTTGCAAAAGCACAAGTCCTCCTGTTTCTCTTAAATTCCAGACTCATCTGAAAGGTTGGATGGACTTTAAATCTAATCTAGCCGAGCCTGAAGCTTAGAGTGAAACATTAAACTGGGGTGAATTTTACATGGATTCAACTTTTATTGCAGACATTTGATCTGATTCTAGATGTACCTTTCTTCAAAAGAATTACATGATAGTTCTTTTTCTTATACTAGGGGTATATATCCTTACAGTCAGTCCTAAAAGACATATTCAAATCTCGTATGTTCCAGCTATGTCTCTGGACTGGTATTTCCTTTTGGTTGCTCATAAAAGACTCTTCTCAAGGCTTCATTGTGCCTTCTAAATTAATTTTCTTCTCTCTGTTGACAAGATGCACAAACTCATTTGGAAGGTGCACTGTGCATACGGTACTAAGTTTTCAAGAATTGTGGATCAAATCACACAATGATGAAATTGCTCATTATATTTTATTAGATAAAGAAATGAAACTGTATCAGGCTTTGAAAATCTCTTGAGTTGAAAATGGTGAGAGACTGGGAGAATGTTTGAGGTAGGTATTTTATATATTTGCCCTGTTCTTACTGTTCTCTGGGCATTTGCTTATGGCTACTGCTGGGTACAGAGCAGTCTGAATCAGTATGGCTGTACTTGTGTTCTTAAGAACGCAACGTTTTTCTTTCCTTTTTCTTTCTTTTTCTTTTTTCATCTTTCATGTTTAAAAACTTTTCCAACAACCTTCAAAGACATAAGTGTTTTTTAAAAAGCTGGTACCTGTGTTCAGTGGACTCTAGGAGAAGGGGAATGGGAATTAATAGCAAGTAAAGCAAAATCTGAAGGATAATTTTGAGACCTGAACCTCAAAATAACTGAATGAACCATGTGCATACTCAAAGAACTACTTTGCCATTCTTTTTTTTTGGTATTGCTATCTCTTCCAGTTTCTACAAGCCTGGTGTGTTCTGCTGTGCATCCTTAAAACCAGCTCCAGAATGTGAGAGAGTGTATGAAAATCTCAACTTTTTTTTTTTTTTTTTTAAGGTACATTTTCCATCCTGTGTGTTAACTGAGAAAATCTGCATCTTAAAGACTGAAATATTGCAAACCAACAATTAGAAATCACAAAATGTACTGTTTTGAACCAAAATGATTGAATGTCTTTTGTCTCAAGATTTTTAATCCAACATTATAATTTTGAGAGTCTCTTCCATTTTTATGAATGCATCAGAGCTGGGAATAAAGCTCTATTAACCTTTAAACTCCAATTTCTCATTTTCCTTGAAATCTAAAGTAGTAACTTCACTGCCTTCCAAACTCCAGTAGCAACTCCCTCTTCTGTGTACACTGGGAATCACAGGGTCTAGCTGTGCTACCTTGATCTTTAGGGAGGAGTCCTCAGATATTGGACACACAAGATACTTACATCACTGTGAAGATCTGATGTTTACTCCTGATGATCCACCCTCCTGCATTTTCACTCCTTAAGTACAGGTCCCCCTCTTGTCTGTCTATGGATTCTGGATATTCAGCATTTTTTGTGTTACAAATTATCAGAAATGCGGGGGTAAATTTTGCTAGATCCTAGCAATCCATTTGACTTGAGTGAGGCTGTACCCCATTAAGCACTTCATCAAATGCTCAACACAGTCTATAATAAAGTTCTTACTGACTTCAACTACGCAGAATTGGGGACGAACTGGGGGCAGAATGTATGATGTTATTATCACTTTAAAATTATTAGCTTCCATATGTTCCCAAATATGTGGGTATTTAAAATGACTGTTAGAGGCATGCATGACTTTTTGAAATTCTGTTCAAAAGGATTTGTTACTTCAGAATATTAACAATCTGGAGGACTTTTCAGATGAAATTATTAAGCTGTTGTAGCTTATTTTTTCCTCCCCCTTTGTGCTTAATTGTATGCACGTGAATGGTTTCATTGACTGCTTTGGAGGGGTGCAAAAAGATCTGCCTGAAAAAGTGTTCTGTATAAAGTCACAAGGGGGAAATGAAAAGAATGCCTACCAATCTGTTAAAAAAAAATAAAATCGCCCAAGTGTGTGGTATCAATTTTCAGGGAAGAAAAAAAGGGTGTTTTCAAGAGCACCTAATGCAGTCCTAAGTAAGTCTTTACTGCCAGTTTAAAAGAAGAATTTGTCTGAGGAAAAGCAAAGCAAAAGCAGCCACCAAAGAAAGAGAACGGCTGCAAAACCAAATTTCTCTAAAAAGCTTCCTTGCAGCCCATGCCAGACCACGCTGCAAAATGCGACACAGTTACAGCCATCTTTTCTCCCTTGAATTCCCCTGCCTTTTTCTGTGTGTGTATTAAATGCTTGGCTGTTATCCACTCAGCGCAGTAGGGTCACTAAATATCGGATGATATTCTTTTAGCCAGCCATGACTGAGCGAAATACAGTATCTATGTTTGGAGACGGGGCCCGAGTTCTGCACCGTGTTATTTATCCAACCATCAGGAGACACGGACTCCTGTTGCCTTGAATGGAAACAACCATAGGGTTAAAGTGGAAGGTGTGGAGATGTTTTCAGGATGAGGGCTGCTGGTGTAGAGGGCAGGAAAACATGTGCAATGGGTGGACTGACTCTGCAGCTGAGCCATCTTACTGCCCGAAATACGTGGGTCGCTCTGAGCCCCCAGATACCTGTTTGGGTACTGAGAATGCTGCTGCTTTCCTCCTCCCTGCAAGCAAAGGCAAGGTATAAGGTTTGCAAAGCAGTTAGAAATCTCTGTTTGAGTGGTAGGACAGCTGTACGAAGATGTATAGTTATTATAGACATATATATAGCAAATAAACCAGACTAGAATCAGGACATCAAAAGACTGATGCTCTCTCCTAAGTATTCATCTTTTAAGTACTGTGTCTTTCTTTCTTTCTTGTTTTGTTGACTGCCTATTAGTGTGCTAATCTCTTGGGGGAGATTACTGAACAAATAGCTGTTGGACAAAAATAATGACAGGGAAGGAAAGCGTGAAAAAAATGTAAGAAATGGAGGAGGGGGCAGTGATGGTAGAAGCAGACACATATGAAATTGCTCACCAATCTAAAAGTGCAGGAAGGCAAAGAGCCTAATTTCCACACAAGTCAATGGGAAAGGGAAACCAGCTCTGCGCAGGGGGGACTCAGCACCCTTGCAGGATCCATCCTTGCCTTCCCCAAAAAGTATAAACCCACATCCTATGCGGGAACGGTAGCAGGACATGTCCAATCCTCCTCTTCACTGTTCCTGCTGGGGCAATGGTTGCTGTCCCCATAAATGCTTCAGATTGAAACACAGACTTCCCAGCTAAATAGCTTGAGCTGGAGGTGGGAGCTGTGGACAGGACACATACTGCATACCCCAAGCTGTGGGTGACAATGGCCACCCGTGGGAACCTCCACCAGCTCCCAGCTCAGCATCCACAAACCCTGCTGCTGCCCAGCCCTGGTCCCACCGGAGGCACAGCTCAATGCAAGGCAGGGCTCTAACTGATTTTCCAGCTAACTCATTCAGAAAACAAATCTATTGTCCGCCTTATGTGTCACACAAATATTGTCGCTTCCCAGGAGGAGCTATTTATCTGTATTTGCCTAGGATTGCTTTTGAACTGGACATTGAACCCGTTTCCATGCAATGATTAACACTGGTGGCACGGCAAACAAAGGGAAGTAGCTTGGAGTGAGCTGTGGGGATTTTTTTAGTTTTGTTTTTTGGTGTTGTGTTTTGGTTTTTTTTGTTGTTTTTGTTTTTGTTTTTAAATAAGAAAAATAAGAATAAAACCTCTGTGGTCTCATAATGCTACAGTCAAGGGAAGGCGTTCTGTAATCTGGGAACAGTCCTATATATAGCAATATGCCTGAGTGCCTCTGGGGAGCTGAAGCACATATAAATCTCACGTATTAGATGGAGGCAGAGTACAGCACTCTCTCTGTTCATATGGAGGTGACTGTTTCTAGTGGTTCTTGTGCATCCTAGAGTAATATCCCTGTACTCTAGGCTGCTGCTTTAAGAGAAGAAGAAATCCTTTTTGCTTTTGTTTGGGTCTCTTTGGCTCTTTCTTAATTTCTCTTCTATTTTGTCTACTTTTTGCTTAGTTTGGAGAGACTGAGAACAGACTGTTAGCTTGATGACTAGACTTGCATGATTTTTTTGTCAGCTGATATTTGTAGAGGAAAAATAGCTTAGCAAGAAGGAAAGCTGTTTGCAAATTTGGAGGAAATTCGGCAAGTTGTTTCAAGCAGGACATAAAAAGGATAAAGTCAAAGCACTTTCTTTGATTATCTAAAAAAAATATTTATATATCCATGGGAATAATTTATTTTCTTAAGTAGCCAGGATTTGGTTTTGCTAATATTTCTGAGAAAAGTATAGATGCAAGATGGCCCAACATGAAAGTGCTCAAAAGCAAAACACATTAGGATTTTTTTCCTTAGAAAAGAAAACAAATTATTTTTTTAGCTTAAACTTTTTTTTTTTCTTCCCCCATTAGTAAAAAATATCCCAAAACTTCCAAGCCAGATTTTGTTAACTGTTTGCAGGTCTGTAGTTCTGATTTCTCCCTGCAGCTTCAGTCCCTGACTTTCATTGCCACCTCTGTCACTGATGTGCCCTGTGTCCTTGGTCAAGTCATCAAATCTCTCACTTAAGATTTATTTCTCCACACACGCATGTGCAGCACCTTGCACAAAGGGGACTGGTTTTGGCAGTGACCTGAAGGTGTCACTACTACACAATGAATACTGGTACCCTCCACCTCCTGTTCTTTCTCAGCAGGATGGCTGCACTGCAGTTACAATGAACATGCAGAAAATTGCAATAGGTATCACAAAGTACAGTTTTAGCACTTAAAAGACACCAATATTGACCCATTTGTGTCGATTTTTATTCCTTAGAAGCTGCATTACATTGGCACATAAGCCCCTATCTAGCTTCCATTAAAATCAGTGACAAACTCCCATTGACTTAAATGGTGCAGGATAGAGCCTTAAATCTTTAATGTAGTCATGTGCATGTCTTTTTTTTCTAGATAATGTAACCACTACAACGTAATAATACATCTATTATGTGCACTTTGCTTGAATATCTGCAAATGTGACAGTAATCACCCTTTCATATTATATGCTGTGTATCAACAAGTTATTTCTACTTGGTGAGAAAGAAAAAAAAAAGTTCTTAAAAAGTTCTTTTCCAAAAATGCAAATGTACCTCTGTACAGAAATTCCCACCTAAGACTGTCTATAAATATTAATTCTTCATAACATATACCAAGGCTGTCTCACACTAGGAATTTCACTCTGAAAGATTCAATCCTTCTGCAGTCACTGCATGCAAATATTCCTTGGTGCCTATACATGCCCTCATTAACAGCAGCAATTGAGTTAAAATAAGGCTGGCACTTATACCGAATGCTGTCACGGGGGATGCCAGATCCTTTTCAGCCTCTCTGCAGCCTGATCCTGCAGTTAGGATCAGGTTATGGACAGTTTTACTTGCCATAATCAGCAGCTACTCCTCAAGCGCCTTTCCTCGCTGCCGCCCTGCAACATTATTTCCACCCAGCGGCAGTGAGGAAGTCTTCTGGGCTGGTGGGGAAAGGATGTCACACTGGTGCCTAAACGTCCCTTCTGGCCAACCTCATGGAGCTAAATCCTCGGTGGGCGAAAAATTGAGATCACGGCTCTCCTACCTGCTGAGGGTTTGGTCATCTTGAAGCAAAGAAATGGAGGAAAATGCTTTCCCTGGCTGTATTTACAACCTTTCTCACACACTGCCAGCTCCTCCTTCTTCCCTGCCCCATCCCGCAACTCCTGATTCCTTAAAATCAAGGGTGAAGTGCTGTAGAGGAATCCACTGCGTGAAGATATACAGGTAAAGCAGACCCTCCCAGGCCAGGTATGTCCCCAGCACTCCTGTCTGAGTGGCCAGAGTGTCCTTGGGTCCAAGGACATCCCTCCCTCCTGCCCTTTCTCAGGCTGAGGTAAAAAAGTGCTGGAGTGGCAAGAAGGGATCAGCAGAGGGACATATGTGGGTGGCTGTCACAATGGCTGGGTTAATTAACCAAAACCAAAAGCCATCCCCTCAGCTGCCACTGAGCACCTTCTCACTCCTGGCTCTTGCCTGGGCACCTGGAGTGGTTAGGCCACTGAGATGGCTGCCAGCCAGGTTGCCGAATAACGTCTCAGCATCTCCTCACACTTCTCCCGTCTGCTGGTATCCATCTGCTGTCTCCTGTCTCCTGCTCAGCATCACAGTGCCCTGAGGCAGGACGTGTCTTTTTGTCCCCCATCTGTGCAGCACCCAGCACAGGGGACCCCATCGAAGGTGACATGGGGCACAGCTCTAGCCCAGAGCCAAGGCAACCACAGAATGTGACCACGCTGTGTGAAGCAAGAAGGTGCATTTAATGCAGAGAGGAGGCTGAACTGCCATGCCTGTATTTGTTCTCTACACCATTGTGTGGATTTTCTTTCACCCTAAGAGGAGTTGCAGACTCATCCTGGGTATTGGGGGGCATCCCAAAATCTGGTTGTCTACACCCTGTGGGAAAAAAACAACCTCGCAGAAATGGAGCCAGTTCCCCCGGCAGTGGTGTCTTCAGGCCTGGTCTGCAGTAGGATTTGGAAGACAGGAATTAGCATGCATTTATCCTGAAGCCTTGTTGAAGCAACATCTAAATAGCTTATACGTATTAAACACTCACAGACTTTGCTGGCCAAGACTTTCAGCTAACGCCTCTAGGGAAGGTCCTAACCAGACACCAAGACAGAAAACAAAACAAAACTTCAGACAGCCTGATCTTAAGCAGAGGAGCTTGGAGAGGGGGAGTGAGGGGTGCAGATTACACCTCAAGTGACCCAGATGCTCTTTTAACTGGCAGGTTTCCTATCATCCTGGCAGGTAAATGCACGGAAAACCATAGCTATGGTATAGTGACTCATGCTCCTCTAGAAAACTCTTCCTGCCTGCGCCAAACCCTCACTTCAACCCCGCAGTATCAGAAAGGAGCCAGCAGCTTGTAGGAGATGACTGAACGTAAATTAACATCTTCAGCATAATTTTTTGGGTAGGCTTTTAACCTGTTCCATGAATCGAACAAGCTGTATCGGCATAAGGGCTCCCCCACCCTATCCCCCTCTATAACTGCATCTAAACTAGTTATCCATTAGTGCTGTGATCAGTCTGGAGTGTATAATACATGTGTTCAGCTTCTGAAACGTCTTCTGGCCCTGGTGACTTTGCAGTGGCTTTCACAAGGTTTGGATCCATCCCCTCCTGTTATTCGGTATATTTGTGTGTGATTATGTGAATGTTATTGTCTGGGGAAGGGACATCAAAAAGGTCTCCACCTCTCCTAATTCTGAGACACTTGGGCCTGATCCTTCTCTGCCAGTCGTTGTAACACTCCCCTGCCAGCCCATCCCAGGTAATAGGGGATTGCTGCGAGAAGTAAAGGTTGAAGAGGAGGATGTCAGACAGCCCCTCCTGGAAAGATTTATAAATGCACCATAACCGACTTCACAGGCTTAGTACCTTGGAGAGTAATTGAAAGAGATGTTCCATATTGATCTTTTCAGAAAGTTCAGTTTGTCTAATCCATCCTTTCCCTAGAGTCAGGTGAAAAATGTTTGAACTTGTAGCACTGGGGTTGGATTCTGCTCTCTGTCACCTGGATGTAAACGTAGGGAGGCAACCCTGAAGGCCATGCAGTTTCTATGGTGTAAGAGAAAGCAGAAGCCAACCCCAAGTGCAGACAAAGTGTATTAGTATGTCTGTAGCTGGGCTTGATTTGAGGAAAACTATTTTTGTCACTGCAGGTTTCAGTGACTTTATGGGATGGGCATTATGTATCTGTGTTGTGATGTGAATACCAGGGATTTATTGCATGAAATATGGAGAGGAAAGATGATTTTGTGATTAAGAAATCAAACTGGGACTTGTATAATCTGTGTTTAATTCCCAACCCAGCTGTAGATTGCTGTTCTGCCCTTGGATAAGTCACTTATGCTCAGATCCATAAAGCTATTTAGGTATCTAACACCCATTGATTTCAATAGGACTTGGGCTCTAAGTGCCTTTAAGGATCTGAATCTTAATCTCAGTGCAACTGAGGGTTAGGAACAAAATCTATTAGATCACGATCTGGTTCTTCTTTTCTCCTACAGGATAGGTGCTTGTTTGTGTCCATCTGGAATATGGTAGGTCTGTATTTGCCTGTACAGCATCTAGCACAATGGGGTCCTGATCTTGGCTGTTGCTGGAAAAATATAATACAAATGTGATCACAAATACAAACAAACAAACAAACAAACAAAAACTAAACAAAAAACAAAACAAAACCCAAGACCTACACTATAGGAAAATAATCTAAGGACCTTACTACTACAGTCTATTTTAAAATGTCCTCTTGTACTTTAAAAAGTGTTAGCAAAACTCATGTCTTTTGCTATACATTGATATCCTGTGGCCTTTTAAATTATTCAGCCTTTCTAGCGACCCTTCCTCAAAACAACTCAATTATTTTACAAATGTGAATTAGGCTTTGCATCCTACCCTTCCAGACATGGGGATATTATCTTGCTTACTTTGTGGTTCAGAAAACTGAGTCACAGAGCTTTGCCCTAAACGAAATGTACATAAATAAGCATTTAGGTCTTGAAATAGCAAAACATTCCGTTGAATGTTGCCCTGGAACACACCCACAATTCTCTTGTTTCAACTAGAGTTATGAGTATCCCAACTTTAACCAGGGCTCTGGGAATGGGAGTCCCAGCTCCACTCCTCTCATTATTAACCACTATTTTCTGCTGCCTCTCCCTCACTAGGTTTGTTCTTCTAATAAGAGCATTCTTTACTCTAAGGTTGTCCCTCTCCTTCAGCAAGAGTGGGCAATGTGGTCCTTCGTGTGATTTTATGCCAATGAGAACATAATACCAAGCAACCACAGAGAAACCACTGTTTTCAGGTTTGTGGAGCCTTTCTAAATGAAAACTGTTTAAACCTTGTACCAGATACATCATCAGGTGTCTGGCAGTATTTGCACAGCATGAGGACTGCAAGTGTATCCTTTGCTAGTAGACACCAGGGAGAGATGGAGAAACAACAGTTTTCTCCATTCTCATTCCCCCAGGCTACCCGACATTGCAGATGAGACGTGGGGAAATTCCCCTCCTGCAGTCAGTGATTGGGGTTTGCAGGGACTCAGGCACAGCTGGGTGTTATCGCACTTGAACATGAAAAGCCAACCTCAAAATCTAACCCTGCTTCCAGGAAGGATAAGACACTTCCACTGATGAGCACTAGATTATTCTTGTCTGGGATACATTTTCACACAAAATAATAGCTATCCTTGATAGTCCTGTATTTTTTTTTAAGTGAAAATTCCTAGACTCATGGCAATGTCTTCCTGCTCTTTGGAGTTCAATATACTCAAGGGTCAGATCTTCTCTGAGGTTTCCCCTCACGGAGGCAAATCTTGGGAGCAGTGAGAAAGAATGAGGAACCCAAGTGATCCAGGGCTTCCTGGCTGCAGTAGTTCATATCATCCTAAAAAAGCAAGAGGGATTTGAGGGGGATGTTATGGCTTTACTTTTAAACAACCTTTCAATATAAAGAAATTAATTCATTTCCTGAATTAAAATGAGCCTTGGAATGCCTAATGGTGTTGCAGTACACCTAAGACTTGCCTAATCAGGAGGAAATAGGGAGAATCACACCAGGAGGAGACCATTATCCTTATCACTTCCAGGAAAATGGCAGTAGTTCCACCTGGCATTCGCAGCACGTGAGTGCTATTGATGGGTTTAAAGCTGTTCTGGTTTCCTCATGTGTGTGAGGAAAAAACAGCAACAACCAATGACAGAGCTCTCCAAATAAATTAAAGGAATGGACTTTACTCAGTTGCCCTCTTTGTCACATCCTGCACACTCACTCCTTCCTTTTTCCTGTATAAACAGTGCAAAATAAAATAGTGAAAAGCTGACATCTTACCAAAGCATCTTTGTAGAAAAGTTTAATTTCCTGCCTTCTTGTGTGTGTGTGTTTTTCTTTTCCCCAAAGGAGGAAAGGAAATAAAGAAAAAACTAATGAGAGAAAAAATAAAGAGCATCAAGAACTTGACAGCCAATAAAGAGAAGGATGTTTAGGAAAAGAGTGGCCTGATCCTGCTTGCATTTCCATGAGTATATTCTCCTTGCAACAAAAGGATGAGCCACCTCCATAAGGATCTGGAGAGGGGGCTAAAACCTAAAGCAAGGGTGTCTATCAGATAAATGAAGTTTGGCAGTTCTACACCTTCCCTTTCATCTCAGAGCATCTCGTACAAAGCACCAGCAACCATGTAAGACAAACTATGAAAGGGTGCAAATGACTTATAATTTATGACCACTGGCAAGGGCATCTTTTATGGTCTCTGTGGAGGCAAGTGGGGCTGGGCAGCATCCCCGATTGCACAGCATATGAGCTGAAGTGCCATGAGCCCTCCCTGAAGAGAAAACCAGGAAGCTCTCTTGCAAGATCCAAGTGCCGGGCGAGTGTGTGAGGCAGAAGAGATCGGAAGGAGCCACATCGTGGCAGCATTGTATCTGGCGTGTTGAGGAGACAGCGAGAGTCAAGCTCGGCTGACCTTGGTCTTGCCTATATCAAATTTGAGCTGATTTATTAGGAGCAGGTCAGTGCTGAAGGAGACATACAAGGAGTAAAGTTTGTTCTCAGGTACTGGTGCCTGGGTAACTACATTTCTCAGAAGAAGAGGGAAAAGAAGGAAAAAAAAAAAAAAAAACAATGCAAACAACAGGGTGGCTTGATTATTATTCACCAAAACAGGCTGGATTCCCCTGAGCAAGAATCTGGCAAAGCTCTGCCTGTTAGGAAATATCTGTTAACACAGTATGTGCAAGTCCAACAAGGTCTGATGCCTGATACTTCAAGTGAATGTCAATTTGTTAACTTTCTGGAAAATCTCAAAGTTCTCCATGAGGAAGCTTTATTAATCCAGTTTGGTAGAGAAAGGATCAGAAATGCAATGTTGACAAGTTAAATATCTTGAGTTTTTCAAATTAATCCCTAATTTAAAGTGTTCGTCTTGAAACACCAACTGCAGTACGGACCCCCCTCTCCAAAGCGCGTACACAACAAGCATACAAAACAAGTCGGCACTAAAAAAAGTGACAGCCAGTTTTAATTTTTGTCTAGAAATGACTTGCTCAGCGTCTACAGCGTAAACCAACAGCTGAGCTAAGAAAAAAAAAAAGCCATCTCTCCTAACTCCCAGCTCTCAAGACCATAATGGTGCGTTAAAAGTCTAGATAGGGCTGTGAATCGAGTGTCCTCCTTGCAGGACCTGGGCAAGGTGGGTGGCTTTTCTCTGCTCACCCCAGCAGCTCATCTGAAACAGAGGGAATGAACCACCAAGATAGGCTTCTTGCTCATGAGGTTCATTTTTTTTGCAGCTCCTTGGAAGGATTTCTGTGCCTCTATTTCTCCACCTCTTAGAGAGAGAACATCTACCATCAGGCAAAAAAAAGCCCAACACTTGAATTGTATAATTTGAGCACGAAGCTGACATAAAAATAAGGGCTTCAGCATCTGGGATTGGTGAGGGAGGGCAAGAGGGAAGAATTGGAGGGGGGAGTAAGGAAATAACAATTTGCTGTCACCTAAAGTATTGTTTAACACTTTACTTAAAAACGCTGACAGCTTCTGCACAGCTGTATCCACGATAGAAGCAGCATGCTGGCACATTGATAAAGTATTAAGACGAGCGCAGATCTGGGCATGATACAAAGAGATGAGAGTTCCTTGCAGCTGAATTAAGGCAACACGCACAAAGTAACCATTACCTGGCAAAGGATCGTTTTGATGCCGAAGTCTTTTGTTTTGATTTTAGATCAAAGGGAGGCTAGATGGTTTAGGGCTGGTGCTCCAAGCTGCATGGCTAACTCATCTGTGCCATTCAAGCAAGGCATCACGTCTGCTTGTAAGGAGACAGATCTGAAACACATGAGGGAAGGATGGGGAGACAAGGGGGAAAAGCAACAACTCCATACTGGGGAGCAGTGTAGCCTCGAGTCCTGCAGAACTGGATTTAAATACCCATTTTCTTTACAAAAGTCCAGGTACAAAGTCCTCCTGCTGTTCTCAGTCTGGATAGTCTGACTCCAGATCCAGATCTGAAGTTGTCTCCCCTCTCAGGAAGCTCTGGCTCCTGCGTTAAGATACCCTCTGTGTCCACAGCCCTGAGCCAGCGTAACACACCTTGTTATGGAAAATATTATACCAGTAGACTGTGGAGGGTGGGCACAGCCATACTGGTGTAAAAATGCCTGATACGACCATGCTTTTACCTTCTTTCTGCTATTTTTTATGTGTGTATTTATATGTCACTGTAACAATTTCTAAATAAGTATTGTAATGCCTCTATTAGAGAAGTTTTGTCATCTTGATCATGCTGCTGTAGTTAAAACAGTGCAGTTTTTCTCCTTCAACAGACCTTAACAGAGTCCTGCAAAGTCTTAAGCCCTGTCAGTTCTTGCTGGCTTTGAGTGAACCTCAAAGCCTCTTTTGAGAGGGTCTCAGTAGCTGTCTCTGCACCCCAAAGGAGAACTGAGCCCCAGGCTGATGAAAAGTAGGGCAGCCTTATACTGTCAGCTGTCTGAGAGGGTGCCTGGCATTTTGAGAAAGAGCAACAGAGAAAATTCAAGTTACCAAGGCAATGGGCTACCTCAACATAGTGAAGATAGATGCAAAAATACAGGCAGGAGCCAGACACAGCTGCTTTGAGACAGGCTTACTATCTGCCCTGCCTCAGTTTCCCTTTCATTTTGAAGTGACAGATGTTGCTAACTTGTCACAAGTCAGCATGATGAAGATGTTGCAGTCATGTCTTCTAATATGCTGTTAAATGGCCCGCTCTCTCTAATATGCATATCTTGTTTTTGCTGTGTCGGAGTCAAATAACTTTTCTGCTGCCCTTGCTGGAGCCCGCACAGAGATGGGTTGTGTGGCACATGGTCCCAGCCCATGCACACTGCAAAGGAAAAAAGAGAACTTCAACACTTTTATTTCTTCCTCCCACCAGACCGGGCCAAATCCTGATCTCTTTTATATCACAGTAATCCTGGAAGAAATTCACAGGAGTCAGTGCCTCTAGATTTACATGGTTATAACGGAGAGCAGAATTCATCACCACGTCTTCATAGATGGCTCCTAAGCAGGAAAAAAATACTAAGGCCTCCTTTATCTTGACGGCACAAGATGGCTCAATAAATGTAAAGCACGTGTTATATAACAGCAGAATAATCTATGGTATTGAGGTCTCATGGATCCTGAAAGTATTTTCCGCTTGCAAGAGGGGGGGAATTAAATAAGGAGAAAAATATATATTGAATAAAGTGCTTGTTGCAGAATATTTTTTTTAAATACTGAACTGTGAAACCTAAAGTAGGGCAATACCCTTCCTTTCAACAATACTTTGACTTCCTACAGTCAGCAGATGCAATATGCATAGGATTCAGAAAGATCCCATTAAAATTCATTAAACCGTGTTTCCAGCTATTTAGTAAATTTTGAAGAAAAGAAACCTATTGCCTCTTCTGCTCCATACGATGGCCTCTTTGAATGTAATTAACCCTTCATTCATGGGTCTTTCTATCCAACTAATCTCCCACCCCGTGCCTTCCGATGCATTTTTAATACCACAGCTAATACCGCCACCTAAAATCCTCCAGCAGTCACCATGCAATAGAGCTCTTTGCACAGGCAAGGTACTGTAAATCTCCATAAACAGTGCTTGGATGAACAGCAAATTCAGATAAGTGATGTGTTCTTTTCCATGCCTTCCAGTTACAAACGGGGGATGCTCTTCATCCTTCAAGGTAGAATTTATCCAGGAATGATGTTGGTTTCAATACTTGCCCAGGGGATTTAGCTGCTGGGTTTGGGGAAGCTAGGCAAGAAGGGGTGTAAGGAGGGGAAAAAGGGCATAAATAAATAGTGAAACAATAAAGAGAGGCCTAGCAATACGCATGCAAATAAACCTCCAAAATCTAAATGCAAAGCAATGACAGATCCAGAAAAATCAAGACATGTTACACAAAGTGCCAACTTTATCTGTCCAAATTGTAAAACTCTGGTCTCTTTATTACATGGTTGACAGAGACTCAGGACCAAATCTGGTCTAGCCCTGAGTGTGATAAACTGTGACCAATTTCAGATCGGAGCTCCTATTTACGGAGGTGCTAAGTGGAGAGGGGGATTATATCATGCAAAACAGAAGTAACCAAAAAATATTCCTGTTCCCCCTTTCCTCTTTTCTCATCTGATAAACTAGTCGGTTTGTCAAAACAGGGAGTAGAGCTGGAGGGGCCAGGGAGAAGGCTTTGGTATAAAAAAAAGAAAACTGAAGATGAGAACTGAAAACATTCTGTGTTTCTCTTTGCTCAGAGCAAATCCCATTTCCTGCCCAAATCTAATCAAAATCTGTCCTTAAAAAAAGTCAGGAAGGAAATATTTTGAAATATAGGAAGGGTCTAAGCCTGATCCATGCTGCGAAGTGTGCGAAGTACAAGGTGTTTCTTTCATTATTTCAGTGTTCTGCCACAGCTATGAAGAAGTGTTATTTCTGAGTCACAGAACTCTGCTTTTCACCCCTACGCTTAATTATTTCATCTGAACTGCAGATTTCCATGGATCCAGCAAAGCATTTAAGCACCTGCTCAACTTTAAGAACCTATTGCGTTCTGGGAGGCTTTCCACAATATGAATTAAGTGCACACTTTGCTGGATGCATGGCTCTATACCATAACTACATTTCATCTGGAAGAGATACAAGCCCTTTCCCAAGGGGTTCACTGCTGTTTAGTACATTGGTCTAAAATTTGTCCGCGAATGTATTTGCCTTTTATGTTGAAGACTTTGTTGTACCTGATTGAACTCTGGCATAGTATTTGTGAGCAGTCTTGGACAACTCAGAAAGGACTAATTCTGGCACTGCAGGACAGGACAGGAGCGTTACAGTTTGTGTATTGGATGTGAGTCTCACCCTAAACCCCTAAGAAGCCAATCTGAAATCTGCCTGCTTAACAGAGAGGCACTGCCGTTGTCTTGTTCTGCCAAATCAGGGTATATTAAAGAAAAGGCAGCGTGATTCTGTTTAAAATGCACAAGACATATGTACAGAGGATGAAAATTTTGAAGTAAGGCACTAGTCTTAATTTATGGGGAAGTGTTATTTTCATTGTTTTTCCAGAACGGAAAAGGGAGGATGGAAAATGCCTAGGAGCTCAACTCTGAAGAATTTGTGGACCTGAGTGACAGGCTAAACACTACACAGCAAGCTGTGGAAAAGTATCAGCAATCGAAGGCCAAAAATCTGGTCTCTGAGCTTCCCAGTCAAAGACGCGCAATGTACTATCCTTCTGCCCAAGAAAGAGTAGCAAGTATGCATTACAGATTTGGAGTTTAAGCATCTGTATAGGGAGGTATGTCAACTGCTCCACACTCCACTGGCACCGAGCATGTTGCCTGCAACACCATGGAAATGTGTGTAGAAGTTAACAGCAAAGTTCAGTCTCTGCGAGAAGATGCGTATGGATTTGTTCACTTTAATTGTTTCCATGATTTAAGCGTTAGGCACCAGGAAATTAATCTGGGCAACAGTCAAGACAATCTGCACAAAACTGGGTCCAGTGTTGCTAAAACAAGCTGGCTGAAATGAAAAAGTGCAGCTGTGACTCTGCCTGATACCAACACACACACACACACAAACACACGCACGCACACAAAAACGGCCCCGATTTTTATTTGTATTATTTATGGACACAGATGAAAAGCCAAAGGGGGCATGGTAATGCACACAGATGCTGATTAGCTGGAGATTATATTGATGATGTAATAAAAATTCACTTTGTCTCTTAAGCTGCACCAGGACAATCAAAGAGAGATTAGATAAAAATCAGAGAGAATGAATAATAGAAGGGCGACGTAACATCGTAAACCGTAACTCCCTGCAAAATGTTCTGCCTCTGAGTGCCCTCAGTCAGAATAAATAAGGGCTGGAGGGTGTAAATACAGCTCAAATGTAAATAGGAAGGAGGCAGATGTGGCTTTGCATGTGTATTATTTATCAATAAACAGCTAGATATGTGTATCTACCTGTGTGGGTTTGCAAATACACACACATACACATCTATACGCACTCACCTTTTTAATTCAAACAGATTATGAGAGGGAGAGAGAGGGAGAAAGCATTGTATTTGTAGAGGGACAGATGGACACAGAAAAGCGTGTGGGGTAAACAATTAGAAGCGTACGGAAAATGATTTGAGCGAGAAAGATGTGAACTTGCAGGAAAAAAACGACTGAGAGTCTACTTAATGGAGTTAGAGACACACATACAAACCCCTGCAAGCACTTGTATTTACCTAAACATACACCAGGATGGGTCCCTGTCTGAAAAAGGGATATCCCTAGCCACAAAAAATCCCAATCAGAGAGAGACAGGAGAAAACTTTCTCCTGTTAGAGTGCTTGCTTGAAAAGGAGCAGAACTCCTGCACATCCAACATTGGTTTAAGTTTACTGACCATGTTTAATATTTGATTAAACCTTTGGCATAGCTGACTATCCTGATCTGAATAGATGATCCAATGCTCTCTCTGGTAGTAAAGCAGAGCATAAGTAATAGCTGTCCTCTGACTACTGCCGCCTTATGCATACGACTAGGATTTTGCTGCGTTTGAAAACCTGCTACCTGCTTCTCGATTCTTTTCAGCTGCTTGGTATTTTCAGTTGTGTCTTATGAAATCAAACAAACAAAAAAACCCAACAAAATGCTTCTTCCAGACAAGGAGCAGGCTGCAATTTTTTGTAGCTGAGGGAAAAAATCCTTTCTTTCTGAAGTCTTCTCTGTCTTAAGTGTTTTACCTGTTCTCCTCACTCTACTTTTTGCCCGTGGTTTGCATTATTACTTGCTAAATAAATGAGAAAATGCTCATCAGCTTGCTCGGCAGCTTGGGGATGTTTGTGTGGTTGCCCACACACACACACACACACACACATACATACAGCAATTTTATAAATAAATCACAGTCACAGGGGTGAGGAGAGGGCATGTGGTGCTCCGCGAGGGAGCAGAGCAGCAAAAGAGAAAGGACATCTCCAGGATCAGAAAATAGGAGCTGTCAGAGTTTCTCTGTGCCTCTTAATGCCTGTGAGATGGCCACTGCTGCTGATCACAGAAGGAGAGAGAAGGGAACACCAACCCGGGCTGCTTTCCCTTGGCCACCTACGTGAGGAAATGTCTAATCCCTCAACATAGACAAAAAACAGGTCTAAATAATCAGCCTACATGCTTTAAACCTCAAATGAGACAAGGCTTGCTGGGAGAGGTAATATCTTTTATTAGGCCGACTGATACAGTTGAAAAAAAATAGACAAGCTTTCAGGCACTCAGGGAAGTCTTGTCGTTTTTTCCCGAGCTATATCAGCTGGACTAATAAAAGATATTACCTCTCCTTACAAATGTTGTCTCATTTATAACCTTAGACCATCACCGCTAAAGCTACAGCACGACTTTTACCTTAAGTACACACAAAGCTCTTTGCAAAGCTGGATATCACAAATTCCTCTTTACACATGGCAAACTGAGGAAGAGCAAGGTCTAGGAATAGGATCTGGTGGGACAGAGAAGGTTAGTAAGAGGGCTGGACTAGAAATAGGCTCCTAATCCCTGCCTACCTTCCTCTGAATGAAGAATACTCTGATGCAGCACTACATCAAAGGCTTATTTTGCCTTCTTGCTTGAATTTGAGGTTGGAAGAGAAGGGTCCTGGAGCTGAAGGGTAGTTATGTTTCAAAACAGCAAGGAAAAATATTTTTGCAAGAAGGTGAACTGTAGTCCCAGAAGAGACTGCCAGGAATAGTTAAGAATAAGATCACGATTTTGAGAATTCAAAGGAAAATGTATGCAGGATTTTTGTTCAGGTGTGAGAAATCTGCTGCTGATTTAATGAAACAAGAAAAGTTAAAAAAATAAAAAAAGGTGCAATTGCGTTGGTGAAATTATAGACTTACTGCACTGTTTTATTTTTTTTAATCTTTGAAAGAGGATGTTAAGCTTTGAACCTCAAAGAAAAAAAGAAAAAAACTTTTCTGTCTACTCTCTCAGTAGCTTACATACAGAAATATGTATGTTTGTGTATCTGTGTGTGTATAGTTCGTGGGTCTTTCTCCTACTACCCATAGCTTTTTTTGTTTTCAAAAACATTTGTTTGATATGGCTCCCTTTTCCCAAACCGTGTTCAGGGAAGAGCTGAGAATGGAGAGGAGAGATCATTAACGTGGTCTGAGAGAATCTGAGCGGCGACTAGCAACATGAACCAGTGAAGTGCTCTCTACAGGGGTGACAGCCAGCAACAGCGCAAGGGCAAAATGTCGGTGCAGAGCCGAAGCGAGGGAAGAGAAGTGTGAACAGTGATGGTGAGAGCCGGGGAAACCGTTCTGTGGTGGCAGAGGTTGGCTATAAGAAACAAACAACTCGCAAGCACATTGTGGGAAACAGGCAGTGATCCTGGAGCGGCACCTGGGAAAGGGACCTGACCCTGGGGACTGGTCTGAGCTTGTGGTCCACACACCCACACTTGCCCTTGCAACCAGGGGAGGAAGCTTGGAGGGGAGGGAGGACGAGGAGCTATCTTAGATGCAAACCCAGCAAACACAGGTGCCAGGAGTGGAGAACCGAGCCTGGGGAGAAAGCTGCTGGCCCGGCAATCAGACCGATGTCTTTTGCCAGGTAACACGGAGCAGGGTCATCCGCCTTGCTGTGGCTCAGCTATTTCTTTTTGGATTAAGAAGCTGCTGCTGGAAGTCCTGTCCCTGGATCAGCGTAGGGCGGAAGACAAGGGAATGCCATACCTATTGTGCAATTCCTTTTATGAATAAACTTGTAAAATCTAATTCTACCAGCACCTCTCTGGCCTTTTTCAATGAGCCGGTCAGTAACAAATGGTCATTTAACAGCACAAAGCAGCCATTATATAGGAGAACAGATTGAGGCTAATACAACACACGTTCTCCTCCAAACAAGAACCCAACATTCTTTCTTCCATTTTTTTCTCCCCCATCTGCAAACACAGTCAGTAAAGCTGAGTAAATATATAAATAATTAAACAAACAAATACTTTCCCTGCTGCCCCTGGGCCTTTGAAACTGAGACTTAGTTGGATTTCAGGCAATCAAACAGCATCACGTTCTCACACTCACACTGCATGCACGTTTCCTCTCCACCTTTGACAGAATATCATTGACTTGAGGGCAGTGTGATGATTTCAAATAGACTGGGGGTTAGGTAATCAACTCCACACACACATGTACACACATGCACACTCCAGCTCCTCCATTTATTTCATAAAAGACACAAGCACAGATGGGATGGAAGCACAAACACCCCCCCACACACACACATACATTGCTACTGATGAACTGACTAAAACTGCGACTGAAATAATAAAACAAAAAAAATAAGAAGCGTGCTTCATTTGCTTGTCAGATCTTTGCTGTAGAAAGAAGCCCTTTCTAAATTAATTTTGCTGTGGCTAGATACTCGAGGTCACTGGAATCTTGTTTATTCCTCACAATATGCTACTTCTTGGGTAGCAGCAGCAAAAACTCCCTTCTGGACTACCTTGCTCTGCCAAAGTCAGGAACGTTCAAGTCCCTGCTTAAGGATTCACATGGCGTCTGTCTGGTGTTTGTGAGGCTGGGTCAGAGTCTAACTATTGACTTCAGAGAGTGTTGGGTCGGTCCTCAGCAAATGGATGACGACTGCCGATTCCATCTGTCCGTACTGAGGGCAAGAGAATGCTTGTCTAGAGGGAACTTGCTGATTTTACTGAGACAGGGAAGGCAGATACCTTCAGCTTGGTCCAAACCGTATTGCAAACAATAGGTTTGGATCAGACCCTTAGAAAAGAAAGGTGGGATGCAACCCTTCATCAAATCCTTGAGCTTTGCAGCTCCCTCAGTTGCCATAACAATGAAGAGTATATATATGAATCACTAAAAGAAGAGAAAAAAAAAAAAAAATCCTGAATCAGTGAATGATGATATTCCTGTAGACAGAGAAATTACAATAACCGTATCCTATTCATACAAACAAAACTGGCAAAATTGCCATTGACCCTTTGTTGGCAAAGCAGGGACAAATACGTATTTACAAGTGAAGTGAGCAAAGTTAATTTTCCACCTCCCCACCACATGTTTTTTGAAAGCATGTTTTCCTGATCTGCACTGAAAGGGGCTCTGATGTAACACATTTGTCGTCAGGGATGCACCAAAACCTACGCTGAAAAAAAATGTAAATGTCAAATTTTTACCATTAACTTCTCCCTCCTAAAATAATTAAAATAAAATAAATCTGACCAGCCTAATATTGCAGATGGGGAAATGAAAGATCAATAGCTCAGTGGAGCCAATGGGAATCTTTCCATTGACTCAACAGGTTTCAGATCAGGCCTGAAGGCACCGAGCTTAAGTGACTCCATCAGAGAGTGTTGGTAAGTAATTATCCAGGCAGTGATTAGAACCCAGGCATCCTCACTGACGCCCTCACCCACCAGATAATGCCCTTTGAATGAAGCTGCAGGCACAAGCAGCAATTTAAAAGGGGCATCTCTGAAGTGTATTAGCCACTAGTAAATAATCCTGAAGGAAGGCAATGCTTGCTTATCCTGTTTATTTATTTGCTTATTTAATTTGGTGTTAACTTTTATTAACACAATAGTAGAATGTAAAACCTAACTCCACTTTATCACCCTTATCTTCTGCAAGATCTTTATGTGCATTTCCTTCCAGTGTGTCTATGGTTGGTTTGCCTTGTTTTGTTTTGTGTTTTTTTCTTCCTTTCCCTTCTCTGTCAATGACTAAACTTGGAGTTAAATAATTTGCAAGATACTCTTTTTTTTTTGGTATCAAAATTGGCCAGAAACAGACTCTTGAAAATAGCTATGCAGCAATATTATGCTTTTAAAGACTTTGCCAAAGGATTTTTGTTGGTTGTCTTGCCCATTTCTCACTTCCACTCCTACTTTTCTCATTTATTGCCAGTATCTTGAATGAGATTTCTCTTTCTTAAAAGAAAAACAACAACAAAAAAATCCATAATCCAAAAAAAAAAAAGATAGGAAGAATGAAAACAAAGCAAAAATATGACCAGACTCCCTTCGAATGCATGAAACAGAACAAAACCCACAGAACAGCATAACTGAATAACAATAGATCTTTATAAAAGAGGGTGAAAAATTGCATCCTCATCCATGTATTATTGAAGATGGAATACGATCAAATAAATCGCTTTTAAAAGCAATTAAATGTGCACAAAAGAAAAACATTTGCCCCGTAAACTGAGAGAATGCGTAATGAAATGCAAACCATCTTGAAACTAACATACGGAAACTGGAAGGAGACACTTCAAGCTGAATGGTATAGTGGAAGGAGTGAACCAGTGTACCTAGATAAGGAAGCTTAAGAGGGAGTAGTTAGGAAATCCAGAAGCAAGCAGGTCTGTGTATCTGGATTTAGACGAGTAACAACCTTAAGGCAGTCACACTGCTGCATATTATCGTCGTTCTTGCCTCAAGGAGCGGTATCTTGCAGAACTGCCCGTAACTTAGGGCCCAATCCAAACATTGCTGCAGGCAAGGCAAAGCTTTCCTGAAGACTTCAGCAGGCTTTGGAGCGGGTCTGTCGCTGCTCTGCAAAGTCCTTTCCCGTCAATTATAGCTTATGCATATCATAGAATATACGTTACTTCCACACTCTCCCCCCCCATACACACCACATTTCTTAAATGCTGCTAAAGGTGTGGAAAATACTAAAACAAATCAAGCACTTCCATTGCATTGCTGCATTGAAAAAGGGTTTTCAGGGATTAATTGTGTTCTGACAGGGGATGAACTGGTTGACTAAAACGGTCCTGGCTGCTCCGAATTTCTCTGACCCCTGGCTTCTTGGCAGCTGCCAAGCAAAGATCCGATCCTAGAAAAAGAAGTATCCCGTTTCAGTCTGAATCAGGTGAAATAATGGGCAATAAGCAGAGCCCTGCCTGTAAGAGTAAAGAAACAGAGTTTTCTCGGGGTTAGCATTCAAAGAGGTGCAAGCCAGTTCAATCTACTCAGCAGAGGTACCTCCCTCCCTTCCTCCCCCCGGCTCATGCACCATTTCAAAGAAGTGCATCTTTACCTTATTTTATTATTAGAATCAATCAATATTATTAATATTACATGTGGGCAATTCTGTAAATTCTTCATAGTTCTCCTCCCTGCCTGTTAACAGCAGGTACATTATACAGTCTCTGGTTAGATTGGTCAACCAGGCTATTGATAGTCTTAATAAGCAGTATCTATATTGTGACCTTTGCTCACAGAACTGAATCTCTCCTATAGGGTTGTCAGATTCTTTAAAGAAGTATTGATAAGCTCATTACTGTATCGCTACATATAATTTTAGGTGTGATTTTCACTCACCCTGAAGCATCTAGTAACCTAATACTATTTTTTTTTCCTCCTAAAGCATTGGCCCTTTTACAATTGATCAAATAGTGAATTAGAGCATTATAGAGAGGAAACATAATCAGGGGATTTCTACAAGCACACTGTGATATATCTTTTGATCTTCTGACAACCTTCATCCCCCTGGATCCTAGGAAGGAAGCACTGTTTTATAGGGATATTATTAGGCTGATGCTGCTTTATACATCTACCTGCAAGAAGCTACTGAATCCGACAAAGATATTTGTGTGCGTTTGCAGTGAGTGATGCATATTATGTGATGCGAATCTACCCTTAGGGACTGAAAAGGAGAGGAACTATGTGCAAATGTAATTCTGCCCTTTCGATACATGTGTGCATATGCAGTCTCTGTGTGTTATAGACACAAGTATTTGAATTAGAAACATACCAAATATGCAGTCAGATCCCATCACACCCACTCTGTCTGCAAAGCTCCATTTTTATTCTGTTTGAAGAATCTTCATGTCCACAGCTATCTGCCCTAGTGCACTGGGAAGTCAGCTGGGTTGCCTTTAAGATATTTTGGAGACTCAGACACAATGTACAAATAAACCAGAGATGGATTAATTAAGTGTGACTGTATCATTAAATTAGTATAATGAACAAACCACTATGTATCATATTAAACTCTGCATATAATTTCAGGAATAGCCTGTTAAGTCACCTAACACTTTCATGCAAATAGTATGATCCCTGTACTGTCTTTTAGAAAGTAATTATTTAGAGACCTATATCAGCCTGTCTGTACCGAATGCATGTTTTCATTAATATGCATATATAATAAATGGTTGCGTATGTGTGTGATATACAAATGTGGCAGTCACACTTCTATCTCTCTGCATACGCACTTTTCACGTAAAAGTTCATTCTCAGTTGCACCTTTCACGTAAACGATGTCTTTTCATGATTTCCGGATTTAAATAAGGGCATTAAAGATCTCAATTACGAACAGGGAAAAGAATATCCTGCATTACAAACTGTGTCTGCACTGCACCTTGGTCTGTCAAACTGTAAGCAACTTTGTGGTGCCAAAATACTTTGAGAGACCAAACAGTGAAGTCCTGTCTTACCATTTAACCAGCAACAATATATCCCTGGGGGCATCAGCATAGCCAACAAAGCTGCCTATGAAGTAGTTAATGTTAAGCAATGATTGTCCATGTTCAACAAAGGAGGGAGAAATAAACAGATAAGGGTGAGGTAGATCGAAATCTGCATGCCTCATTGGCTGAGCTGTCGGATATTTCTAATGCATCTGAAGGCTTTGTTACTAAGAACCTGTTAAGTATCTTTAAACCTTTGATCTGTAGCCAGTCTTAACAAAGGTGACAATTAATTAAAGGAGAGTGCATTGCAATAAAGTTACATCGTGGTCAGTTTATATATACTGTCCTAAGTTGGTTCACAGATGTCACTGTCAATTAAAGTCTTATTGGAGTCCAGTTCATTATCAATTTTTCCCCCTTACCTTGATCAATATTTTTGGCTGCTTCTGCTTGACAAACTTAACACAATGTCTATATCTATATGTCTTGCCATTCATTTACATGGAATAGATGGCAGTGTATGATTTATTTTTAGATACTACGTATGGTCAGGTACTTTATTTGAGAGGTTTAGAGCTCTCATCCATTTTTATTTTAAGAAGTGACAATAATAAGCTCTCTCTTCCTTCAAGGGGATGTCAACTGGATATAATGAATGCACATTAAAAGCTGCATTCACCTGTGCGTGCATTCACTCTGTGTCTCATGGTGACAAAAGCAAATAAATGCAATATCTGTGGTGACATCTTGACTCCAGCCCACACCAAATGCTGCAGCACAAAAAGTGATTCAATAGGTTGTGCGGTCCCCAAAATGTGACGATGCATCTCGAGGAGTTACAGAGAGACAGAGGCCCCTATAATATATACCCCAGTTCAGCCAGTGAAGCAGTGATGAAAGGAAGCCATAACTTTAACTTGCCATAGTTATTATTTTTCCCTTTTTCCTCTGCAGATTTTAATACATAAGGGTCAGTCCACCATGACAAACCTCAGCAACAGTCATACGGGCATCAGTGGAGCAGTTAAATGAGTGAGAAATGCGACAGGGGTCAACTTTTCTCAGTTCCTCAGCTTTGTTTGAATTTTAATTTCACTTACAGAAGGAAAGCTAAGTTAAGGGACAATTCAGCAAGACTAGAAGCCGGTAGCATTAACTGTAAGTGTTGTGATTTGCTACGTAAATTAACAATCCAGAATTTTAAAGGGAATGTGAAATGCCGAATAAGTGCAAGCCTACACCAGCATTTCCAAACATGAACCCACTGAAGTGATGGCAAAAATCTCGCTGACTTCTGCCCAGCAAACAGGTAACCAGCCTTTGATCCCTAAGTAAAGATGATGCTGGGATTAATGAAACACCAACCTGTTTGTTAAGACTGGGACCAAATTTAGCTCGCTTAACACCTCACCTGTTTAGTGCAAAGTGTTACAGGGCAGAAACCAGACAGTGCTTGGTGGACAGGTCATGGCGAGCCCTGAAGGAATCTGCTTTTGTGGGATTTTATTGTAAAGCTATAGCCAACATCCATGTGAGTCTTTGGGCATCTGATCATTTTTCTCTATTTTAAATGCAGGTAACTGGCCCAAAAGCCTAGATCGTCTCCCCCACTTTTGCGCCCTTGGAATCATTACTGCCTGTTGCATAAACCCGCCTCAGTTCACACTTGATTGACGGGAGGAATGGTAACAGCTCCTTTAGTGTCGTTATGGTCTGTCGGGTCAGTGCGGCTGGTATACATACGCACGGGGTATGCATGATGAAAAACACCCTGACGTCTTGCTGAAAAATGTGGCTGCCTATTTCCAGCTCTTAAGGTTCAGGGAGACCCTTCTTGGTCATCCAGCCTCTTCTGCCCCTTGCTTTTGACAACTGTGCATAAAGACTCCTCTGCCTGCCCTCCTTCACAGGTACAATCCACTTTTTGGTTGAGCACAAAACATTTTCTGCAATCTCACTCACTCTTTGCCCAGATAAAATTTCCAGATACTCTCTGACAACTTCCTTCAAAAGACTATTCTATCAGCTGCCTGGCTTTTATTATACTATGCAATTTGAATTCTCTACTAAAGAAAAGCCCGTCTGTGACACGGGCCACTGGCCAATGTACAATACGGGACCAGATGAACCACTCTTTTCATCCAAGGTGACAAGGATCCTCCATTTTTCCCCCTATTTCAGTGCTGACATTCCCAATTTCTTCTGGCTGAATACAGGGAAAAATAAAATAAAATGAAAACAATCTATCCCCTGTTTCTGTTGTTATACTTCAGAAATTAGTAAGTTCCTGATTCACCCTTGAATTAAAACCTTGTTTTGGCCAAGCAGATACTATGAAATGCGGTTATTCTCACTATTTTTCTTTTTTTAAGAAAATAATAAGTACTTTTTTTCCTTCCCTAAAATGCCCAAGGACACCAGTATATGTAGATACCGAGGGACAAAAGCGATCATAATCTATAAATGTGTAGGAAATATGAGTCTAACCTGGAGACAGGTAAGAGAAGAATCGAAAGCTCTAGAAACACAAACTTTAATTTCTTTCATCCACATTATGTAACTTTAAAACAAACCTATTCTTGTAAGGATGATTAGTTGATATGGTAGTGGGGCTAGGTGGAGAACAGCTTTCAGTGCAAAACTTAACAGCCAAGCGAGAGATCCCAGAAAATTGGAGTTTGTATTGGAAATGCTGACACAACCGTAACAACAGCTTCATAACTGGCTGCAGCTGCTTTTAGAAACCAGAATCCATGTCCAGACCCCCTGAAAAAGAGTTAATATATCCCTCTAATTTATGAAGCAATCTGAGCTATCTTTTTGACATTATCAAATACATATGCATGCTCATCTGTACAGGAGATTATAAAGTACAGGGGGGTGGTTTTTTTTCCTTTCTCTTCGATCAAGCTATCCAATTGCATTTTGATTGTTTTAAGGGGTTACTCTTTAGACCTAAGGCATAAAGCCACCTCTGTTTTATTACAGTTTATTTGCGCATTTACCTCCCTAAAACTTGTTTGTTTTACTACCATACTAAATGCTGTATGTGTTTCTTTCAGCCGGGCAAGCCTTATGTTTCAATTATGGAGGAGTTCATTTAGCACCTGTATTGCATTGTGCTTCTTTTCAACTAAATTTCCATTTCCCAAAGGCTATATGCATGAATGTGTATATTTTTTTTTTCTGTATGTATTCATACACATGAATCTATGCATTTATACTTATATACAAATATATCATCTTGATTGAATGATCATTCTCACTGCACCTTTGAATTTCTGAGACATCCAAAACCTTAACAAACATTCTGAGACATAAAAAGATTTTAATTTTCCTATCATCAACCTTTGTAATCAAATGGAACAGAATATAGTGAATGGAAGCGGCATTTACCTACCCTCGAGGTGTCTTAAATTTAAAAATTATTTATACTTTTGAGAAGATACAGCAGTAAAAGAACTAAACTATTCTTTCCATGCTGCATTTTTCTAGCTGCATCAAATGCTTACTGAGTGAGGTTCGGGTCAGGTAGGTACACAGTCTAAACCACGGGACTACAATGGTGGATTTCAAGGAGTTTTGGTGGGTTTAGTGTTTTTTCCCCTCCCTACATGAGGGCTGAAAGAATGTTGTAGCTCTCGCGTCTATGGAAGACTCTTGCTTTCCCACTGCACACTATCTCCACTCTTTAAGTGCACTCACCCGCTTGTGTTTCAGTAAATCTCAGTTAAGTGTGGAATGCTGATTTCTTCTGACTTCCTAAATAGAATATTATGGAGACCTGTGTGTTTTAAATTAAAACACATTCCAGGCCTTGGGTACAAGCATGCTTCAATAGAAAAGGCTGTTTAAACCTGTGGGAACAGTCCTATATTTAGATTACATTAATTCATAAATATTATACTAAATACCTCTTAAATTGGCCTTAAATGACTTCAAAGATAATGCATTATAATATGGCTGTCCTGAGAGCACTAACCTTTATGTCTCCCAGTAACTCAGCCTTTAAGTATACTCCACTGTTAGATAAGAAGGGGGGAAGTTATGAATGAATGGCTTGCTAAATTGTTCAAGTGTGATTAGTTAACTCTGTGCATGTGTGTGTGTATGTGTGAGCGCGTGGGTGGGTCAGCTCAGCCTCGGTAGGTTTCTACCCACAGATCTCAGCACACAGCCTCTTCCCAACCCTAGAGCAAAGTACCATGGCAGGAGCGTGTTCCTGCCCCGTGTGGAGAGAAGCAAGGATGGGGGAGAGATGCTACAGCTACGCTCATGCCACAAAAGCATCTCTCAGGGATCTGGCAAGCCTTTTCCACCTTTCCTCACACACCGATACCCCCCTACCCTTTTATCTCTTTGCGTGTCTGTGAAAGAATCGTGCTCCCCTGCCTCTTCCCTGGCATCTGACCCGGTATCATCCAGGGCTGCTGGTGGGAGAACCTGGGACTTCTCTCTCCTTTGGTGATAGTTTTTCTGGGAGGGGGGCATAGTCATGTACTTTACCATCAGGTTGCTAATTTTCAATTTCTTCCCGCTACAGGGGAGTATCACAATAGATTCGCTTAATAATATTTTCAGGTATATACATCCTGCACTCTCATTTCAACAGATTTACACCTGAAATTATTCTGATTGCTACATTTTTTACTTTAAGCTAATGCCTCTCTCTTCCCTCCTCCCAACACAAAACTGCCTTCTCCCTCTCCACACCCAAGGTTTGCTCTCCGTACACTTAAATAAACTACAGCCCACTATTAACCCTTCATGGTATACTACTGTCACAGCCTCATCCCCTGGATTAGGAATGAAATCAACTGAGAGTGATGGATCAATTAATGTATAAGCATTATGCATCACTTATGGAAAACATCTTGGGGCTTCATATTGCCATCCTAACACAGAGAGCCAAGTTGGACTATCTTTGTGCAATTCTTCATCTATGCCTGCAAAGCAGAGCCAAAATAAGGAGACCTGAGTGAATACTATGCTTCACATGACAGCATATAGAGAAGGGAAAGGGAAAAAAAAAAAAAAAAGACTCAAAATGAAATAAAATTAAATAAAATAATAAAAAAGCCAGATGCAATCCTCATTCTTCAGAGCCCCATCATGCTTTTTGACTTAATAGTAATTAATCACTACTGGCAAGAAAGTAATTTTTTTCCAGGTAGCCAGAGGCACATTTTTATCAGGATTAGCTAATAAATCAGCGGCATCGCTAGAAAGGAGTTCAAACTCTTCTCAGATGTACTAAATAAAACCGATCTCTGAAATGCTGGCAACTCGGTGTCTATTGAAGCCTCTCTCAAACCCTAGCCTGCAAAATAACAATAATCGTCATCATTTTTCCTTCCAAAGTCCAAAACTTCTAGGAGGTTTAAAATGAC
The DNA here is from genome assembly GCF_964273445.1 of Streptopelia decaocto. Lineage (NCBI taxonomy): Eukaryota > Metazoa > Chordata > Aves > Columbiformes > Columbidae > Streptopelia > Streptopelia decaocto. Next base: position 74,720,965 of record NC_138657.1, read on the forward strand.
TGTTTCTTTCAAGATGAACTCATGCAATTTAGTTTGATGAGGTGACAAGATTTCCCATCTGGCTTTTTTCCTAGGTTGCAGCTTTAGAACAGAAATGAAATGAAGGGAAATGAAGTTAGTATCTTGCTTAATTCAGGAATATGTGTTAAACACATCCAAGCAAGATAAATGATCTCTCTCTCTCTCTGCCTCCCTCCCCTCCTTCTTGAGTTTGTCTCTGTGAATACAGGCATGCAGTAAAAGCAAAACTGAACTGAAAGAGGATGGATTCACTTCTATGAAATAGAAATTCAAGTTAGCGTATAGATCGATTAATTACAGGTTTGATAGAACATAACAAAAGAACAAAACCTCATCAACAAATAAAAATAACCTCTCTCCACCACAAAAATCCTTTCACAAGGTGTTAGCTCAAAGGTTTCCTCTACATTATGTTGAGTGATTCTCTTCAGTGTAGCTTTTAACTGCTATAATTTTTATTTTACAGAAACCTTAGATAATTTTTGCAAACACATGTGCGCACACACAAGCTCAGTGGCTACTCTCACTATGCCTCATCTATTAGATGAAATCTCCCAGGACCTTTCTTTCCTTGTGCCTCTTACTATTATTTTTATTATTATTAATAACTATTACAATACAGATGTCATGTTTAAATGATGCCCATCGGACCTTGATGTGGCTTCTAGGAAGCTTGTCTGAAAATAAAGCAAGGTTCGAACGGGCTACGCTGATCATTGTAAATATGAGAAGGGTGTTTGGAGCGACTGACAAGAAAGGAAGGAAGAAATACCCTATAAGTTCGACTGAGTCCCTGGTCCCCGAGCTCTGAACATTTTCTCTAGCCCGCGTTGAAACTGCTACTTTGCACTATCAGGGTACATTTTCATTTTCATTTCCTGAGGGTGGAAAAGAGGAGAGTGAGTGGGAAGGGGGAAGAAATGCCTGCTGAACATGCCATTAAGTTTAAGATTTACAACTTGCCAAGGCATCTGGAAAGATGGGAAGACAGTAATGCCATTACCAGTGGCTCTCCTTGCCAGCAGTTCACCAAGCTGGAGTAGACACTGCTACTGAACCTCTCCTATAACACATGTAACTTCCACTCCCCCTGTGGCCCCCTGCAAAACCCTTTCTTCTTCCGCACTAGATTCGGAGTCACACCCCAATCACTTCTGATCTGATTTTTGCTGTTATTTTTGATAGCTACATATCTAATGAAATAAACACACACACATATACAGAAGCTGAGTTAATAAAGTGGCTTGCTTCACTCCTGGGTCTCGTGTGCTCCTAAGCGGGGCTACCATGCAAATTATATTCAACTTCTTTCCTGTGAGTCCTACTTTCCTATCCGAGGATCTGAGCATCTCTCCCCCACTACACACACCCTCCCCCACCTCTAAAATGTAGCATCGTCTAATCTGAAATGCACCTCTGGAGAGCCTAACCTAAGCAGGGAAAGGAGCAGGCAGAGATGGAGTGAGTTAGGCATCGCATGAGGAGTATGTCTTCACTGCCTTTAAAGAAAATCTAAAAAGTTCCCGGGATGGACTTTGGGCACATTAAAGTAGTGCTTAGAATATGCCTGCTCAGAGACTTCTCTGCTCTATAACTAAACTGCAACCCGTCTCTCCTGGATCATCTTCTCCAACACTCACACTCATGCTGTGATTTCGTACAGACACCCCCCCCAGCCCCGCTTAAGATAGATAGGCTCTTTTTATTGTTGTTTATATCCCTGTTCCCATGCTGAAGGAAAGGAAAATTAAATGCCCCCGGAGCAACTCACTCTCCTCCACCTCTGGCTTTGGAGTACGCTACAGATAATTATTGTAACAGCAGTGTAAATAAAATAAAATAAAATAAAATATTTTTAAAAATCTTAAAAAAAAAAAAAAGGAAAGAAAAAGAAAAGGCGTCGGTGCCAGCTACACAACAGTTGTAAAATAGGGGCTCCCCAGCTCCGCGCAAGCACACGGACACACACACCCCCGGGTGGAAAATGTGCGGCTCCCAAAGATAAATAAAGAAATCCCGGTTTCAGCACCACCAGCGCGCGGACAGCTGCCTGCCAGCCCCGCCGCCCGCCCGGCGCTCGCAAGTGGCTTCGTCGCACCCCCCAAAAAAAGGGGAGGAAAGAAATAAAAATACTAATGAATAAACCAAACGGAGCTGACCCCCTTCCTTCTCTCTCTTCTCTTTACAGGAGATTCTATTATTTCTTTCCCTGCCCTCCCAGCCTGCTGCCTCCACCCCCGGGCCAACTGAAAATGAAATAAAATGAAATGAAATCGAAAGGAAAGAGAGAAAAAGAGACCCAGAGAGGGAGCGGGAGCTTGCCTTCCTCTCCCGATCTCTCCCGGGAAAGTTCAGGAGGTAACTCACCTTTGTGCATGCCAGTGAACCTGTCCTTCAGCACCGTCAGTTCATAGATCTTCCCGAACTCCTCGAAGAGCGGTTTGAGGTCTTTCTCGTCCAGGTTACGGGGGATCTGCCCAATAAAGAGCTTAATGGCATCGTGGTCCTTCATTGGGATGGTGGATGGGTTTCCGGGACTATGGTTTAATCCGTTCATATGCCCGTTGGTGCTGGGGTTGCTGTGATTGCTACTCAGGCTGGTATTGTCTGGTTGTCCGTTTGCTAACGTGGCCATCTTTATATACATAGAGAAAATCTTCTTTCCTTTTTTTCCCCCTCTTCTTTTCTCTCTCCCTCCCTCTCTCTCTCTCTCCCTCTCTCCCTCTCTCTCGCTCTCTCGCTCCCTCTCCCTCTTTCACACACACACACACACTCACACACACACACTCCTCCCTCTCCGTGTCTCTCTCTCTCTCTCTGGGTCTGATCTGATTTTTTTTTTTACATTGAAGATCTGTGTCCTTTCCGTTTAAACAGGCTGGATCGGTTCAAATTCCCAGCCAGACTAGGGGGTGGGGTGTGAGTGCGTGGATGTGTGTCTGTGCGGGGAAGGGAGGCTGGGGGTGGGGGATTGCTTGTGCCTCTACTCTGGCTAAACCCCCTCCTCCCATCCAACCACCCCCCTGTCTGTCTGCCTGGGAGAAGCTTAATGGTATCTTCCAACACAGCCCCTGGCTATAAATAGCACTAGGCGCATGGCTCTTTGAGACACAGTCAATTTCTATTGTGCCAAGTGAGCAAAGGGGAACGGTTGCGTTTTTAGGACCAATGATGATGATTTTTTTTTTCTTTTCCTTTGCAAGCCCTCCGATCAATCGCTGTCGTTATAATTTCAGTGATCATCGGGAAATCTGCCTTTTTATTTGAGAGGGGAAAAAAAAAACAAACCCAAGGTGTTCTTATTTCTTCCTATTATGATGTCTCTTATTTACTCTTATTATTTCGCAATTGATAATAAAAGCAGTTCAGATACGGACGAATCCTCGGGCTCAGAGGTTGCTTTTGGTGTTGTTGTTGTGGTCGTGATGTTACAAGCTCTCTTTATTATATATGTTCTTGTTGCATCTAAAAAAATGCATGCTCTTTAAGCTCCTTTTTTTTAACAAAAAATTATGTTGTTGCTGATCACATCAAGCTAGGAAAGGCACAAACTATACTATTGTAGCTCTTTGGAGGGAGACGAAAAATATCGAGATGATTGTTGTTAATGTTCATGCTGCCGATATTTATTTTACGTACGATCAGTGCGGGCGTTATCTCCTATACTAGCTGTGTGTGCGGGTGTGTGTGTGTATTGGGAAAGGATTGATCAGATAAGATTTTCTTGCCCGACTTTCAAGCCATCAGGATATTCTGTCCCTCTCTGATGGAAACATAAATCGTATTTTGTAGTCATCAGGGATCGGGAGTTGCTTGTCCGAACAATGCTCTCTAGACAAAGTGTACTGTATGGTGGAAATGAAGTCAGCTCTCCTTTCATAGAATCTGGGGGTGGGGAGGGCAGGGAGGCTCGGATTAAGGACAAAACTCTCCCTTGTCCCCCAAATAATAATAACAACAATCCGGACAGTAACAAAACAAGACTCTGCGTGCGCTCGGAACAATTTTTCTGATTTCCCCCCCCCCCCCTTTTCCCCCGGCTTCCGTGCGAGCTGTGCGGGGATGAACCTCGCAGAAGCTCCAGCAGGCGAGCTCAGAGCAGCCTGCGAGTTACCTGTTCGGAACCTTCCCCCGCTCCGGCCGGGCTGCAGCCACACGGCGCCCGAATACCTCCTCTACCCCATGGGTGCGCGCAGTCCCCGCCGGCCCCCACGCCAGGCCAGGGCCGCCCCCAAGCACCGCGGGGGCTACCAACCATTGTTCCCGGCGCCACCGGCTGCTCCCCGGGGCGGAGGCGGCGGCGGACCCGGGGCGGGTGGGCTGGGAGCGGGACCCCTCCGGCAGCCCGTCCCCCGGGAGCGCCGGGCAGGGCGCCGGGAACACGTGTGACGGTAAACGGAAGGGGCAGCCGTGGAGAAGGGAGATTATTAGTTTAGATTTGCAACGTTCCTGCATGTTTTATTGACCGGAATTTATTTATGTTTTAAAAACAAACAAACAAATAAAAGAAACAAAACCACAGCACCTTTGTAGCAGTTTTCACTTTATTTGGCTTTTGTTTTAATAACAGAGTAGCAAGGCAGTGTCCTACCCCCGCTCTTAAAAAAAATAAAAATAATTAAAAAAAATAATAACCCAATGCAGGTGTCTCAGCTATTACAACTACTGTGACTGCGAGTCCCTCCGAGCCTTAAACGGGCGCCCCTGTCAAGAGACGAGAGCGGAGGGGTCCGATAGTGGGGTGCGGGGGGGCGGTCCTGGGTGGAGGGGGGTGCGGGGGTGCGGCAGGGCTGCGCCCCTCCCCTGCGCGACCGACGGTCCTCGCGGGGGGAGCGCTGCGGGCGGCGGGGCGGGGACGGGCCCGGCCCCTCCGGATCACCCCCCCGCCCCGCTTCCCCCGGGGCCCGCACCTGGGGGGACAGCCGAGTCCGGTCCCCGGCAGCCCTCACCGCCTATTATGGCTCTTTAAATATCTTTTTGCCGCTAATGGTGAGGCAGCTGCTGTCAGACGCCTAATGCCGGGATGGTGGCAGGCACCGCGCATTGTTTGCTGTCTGACCAGGCAAGCTATTATTGGGGTCTAAGGGGGGGATCTGTCTGTCTTCCCTTCCCAGGCACACACTTACAACGTTTAAAGGCTAAAGACAAGGAGATCTGACAGCGCAGAAGCTGCGGGTGGGTAAAACCCTCAGACAGCCCCTCTCACAAATTCTCAGCCCCGTGACTCACCCGCTTTCAAATCTTGCCTTGTGCCTTGGACTGTGATAAAAGAATGACAACAACAACAAAATCTGCATGAAACAAAATCCTCTGGTACCCCTCACCCTGAACCAGGACATTAAAAATCTTAATATTTGCTCCTTCTGAACCTTGAAAATGCATCCGTGCTGGAGACTTGTTAAACCTTTTTTAGAGAAGGAATATCTACTCTAGTGAAAAGTGAAACATCATCCGGCACTGATCCATCCTAGGGATAGCTCTGTTAACACCTTGTCCATGAGCAGGCCACTCTGCTTGCAATCATGGTTTATCCTAAATGAAAGACAATTAGAAGAGCAGGGCAGTGAAAAGAGTAATTTTGTTGCTGAGAGGGAGTCCTTTTTATAATAATATATATTTAAAAAAAAAAACTTTGAGCTGGTCCACGCCCCGTTTCCACAGTGCTGTTAAGTATAGTCATTTAGAAATGGATGCTGTTCAAGTACAGCCCCCTGGTGCACAGGCACAGCTGTGAGGGGTGGCAGGATGAAATAATATGGACACAAATACTGCTACAAGGGCTCTGAGATGAACACAGCTGCTACAGTGGATGGAAATAAGCTGTACCCCATAAGCACCTTTACACATGTACAAGGGGCTGTACTAGATTTTAAACAGATACAGGCAAAGGAGGAGTGAAATTGTTATCTATAAACCAGCCTTTGCCGAACAGTTCCCAAGTGAGAAATGTTCCCAGTGTAATCACAATGGGTCCAGTTCAGCAATCCATAAGTGAGGGAGTCCACAGGAATTTTATAAGAATAAAGTCTTTTGTAACAGGCTTCAGTTTCTTCTGGACAGTGAAAATTATTTATCAGCTTGGAATCAAAATAAAGCACTTTAAATTTCTCTTCCCCCCACCTTTCCCCCCTCACTTTGTGCCTACCTGCAAAAGAAAAAAACAAAAAAAAAACAACCCCAAAAACAAAATATCCCCCTTCCAAGCCCTTTTACAGCCTCATTTGCTCCTGCTCCTTACTTAAGTTAGCATCCTTTTTTGGAAACACAAACAATATTTTGGGGTAGATCACCAGTAATTCTTCCAGTAATTCTTATCTCCTCAGATGAAATGCTTCCTCAAATCAGCACAGCTGGAAGAATGCACTGACATTGCTGGACCAGGAGCAGAGAGATGCAGCAGGACCAGCCACAGGTATACACACACCTCATGCGAGAGAGGGTTTGCAGCACCAGGCTTTGGCTTTTAATGTGCCTTTCAAAGGGCTTGATTGATTGCTGTTAATCCTGTGAACAACTTCGGTGTTGTTAACAGGACTGCCCGCATTAGTAAAGGTACTTGCATGCATTAGTATGCTCCTCGTCCCCACGACGTCAATAGACAGCTTTCCAATGACTTCTAGGAGGGCTGGATCAGGCCCTTGCTAGCAGCAAGTTTTTAATGAACACCATTTGGTGCAGGGAAGGGGGGACGTAGTAATACATCAGTCCTGAATATCTTCATTTTCCAGGAAACGAGCAAGTAAAGAAGAAAGGCAGGAATAGGCCGAAAGGTTGCTGGAGGGAGATTCTTCTGCTGAACTTCAAAACCCTGGACCTAGCGCACAGAACCATCGTTCACTGAATGATATGAAAAAATTGCAGACAAGTTGTGTTCCAAATAAATAAGCAATACATGGGAATTTTGTTTTTAAATAGATAAAATAAACTGCAAGCTAGTTTTGTTCCAAAAAAAAAAAAACAAACCACCAGTTTGTGTGAATTTGGGTTTTAAATAGTAATTTATCTTTCTTTAGACCTAGGTAGCCAAATCGGCCCATATACTCCCAGATTCTCTGCTAGCTGATTTTGCTGAGATTTTCCAAATAAAACGTAAGATGTTTAATAGCAAAGATAACACTTTCTGATCACAATTCAAAGACACAGTTCTCAGCTACTACTAAAGGGCCTGGTCCTGCCGAGACTTCTAACTCGGCTGGGATTGTTTACTTCAGCTTGTTAGGCTTTCCAGAGAGCGCTGACAGGATCAGGGCCTATTAGATATATAATCAAATAAAATAATTGAGAGCTGCATGTGGGCCTCTAATACATCTAACAAAAGGAGAGGGACCATCATCCACTAAACTTCGGGTGAGAACCCAAGCATCAGGGTATGGGCCCAATCCTGAAAACCTTAATCTGCATTGTTGTTAATCAGTCTGCTGTGGTCAGAGGGATTATTCATTTGAGGAAGGATTACTCCTGTGAACATTTGAAAGATTGGTCCCTGAATTAATGCGTGAATCGGTGTGGGGATTTTTGTTTTGTTTTGTTCTTTTTTTTTTTTCCCCTTCCTCTATCTTAGAATCAGAAAGGTTGGCTGAGGAGAGAAATGAAAAACTATTCACATCCAAAGGAGCTTAGCAGAGGATTGTAGTTAGCGTAGGCAACAAAAGGTATCACTGTAATAAAAAAGGGTGCTTTGTTTATGGAGGCCTTTTGTTATTAAAGTAGGACTGGTGAGTTTCAGGTGGTCAAGTCAAGGCTGCATAGAAACTGGGGGTTAATAGAGGACAGAAAAATAGAAAAGAGTGTTTGTATGTGTGTGTTTGCGTGTCTATTTAGACACAGGATTTGTGCAGACACATACATACACATAATTACATTCCACCCAATGGCTTCTGCTATTTAAACAGAGCTCTCCAGAATATTCCTGTTGCCCGTGCTGTGAACACTGTAAACATGTTCTATAAGTCCTTTGAAAAGAATACCAAGTTTATTATCTCCTCATACCTTTTCCATAATATGTATGCCTCTGTACATAATGAGTAATGAAAGCAGGCAAGCTTGTATTGTAGGGATAATAATGCTTCATGTTAATGTGGTTCTTTTCATAATCAAATCATTGTGTGATCATTAACAAATTAATGCTCACAGCGCCCCTGTGAGGAAGGGAGATTTCAGCTTAATAGGATCTGGTAGCACCGCCAATTACAAAGGTTGCCTGAGACTCCCTATAATAAAATCCTGTTCAGCTTTGATAAACTGCACATATTTTGGCTGAAATTCTCCAAGTTGGGTGCCTGCATTCAGTTCAAATTTTTTATTTATTGAAAATTTCAGCTAGAGATATTTATCTGTCCACAAGAACAGCCCAGAGGAGAACTGGACTAGTTTGAACTCAGTCAAATGAGATGCTTTGTAAAGCTCTCCTGTCCTAGTGCTTTACAGCATGATACTAAGAGCTGACAGGAGGTGAAGCTCTTTCTCAAGTCTTTTTGTTATGTTGGGGAAAATCTGCCCCAAAGTGGCCAATTAAAAGCCTTGGGAAAATGGTAGTTCTCACACACTCACTAGAGATGCAGATTTCCAAAACCAGATTCCCCAGTGACTTGGCTCTCACCAGGTATGCCCCAGCAGAGACAAGGGTTATACCTGTCATTGCAGCACTGCCCTGGGACAGACTAGGAAAAATTGGAGCCTGGATACCTCAGACAAAAGCAGGGATTCTGTCTTTCCTGAGCTTTTGGGGACTGACAGGGAGATCCAATAGTGTGGCCAGAGCAGAAACTGAAAAGAGGCAGCTAGGGGTAATTTATGAGACCTGAAAGGACAAAGGAGGTCAGAGTAAACTGGGATGGATTGAGAAGAGACAAGAATGGGGAACAGACTGGGATTCACAATCAAGTGTAGTGTCTTTACTAGCAATTGAACTGGGTCCTGAACATGGGCTTAAGGTATTTATTAATTGCCTTAATCTTACCACAGTCTTTGGCATGGATTTGACTCATATCAGCTCCCCAGGCACCTTCTGTTTGCAGACCAGTTGGGTGTTTCCAGTAGGCATTACAGACAATAATGTTGTATTTTTTTAAAAAACAGAGGTTAGCAGTATAGCTACATGGTGCCATGTCGTTTGGACCCAGGTTTAAAGAATTCCCCAGTTATTTATTTGCATTGATACAGTTAGCTAGGGAGAACTTGGGAGGAAAGGTTGTGCTGACACACAGCAGTCTGCCTCTTAGTAGGAAGAATCTGGGAAAACGGTGAGAAATGGTAGGGGAGATAAATCTATGGGAAACCGTTTGTGGTAGAATAATGGTGAAAAAAGGAGGAATTAATAGAAGGAAGGTAAGAAAACTTTGGAAAATAAGCTGTGGAAAGCATAGTGGATCTGAGAGCTTGTGAGGCTGGCAATGAAAAGCTAAGGCAGGAAAAAGACATTGAGAGAGAGACAAAAAAAGGAAACTAGATATGGGACTGGAACTGGGAGGGGGAATACAGAGTGAGAAGGGATGGGTCTGAGAGAGGAATGAGTTAAAAGAACAAAAGGTCATGCCTGGAGGAGAATATTTGCCCCTCCTGTGTGCTTGAAATGGGAAGCAGAATCCTCCAGTTCTCTGCAGTCAACAAATGGCACTGCACATGCCATCTACTCTGTGAATGATCAAGTAATTAAAAGCTGAATTAGAATGCATCTGTACAACAAAGGAAAATCCAGGTTGTGCACGTAACCTCAATTCTGGGGGCTCTTAATATTTAAGTGCCTGTCTTCACAACTAGAACAACTTCCTTTTAATTAGGGCTTCTGTGCATGTTTGTGTGTGCATGTGTGCTTGCATATATGTGTGTGCATATGTGTGTTCACAATTATATTTGCTAATTATGATGATAAACATGATGCAAAGAGCTGTAAGGAAAAAAAAATCACTACTTTTTCTCTTTTTTTTTGTCTCTCAAATTTGGCATTAGGGCTATTGAACCTAATTTAAGTTAAAGACGTATTTTAAACCAGCTTTTTGGGGAGTGCTGTCCTTCCATAACTGTAGTCACAGTCAGTGCATATTCTTGAAAATCAAGCCTAATTCTGAAAAGGACTTAGGGCAGCTAATTCATATTTGGGCACCCAGCTGCTTGCTGAACTTTAGAGAGAACTAAGTGTAGAGATTAGGTGTGTAACGTTATCATCCCAAGTCAGTGGTCACTTTTGAAGTGGAGGTTTACAGCCTTAGGGGAAACAATGACAAAGTCAGTGCTCAGATTCAGAACTCTCTGATATCCTGTGGCATGTTTTACTTCTGAAGGTATGCCCAGTCTCCCTTTGAACGATGTGTGTTGTGGGCACAGTCTCAATATTGGATTTGTTTGCATGAATGAATGCTTGTTTTACAAAACCCATTCCTGCACCTATTTTATTCTCCAAGTAGCCAGAGGGAATGTCAGTCAGGGTCCGGCATCAACACTGCCGATTTCATATACCTCATTCTAATAACGATGCATGGCAGATGACCGAGTGTTGGCAGCGTATGTGTGTCTGCATGCATGTATGTGTGCATGCAAACATATACACGTATGGAAATACTGTAGATGGAGAAGGAGGGGGCTCTACAGCCAAATTTGCAAAAAAGCTTCTCATCAGCTTTCTGTTAGAATTTCATAGTATACTTAAAGAAAATATATTTTTCTGATTTTGTATTCCATCTCTTTGTCTATCTCTCTGTCTATTTCACTATATTTCTATCTGTCTGTCTATATATCTACTAATCTATCAGTTCTCTGCTGTCCGATAGATGATATCTCTACATGCATTATTTGTTACTGGTGTTGCAAATATGCTCAGTTTCCTTAATGGCCAATTTTCTAAATCCATCCTAGAATTTATGAATGTAATAAGCTTCAGATCTGGTCTTATACCTTTTTAAATTTCAATTTCTTATTATTTTTGTCTATTTCTGCCCAGGCTAGTAAATCACCTATACTGTGGGCTGTCTTCTAAAGGCCAGACATGCAGATGGGGCTGTAAAGGAAATAAGCAAGGATAAACAAACAGTCCAGGGCTTTGACAGCAAAAGGAGAGACTATTCATGATTCCAGCCAACTGTTTAGTCAACCCAACATTAATAAGCTTATAGAACAAATACCAGAGCGCAGTTGGCTGCTGTGTGTGCACACAAGTGTGTATTCTCTAAGAAATCATGGGGTCTTGGTCACTTCAAAATTACTTTTCTACCTGGGAGCTGTTTTTGTCTCAGACACCCTTCCAGCGTCTCAGGAAAACTGCGCTTTGCATGTACCTTTCTGTGATCTTAAAGTAATAGTTATAGTACAAGTGACTGTAATACAAAGATTCAGACTCCATTTGTTCTGTTGACTGCAGTAGAAGGGTGAAGAGGTCTTTTCCTGTGTTTCCAGCTGGTGGGTTGTGCTGGCCCTGAAATTAGAACAGACAATTTTTAATCCTTTGTGCTTTCTGCATGTATCCATTCAATTTTGGAGCCACATTACCTCTGTGGGTGATGCTGAAAGATAGGTGTTACTGAGAGCTGTTCATCCCTCCAGACCTTTAGCTAAAGAGGAAATGGTAGATTTGAATTTAGAAAGCAGAAGTGCCAGATCTCTAGGAGGAGGCAGCAGATGAGAAAAAACACATAGAGAAGGTCAAAAGAGAGACTGGAAAAGGGGGAGAGAGGGATTGAGAGGGAATTCAGAAATGAAGAGAAAACTGAGAACTGTGACTCACAGGGAAGGCAGGAGAGGTACAGAGCCCTGTAAAAACTAGAAATGTCTTGGTGAGGAAACGAGTTAGGATAAGAAATCCAGAAGTAATCAGAAAATAACTAGGTAAGTAAGGAAACTGAGGTCTTTCTGAGGAAGCTCTGAACACGCACTTAAGGAAACTGGATGCAATGGTTTGAAGGGGTAAAAACATAAAGTCAAAGGGGTCAAGTGTGTGGAGAAATGGCAAAATAAAAGTAGGGTCTTCCAGGGCCCATAGTGGAATAAAAGGTCTCTGAATCCACAGTTTTCAGATTCATCTAGGAGATTGGCAAAATGTTCCAGCTCCATCCACAGTGGCTTCTTGTGGAGGCTGGAAACCTATCACTATCAGCTATTGTGTTGTGAAAGGAAATAATGTAATGAGTGTAAAGATGTCTTGACCTTTGTGAAATTACCTACACCAAAAAAAAAGTACATAAGGTGAACAGAGAATTTTGTACATGCTTTTACAGATGTATTTTAACACTGAAACTTAGCATATGCCAGTATTAGTTTCATGTACAATTGGAAGTCAGCTTTTTTGTGTGAAATCATGAGGCAAGTTTAAATATGAGTGTAAGCTTCCTTACACTGGATGGACTGGAAGATCTCCCATCAATGTAAATGACAAGTCACCTCAAGCACATAGAAAGAGTCAAATGAAGTACTGGTGTCCAAGGTAGGATTAACTGAAGACTCAGAGTCAAAATGGGAGAGTTACTATACCATAGGTCTGCTTCCATGCATTGGTTCGTACTATGCTTCTGCTCATGCACAGCCAGAGAGGTGCTAAGAAGAGGCCTAGGAGAGCCCTGCAAAATCCCAGACTGACAGAATCAGACCTTGTTTTCCAGAGGCAGTTGATTTTGAACAGAAAAGGCCTGTTCTTCTTCACAGAATCACAGAATGTTAGGGATTGGAAGGGACCTCGAAAGACCATCTGGTCCAATCCCCCCCACTGGAGCAGGAACACCCAGATGAGGTACACAGGAAGGTGTCCAGGTGGGTTTTGAATGTCTCCAGAGAAGGAGACTCCACAACCCCCCTAGGCAGCCCGTTCGAGTGTTCTGTTCTTCCTGGTCTGTGCAGAGGGAAAGAAATATAGTATTATTTTTCCTCTTGGTTTTAACCATTGGAAATGTTCAACTGGCTAATCAGAGGGTTGCATGGTGTCTGTTTGCCTGTAACACAGCTTGAACAGAATCAAGACTGTACAGAGTGGGACATGATGGTGAGGCTATACCGTCCTTTCATCAGAGAGAAATGCATGGCAAACAGCAGCCATGTATGTCCTTACTACTGCCTATGAAATCAATGGGCTTCCTTAGCAATGCACCTGAGAGACAATTCTGCTCCCTTGAAGAACCAGAATCAGGCCATTTGGAAATCAGCTAGCTTAAGATTTTATATGGCTGAAAAACCTCATTTAATGAGATTATAACCCTGCATATATCAACATATTCATGATCTTTGGGGTTCAGTTGTCATGAAATGACAACTCACAGCTGAGTCAGCTGCATTTGTACAACTTGACATGACCTGAGAGCCTCAGATGTGAGCAAACTTGTGTTACTGACATGTGATCCATGTGAAGGAGCCTGGAAGCTTGGTTGTCTTCCACAGTCATCTCGAGAGGTCAAATTAAGGCAAGAGCCTTCACAGTATCACAGTATGTTTGGGATTGGAAGGGACCTCAAAAGATCATCTAGTCCAATCCCCCTGCTGGAGCAGGAACGCCTAGGTGAGGTCGCACAGGAACATGTCCAGGCGGGTTTTGAATGTCTCCAGAGAAGGAGACTCCACAACCTCTCTGGGCAGCCTGTTCCCGTGTCTGTCACCCTTACTGAGAAGTTTTTTCTCAAATTTAAGTGGAACCTCTTGTGTTCCAGCTTGATCCCATTACCCCTTGTCCTATCATTGTTTGCCACCGAGAAGAGCCTGGCTCCATCCTCGTGGCACTCACCCTTTATATATTTATAAACATTAATAAGGTCACCCCTCAGTCTCCTCTTCTCCAAACTAAAGAGACCCAGCTCTCTCAGCCTTTCTTCATAAGAGAGGCGCTCCACTCCCTTAATCATCTTCGTTGCCCTGCACTGGACCCTCTCCAGCAGTTCCCTGTCCTTCTGGAACTGAGGGGCCCAGAACTGGACACAATATTCCAGATGGGGTCTCACCAGGGCGGAGTAGAGGGGAAGGAGAACCTCTCTCGATCTACTAACCACCCCCCTTCTAATACACCCCATGATGCCATTGGCCTTCCTGGCCACAAGGGCACAGTGCTGGCTCATGGTCATCCTGTTGTCCACCAGGACCCCCAGGTCCCTTTCCCCTACACTGCTCTCTAATATGTAATTTCCCAACCTATACTGGAACCTGGGGTTGTTCCTGCCTAGATGCAGGACTCTACACTTTCCCTTGTTAAATTTCATTAGGTTATTCCCCGCCCAACTCTCCAGCTTGTCCAGGTCTCGCTGGATGGCAGCACAGCCTTTTGGCGTGTCAACCACTCCTCCCAGCTTAGTGTCATCAGCAAACTTGCTGATAGTGCACTCTATTCCCTCGTCTAAATCGTTAATGAATATATTGAATAATACTGGCCCCAGTACTGACCCCTGAGGCACTCCACTAGATACTGGCCTCCAACTAGACTCTGCACCATTGACTACCACTCTCTGGCTTCTCTCTTTAAGCCAGTTTGCAACCCACCTCACTACTCTATTGTCTAGACCACACCTCCTCAACTTAGCTGTGAGGATGCTGTGGGAGACTGTGTCAAAGGCTTTACTGAAGTCAAGGTAGACCACATCCTTTTTGGTGGCTTGTGAGTTTCCATTACAGAAAGTGGACTGGTCTGGGTTTCAGAACACATAGGAGTTCGTGCTTAACTTGAAGGTGCAAGTACAATGTTTGGTGACTGTATTCTGCAGGGAATTTTCTTCATAAGGGAGCAAGTGCTGCTGTCTGAAGGCCATCAGTTCCCTCTATTTTCAACTCTTCCGAGCTTTACAGAAAGCCTAGATCAGGTTTCACACCCTATTCCAGAAAACATCAACTTTTTAATCTGAAAGCAAGGACTCTTTCAAGGAAATGTAAATTCTGTCCCAATGATTGGTAGAAAATAACTTTTGTCTATGTTGGGTGAGGACCTGCTCTTTCATGACAAACAATTCAATAGAAAAACTTGCTGTTGTTCAATTCCTCTATTCTATTTTTTATGAAAATAAGAACTGTGTGAGGGAAAAACCTCTGCCTAGGTACATAAGACCCAAAGCTACCATAGCCCCAAGCATACTCCTTGGTTTCAAAACACTAAGATTCATTTCAAACTTTTCTAAGCATTGACAGTTGCAAGGAATTCTTTATTATTACTTCTCAAATATACACTTCAAATATAAGTATACATTTTTAAATAACTCTTTTGGCTGTCATATTCCCTTTCCCTTCTTTGAAAACACTCAACTTGGCCAGCAGCAGATTATATACCAAATCATCCCCTGTTATCATATCTCATTGATTTTGCTATACCTGCCACAGAGCATATTGAAGGTTTGAAAATCAGAACTCAATAATGTCAGGTGAGCTCAGGAGGACGATGTGCCTTCTGATAAACCAGCTCCTCAGCTGAATAATCTCAACAGATATTTCTTGTACTTAAGCTTGTGTAAACTGGAAGACACTCTGTTATCAATGAATTTACATGCAAGTTGAGGCCAGGCTGAGCAGTATTAGTTCCCCCATTTAACTGAGTACAGAACAGCTTGTAGACCTAACAGTGTTTCTGTGTCCCTGAGCTTATTTTAGGGTGAGATTCAGGACCATGTCAAGACTCCTGTGCTATGATTTCCATTGAAGGAAAAGTGAGACATGCAGTATGGATGGGAACTATTTCATGCTTTTTTCACATCCCTCTCATTTGGACAATCAGGGGACTGGAACAACAATGATTTAACAAAAAACAAAACAACAAAAAAAACCCAAAACAAACAAACAAACAAACAAACAAACAAACAAAAAGTATTTATTGGTCGTTTTGGACACAGTCTTTGTACATGTTAGCCTAATCTGAATGCTAAAGCACGCAGTAGATTTTCCAAGGTTTCCCTTATTTGCGTTGTGCTGGAAGTGAGGAATGTCAATGATAAGAACAGAGTTTCTTTTCTGAGTCTAACAATGCTGTCAGTAGGGACATCATGTATCTGTGCTGACCTCCAGTTTCTCATTTATACTGAGTAGCAGACTTGGTGATGAAGAGTCATTCCGTGTTTTTCATATCGACAAATTTTGATTTTGGCTAATGCAAGACCCCAGAAAACAAGAGGTGAATGTCCACCTGAATCTCTGGATGACATTTTCATTCCTGACTAGTCAAAATCAACTGGTGGACATACTTTTGTCTATTCAACAAACACACAGTATAACAGGACGAGATGCACAACTAACCACTAACTCAAGTGAACTTCTAAAACTGAGTGGGAAAGATTCAGTCCTAAGTTCATAAGTGGACCATGAGTGCACAGAGGAAAGGTCACTGTGGTGCATAAATACCATACGACACATGGCAGTTTTCCTTGACATAATAATTTCCTGGGAGATAATTTGTGTGATGATGGAAGAGGTGCCTGGGAATCTTAGCAACAATGAAACACTCTTCCGCAATACAACTCAGTCCTTGTAGTTGAAATGAATATAAAGGACTGAATGTAATGCTGTTGTTGGCTCTTATCCTGTTTTCTGACTGACAACAGTCTGGAATACAGTAGATACCCAATGAGACGAGGTTCAAGATGGAGGAAAAGAAAGACCAATACAATCAGAAATGAAGCGTGCAATATGAAGACTTGGGGATGATAATAGCAGGGTTTTTTCAAGAGGATGGAAGGTATGATGCTCTTGAAACCATCCTCAGAGGCTGTCCAGGGGGGAGTTCAGCATCCCTTGGCAACAAGGAAACAGATAAATATAGAGTTAATAACGTTTCCAAGGCCAGCATTCTCCTGCTGAAACAGATTCTAATATAGAAGGCTACATGTGAGCTATTTTTGTGCCTACAATGACTGCTGTGTTTGCCTCCACTCCCAGCATCACTCTCATTGTACTGTATGTAAAGCACTTTGGGACACATTTGCTATGAAAGGAAGTTCAATTTGTGAAACCAAATTCTATTCTACCCTCAGTCACTGCACACTGAGCTGGGTCAGCTCTGCATACATTTCACTTCTTTTTTTTTTCCAGAATTTACAGCTTCTGCCTGCCTTCAAAGTAACTGAGGAAGCACACACATGATTTTATATAAGTCATACAGATATTATGGGGTTTATATGTAAAAATATATACACAGAGACTGTAGAAATGACTCATAATGAAATGCAAGAGATGGGAAAAAATATCCGTTCGTGTCTTTCTTTCCTTGAAATTTTCTGTTGCTTTTCTGCTGAATGATGTTCCTGTACTATCTATATAATGAGTACCCTCTTTCTTCAGATAATTAAAGAGATGCTGCCCATATCCAGCCAAAATTATATATTTATACATGGCAACCTTCTATTAATAAACATGTGAGATTGTTGCAACTGAACAAAACCTCACAATTCTTCATTATTTCCCTCCACTTAGGCTCTTTATTATCCTTCTCCTTATGCATTTAGCACTGGTGAGAGATGCCAGTGAAACAGTCTTAGGAAAAGGACAAGGCAATGCAGCCTGTTGTCTCACACCTGGAGTCTGATGGTTTGGACTAACTCCTTAGTTCTGATCTCTGGTGTGGCTGTGGGCCAATTTGCTTTGTGTTTCATGAGCTCTAAAATGGGAATGGCACTATTGTCCTTTTACCTTGTTCCCACACACACAGCATCTTTGAAGGAAACTTAACAGGAAACCATTGTCTTTTTCAAGGACAAATACTTGCTCATACAATATTACTGGTGGTCTCCAGACTGTGATCCTATGCTGCACTCCTCAAGTATGAAAAATCTTCCTCTGATTGTGTAGCTCATTCTGGATTTCAGTTTTGAGGTCTTCTCTGTAATGTTAGAACCAGAGGAAGTCATGTTAGATCAAGAGATGAAGCTGGAATAAAAACTACAAACCAACCACCAAAACCTAAAGCCAAAATAAATTAGTTGTGTGAGCTTGAAGAAGGCCTTGAAGAAATTTGCTGGGTGAGGAAGTATCTATTTTTAATGTTTTGTTTTGTTTTCCTTAGCAATATGGCTAATACTCCAACTCCCCGGATTCCTATGCTTAAATTGCCCTCGTTACAAAAGCAGTACCACTGTTTTTGTATTGCACCTCTGGAAAAAGAAGCTAGTAATCCTCAGTTCTGTATAGCAGTTTGTAAGAAAATGAACTTTTCTCAACCTACCAAACTACAAATGAGACAAAGTATGTGTTGCAGCCTGCCATTTTCTGTCTGTGCTAAGGAAGCTGGTATCAGCTGTTCTTGCTGCAGAAACAGTGGACCCAGATGACCTGCAAGGAAGAATCACTTGTGCAGAGCTGAAGAACAAAGCTAGATTTTATTCATTATATGAATACATGAGTAGTATTCTCATACATGTGCCTTACTTTCAGCATGACTGTGGTAAAAAAAAAAATGCAGATAATGAAACAAGGCCAGTTCAGGTTTAAGCAAAGTGGTGTTTATCTGTTTCCCGTAGCCTGGCTCAAAACCCAAGTAAAAGGACTTGCTCCACTTCTTCCCTTCCTGCTCAGCATTCATCATTTCATGTCATCATTCTGCTCCCTTGCGAAGTTGTAGAGGGTTTGTTTGTTTGTTTGTTTTGTTTGTTTTGGTTTTTTTTTTTGTTTTGTTGATTTTGTTTGTTTGGTTGTTTGTTTGTTTGTTTGGTTGGTTGGTTTGGTTAGTTTTTTTTGTTTTGTTAAGTCTCTTTACAATCGTTCTTTCTTCTCTTTCTCCTCTCTTCTGTAATCTTCATCCCAGAAGTTTGGTTTGGCATAGTTTGGTGTCCCTTGTTTTATCATTTTAGCTCATTTGGTAGCCTAAAAGCATTTCAATTCATGTTTGACTTTCCCAATAAATCCTGTTATCCCTGCCCAGTTGCCAGCCTTCTCACTTGCTGTCATTATCAGCTCTATCCTATTTGTTGTAAACCAGTTAACTAGTCTTTTTATCAGCTTATCTTCCCAGTGTCCAACCAAGGAAAACTCCTTTGAATCCAGCAGCAGGCAAAGACAAAGGTTCTCCTGTTGTCTTTGGAGGGGGTAATTCAAAAAAATCAAAGCACGTGACAAGGCAGATCTAAAATAAGACTTTATGCAAAATAAGCAAAATAAGACCAATGCAAAAAAACTCAGGACAATGATTCCTCTCAGAAGTCGTGTAGGCTAAATGATGGACTGTTCGGAGAGAAACCAAATGAAATCTAACTAAAGCAAGTGTAGGACCTTGCACCTAGGGAGGAATAACCCCAGGCACCAGTACAGGTTAGGGCTTGACCTTCTGGAAAGCAGTATTACAGAGAAAGACCTGGGAGTCCTGGTGGACAACAAGTCAGCAATATGCCCCTGAGGCCAAGAATGTCAATGGTACCTGGGGTGCATTAGGAAGAGTGTGACCAGTAAGTTAAGGGAAGTTTTATCCCCCATCTACTCTGCCCTGGTGGGGCTAGATCTGAAGTTCTGTGTCCAGTTCTGAGCTTCCCAATTTAAGAAGGACAAGGAACTATTGTAGAGAGTCCAGGACTGGGCTACAAGTCTGGAACATCTTTCTTATGAAGAGAGACTGAGATAACTGCATCTGTTCAGCCTGGAGAAGAGAAGGTTTACAAATATCTCAAGGATGGGTGTCAAAAGGATGAGACCAGACTGTTTTCAGTGGTGCCCAATGACAGGATGAAGAGCAACAGGCACAGACTGAATCACAGGAGGTTTCATCTGAATATGAGGAGAAAATTCTTTACTTTGAGAGTGACAGAGCACTGGAACACACTGCCCAAAAAGGTTATGGAGTCTCCTCCTCTGCAGACATTCAAAACCCTCCTGGACGTATCGCTGTGTGATCTGCTCTGGATGAACCTGCTTTTGCAGGTGTGTTGGACTAGATCATCTCCAGAGGTCCTTTCCAACCCTAACCAGCCTGTGATTTCATCCAAGCTATGCAACAAGCAATCACCTCAGAGTAAGATCTTCAAGACTTGGCTCCAAAACAACATACTACAAAGCCAACAAAATCCTCCACTCCTCTCACAACTGCCAGCAGTGTATCTCTGTACTTGCCCACTGCCTAGTGTCTCCCAGACCCTTCCAGGTACTCACTGATGAAAAACACTCTCTTGGCAGAGTGCATTCTGGCAAACTACACACTGTATCCCTATTTCCCATGAATCACATAAGGTTTCTCATCCACCCTCATTCACTGTTATGTCCACCCGAGTACAAACTAAAATCTTGTACTAAACTGTTGCTTCTGATTCTAAAATGAACATCTTGAAATGTTTGAATTTTGTGTGCAAAATACCACCTTTCACATGCCAGGTCCTTTGGAAAATCTCCTCAGCAGCTGTCTGTGTTGAATCAATAGCCCAGAAGAGTGTTAGATGGCAGTACAGTGTTAGACATGTCTTTCTCAGATGGGATGTGAAACTGGTCCTAAGAGGCCAGAGATTGCTGAGAACAGTGTCTGCTTAACAACAGCTAGGAACCAGGCAGGGTTTTAGATCTGGAAGTGAAGGAAAAATCCCTCCTTCACTGATAATGCAGCATCGATACATAGAGTCATAGAATAATTTTGACTGGAAGAGACCCTTAAGATCATCGAGTCCAACCATAACCTAGATCCAGCACTAAACCATGGAATGTCTATGAGGTTACTGTGTTTGGACTTTGCATACAGGCTGTGGGATCTTCAATAACTATCAGTAAGCATCACTGGATTTGATATTTTGTTTGAAGAAAGGCATCCAAGATCTCAATATCCTTCATGACCTCAGCAGAGCCCTGCTCGGTAACTGGCATGAAGTGGAAAAGGAAAGAAGTCTTTTACTGACTCATTCCCATTTCCTGAGTCACTCGGGTTTCCCTTGCAGGTCTCCATCTAAGCACTATTCTAAGGTTACATTACTGGCAATGCCATAATTAAACCTGATTTGTGATACCTTATAATGTAAATTTTTCCTTCATTACACTTTAGCGATTGAATTCTTTCTCCAATTTTTGGCACAAATTCATTGAAAATAAATACATTTTCTAACTTTTTTTTTTTTCTCTCCTCCACATTAAAATATACTTTTACTAAGAAAACCTTTATAGACAACTTATCTAAAAATGTGATTTTTTTTTTTCTCCACATATTTTTTCAGCACCCTCATTAATTTAAGACAATCTCTCCACACTTCCTATTCCACCCTCTGACTCATCTTTAAGATTTCTCAGTCATCTGCTGTGTAGTGGGAGTTGAAATAATCAGCAGAAAAGTTGGGCTCTTGTCTCTCTCTCTTTTTTTTTTTTTCCTAATGTCATAACTGAATCAAGATATGCCAGGGAAAAATGAAGGACTTGACAAAAATGCATTAAAAAAAAAAAAAAAGAGAAGATACAAATAAGCTACAATGTTGAATTAAATGAATGCAGGAGAATCAAATTAATAATAATGTTGTTTTTAAACCTTTGGCTGTTGTGGAGGCAACTAATTCTAATAACATAAGTGGGGACAATTCAACAGTTACAATCTAGGAGATGGAAAGTCAACTTCCTCCTCAAGCACCAATTCTCTGCATGACTGTTTCTGTTGCCCATATGTCAGGGAAGAATTACAGCAACTCTTTCCTTCACAGGAACGTTGATAGGATAAATACATTGAGGACTGGGAGACGCTTAGGTCCAGATTCATCCCACTTAACTCTGGCACCTGTCTGAGGAAAGCAAGAAGAAGTTTAGTTATTCAAGGATATATAAATTTGAGGCAGAAGGATGGACATCTGCAGAAGGCAATTCAGCCTGCTGGAGATATGAGTCACCTTCAAGATCTGTTTATCATTTTTTATTGTCCCATAGCAACTATGTACCTAGGGACAGGATGTAGTTGTCTGAACAAGGGTGTCCAGTGATCTCTCAAATACCCTACAGTAGTTAAGACATGTGCTTGGGGCAGATAGATATGACATAGGACTTCCAGGACAGAGTGGGATGTCCCACAGCTTTTCCCATGACATTGGATGTCTGTGTTGAAAAAACTGAATTTTGCACAAAGTATTTAACATAGGTAAATAAATTTGGCCCTAGGACTACTCTAGTGAAAGCCTTTTAGGAATTAAAAAGGGAAACTCTATTAGATATAGAAACACCCAGCTGAAACTTCTGCTGAGTGTATGTTGTGGCTGCCTTGGAAAGTGTGTTGAGCCTCAAAGGTACCTTCCCTGTTCCATTTCTTCTCTTCTTTCAGTTTTCAGTTTCACCTAAACTGTTTGTTAGCTATAGGTTTTGCTAGGAATAACAATAGGTAAAAGGGATAATGAGTAATACTATGTTACATTACATATGATTTTTTTAATGGGGTGTTAGAACAGAGACGTTTCCCAACTAACCTCCAAGGAAGTGTTTTCTACACCTCTGTTCTCAGGCTGGAGGTTGCTCTGTGTGTACATGGGCATTGCTTCGTCCCTGAGGAGGTTTCACTGTGCTTGTGAAAGTATGGGTGTTCTTGCAGCTCTGTTAAGAGACAGTAAAGACACTGTGTAGAAAAACCTGAAAATCACATAATTATATTGATTAGAAGAGACTTTCAGGAACATCAAGTCCAACCATAACCTAACTCTGGCACTAAACCATGTCCCTAAGAACCTCATCTATACATCTTTTAAACAACTTCAGGGATGGTGAAGGGATGCCATGGAGATGTTCCTTACCAACATTTCCTAAGCATGTAATTCATAATCATAGTCTCCCTGTGGGTTTACCCATGGTCCTCATTGCTCTAGCTTCTGAACATCCCCCTCATCTCAAATGGTTGCAGGTATTAAGAAATTCAAATTAATTTTTTAGTTGCCATAAACTCCCTGTAAAGTCGATGAGGAGACACAGCCCCAGTCATGATTCAGATCTAAGGTGGGCTGAATTGCTCTCCTGAGGTTCTGTCTCCATCAGCTTTGAATACCTCTACTCCCAGCCTAAGTACCCCATCTAAGTTAGAGTAGTGCAGGCCACAGTGGTTTAAAATATATAAATAAATATATAAATATATATAAAAAAATATATATAAACTCCAACAAATTCCTTCCTCACCAGTGGAGATACAACCCTGGTGTATAATGTCATTCCCTCTCTATCACTGGCTTCTTTCCTCATCTTGCAGCTCCAGAGCCATGCCTCTGTTTCACTGTTTCTGAAAGATTATAAACTTTCTTCTCTGTCCTCTTGATTATTCCTTCCAACCTTGCTAATAGCTGACCAGCTTTCCACTGTACTGTAGCACAGTATATAATAACTTGCAATTATTGTCCATTTAGGCTTTCCCCTGGGTCTGCTTTATTCCTGCCATCAGTGGACCTGTACACTGCTTTTCTGCTGATTTTACTACCAGATTCATTGCTGCTGAGAAAAAAAAAATCACTGATGATCTACAACCTGTTATATAATTTTCCCATCTGACGTTCTTTTTTTTTTTTTCCTTTCCAGTTCCTTGGCCTACTGTAAGGCCTTCATAAAAATTGCTTTTTAATAGGCCTTCCTCAGCTGTTGCATCGTGTTCTGTACTGGATCTCTTCTTAAGTGTTTTGCTTCTGCCTTCTGTACTTCCATACGGCAGTTACAGTTTACATGTTACCTTGAGGTCAGTGTGCACAGTATCTCTGCTGCATTTTCACCCTCTTTGACTTGGCTTCTTCACCCTGTTTTCTCCTGTGGAAATCCAAGGCAGCTAGAATCTTAGTTGGGATGTTGCAGTTTATTGTCCTTCATTTTCAGTAGGAAGTAGAAAATTATTACACTAGATCTGACCTATTTTTTAAGCATCTGCACATTAAATTCATTCTATCTACAGAGCATCTGTCTCCAGTCTTTCTTCTCAGTCTTGGGTTATGCTTCAGGCCTAGGTTAGGTAGGCTAGTAAACCTTTCATCCAGATTGAGATGTAAAAAATTTCTCAAGGCAAAGTCAAGTGACAGTTATGTGAATTATAATCCAAAAGGTTATCAGTGGAAGTAAAGTTTCTGAAAAATTGAGAGGATCCAGGCTATTGTACACCTGAATTTCTGAATTTACAAAGGCACACCATTGTTATACCTACCTTTTTAATGAGATTTTTTTAATTATTTGTTGTTGTTTAGGGTTTTTTTGTCTGTCTGTTTTCCCCGATATACCTCTGATTAATTCCAAAATCTTTGAATGTATACATAGTCTGTTCCTGTAAATATTACAATTGGTGTTCTGTGCACTTTCATGAAGGTCCACATGTATGTTGCTCAAAGGGTTAAACAGGTTAAACATACACAGTTATGTAAACAAACCAACCTCTCTTGCAGATCATTACTATGAATGTTTATGTACCCTTTTTCAGCTCCAGCAAACCACACTTACACTTGGTTAATGGCCATGATCATGCATGTCTAGATGAAGTCAGTTCAGAGGTGGCTTCACTGTCGAGCTGAGCAGAGTTAAGTTAACCTTGATCTTCTGTTCACAGCCCCCCACTGCTGCTTCACCACCCCGCTATGTCTGTCCGTCCTCCTTAAGCGTCCTGGGGGTACTTGGACCTTCTCTCCAGGAGGCTGTTTGTGCTACCCTCTAGTGGCCAAAGCACAAAGAAAACAGCCAATTTAAGAGCACACACCAATTTTTATGCAAAGGAGATCATGGAATTTTTTCCGACAATATGAAATCAAAGCAAAACATTTTGGAAAGTAGAAAAAAAAAAAAAACAAACAACAAACCCAAAACACCCCAAAATTAAATCTGTTTAAAGTTACAGGTTGAGAATGAAATGGAACTTCTAAAATATGAGTGTCTTCTAAATATAAGTAATTTGCATAGTACAAAACCTTGATGAAATGGAAAGTGATTTTAGAGTCTAGGCAGAGACTTAGAGTATTTTAAATATACCAGAGATTTCTTGTGTGAACAGAAGGCAATAGTTTGATGTTCCCACTCAACCTCAGCAAAATATGACAAAAATATTGTTTCCTTCACTATTCGTCTCTTGTCACCTATAAACTTTTTCACCAACAGAAACTCTCCTAAACTGTTCATAAAGTTCAGTGAAGCTCTTCTCTTGGTTGAACCCCACCATGCCAGTGAAAGGAATCAATAACATTTAATGAATTACAAAACTGTAGATGAAATGAGATGGAACACAGTGGTGGAGAACTACTGACCCAGGACAGATATCTGAGAGTTTTGGGGAGCACAAGGCAGGCTTTCCAAATTTTTTGAACCATCTGAGGTGCTGGATACTACTGTAGGGCTCATGTAGAGCAAATGAGAAAGTTCAGGGAAAGGGTAAGGAACAACAGAGCTAACTGACCTCTGAGGAAACATGAGAGTCTCTGAGTGCTGCAGAGTCCAGACTGACAGTGAGATTTAACATTTATAAGAAAGTATCTAAATATCTACCAATGTTCCTCTGTTTCCTAGTCCTCACCAACAATTCTTTTGAACAACCATTTAGAAATGGGCCTATTCTGACTCTTAGAAAGTCATATATTTTTGCATAAAAAATAGTCTCAACAAGAAACTTGCAGAATGTTAGGGGTGTATAACCAGCAAAAAACATTTTCTTCCAGTCTTGCTTTTCAAACCAATGGAAGCAAAGACATGTTTCTATCCCAAACTTGAAACAGGGATTGCATTGCTTCTTGTAACGTTGCTGGGAGCTATGGAAGAAATGTTCACATGCACTTACCACTGGCCTGAAGTCCTCCCAAAAAGCTGAAGGACCTTTAACACAGAGTTTCAGAAATCACAGAAGTCTTCTCTGCGCATCTACCATGAAGAAATTTAATTACTAGTTGTTCGAACATACAGATGGTTCCAATTGCTTGCAAAACACAAGGCTATTTACTTCCAGTATCTCTTTGTGTTCTCACTTGAGATAATACTAAAGTACCATTCAAATGAGAAAGGAGCAAATTAGGTGGAAGTTAGGACTATTAGTTTAAGATTAAAAAAATCCCCCCATTTTTTTTACTGCCTTAGGTAGCATGAGGCATCATCTAATTTTATTACCTAGTGGTTCATAACCATCTTACAGTAATGTGACCAGGAAACTATATTCCTTCAACTGGGCATACGGAGAGCATTGCCCTTTTGATTGTGCTGTGCTACTGTGAACCTATTTCCTATAGGGCTATTTTAGTTTCGTGAAATAGTAACCCTTAATTTGAGGGGCTTAATGCAGTAGGTAAAAATCAAAGTCAGACTTACATTCATAAAAAACTCATGAGTTTGGCAAATAGAGGATAAGACAGCAGCTGAGAGTTTTGAATTGAGAGCTTAGTGGTTAGATCATGGTTGCTTAGTATTTGTCTTCAAAGCTGTACTCCCAGGAAGGAGAGCAGGCAACCTAGATATTAAGTGGAAGATCAGATTAACCCTGACATTTCTAGGTCAAGGGAAGAACTGAGGTCATGCCTTTTCCATGCCCACCAAAGTCACATCTGTGCTGATCAGAAGTGCTCATGGAAGTACTGATACAAAATTCAAGAGGGCAAATGGTGCCACTACTCTTTAAAATGCAACATGTCAACAATTACTTATGTTTTCACTCACTACATCACTGTGTATGTTCTACCCTGTCTCTCTAAAGCAATCTTATAAATCATTGAAGAGAATGGTTCTATTTTTGCCTCAAATATCCTAGCCTTTATATCTTACGAATAGTTTTCAAATTAGGTCTTCAGTTTACTGGATAATTTTACTACTTGGAACTGGCTCTTTTATTCTTTTTGCTGGTCTTCACTTTGGAGAACAATAGTTTGGAGACAGAACAAACAAGAAAGTTTGATGAAGTGCAGTCATCCTTTTTGGTTTCTGGAATACACTTATCTCCTGTTTTTGTATGTTATGGAGAGTTTCTGTTTAGGAAGAAACAAAAAGTTGACTCTGCTTAGTAATGCATGAGACTAAGGGTTACAGTGTAATGAATGTAGGTAGAATAATCAAACTATTCCTTTGTCCTTCTAAGGCAGATTTTCTGCCTATTGAAGGTCTCATATAATACTTGTTGACTGTATCTTAAAGAACTTCTAGCAACAGAGATGTTACACACTTTCCAAACAATTTACTCAGCTACTTAACTATTGTCCATCAGGAGAACATTTTCCTGGTGTTTAATTTAAATCTTCCTTGCTGTAATTTAAGTCCATGCCTTCTTTTCCAATCCACAGTGACTCTGAAGAATAATTCATCACACTTGTCTTGGCAGCTCTTGAACTGAAGAACAATTACCTTGCTTCCCACTAGTCTTCTCTCTTCTAGACAAACTGTACCAGTTCCTTCAGTCTTTCTCTTGGAAACAAATACGACTCGTATAACTTAACGATGTAGCAGCATATTTATGTCCATGGACCTGATTTTAATATTCCATTCTGTTCTTTGCTCATTAGGATCATATTTTTATTAGTTCCTGTTTCACATATCAATGCAAATAGGAATGGGAATGACTTTATATTTGACCTTGTTTGCCTCTGTATGTCACCCTCTGCAATCTGACCATAGTCCAGAGAAAACGGTACTGCGTATGTCATCTGTAGTGGTGGCTCTTTCTGTAACTCCAGTACTAGCAGATGAGAGGAGTTTAGGAACTTTTCTTTAGTCTATGTGTAATAACTGCGGGTTTCAGCACAGTGACTGTAACTTTTTCATAACACAACTGCTGTTTAATACCCCAAGCCATGTCACCCAGTAAGTGAGGACATAACTGTATCCCTGAAAAACGTTGAGCCCTGTCAGTGGCCAAACACTTCACTTTATTTCTAGTACTTATGGAGCAAAGAACAATTATTGTCCTCATTTCCATGGACAGAATACACAGAAAGTCCTGTTCAGTTATCTTCTGTGCTACCTGTATGACTATGGGTAAGTGTTTTATGTTTTCTCTTGTCTAAATTTCCTCACCCTGGAACTTAGGAACAAAAAAAAAAAACAAAACAGTTTTCTTGGCTTCATAAGGAGAAAGGAATTTAAAACTGTATAATAGTACTAAAAAAATTATAAGATGCATAAGTACCACTATGGCAAGAACAACCACTCTGTAGCAAACTGTGAAGCAGTGACACCTTTCAGATTATGCACAGAGATCTAGACATATAAGAGCGAAGGAATACATTACAATGACTCTCCTTTCTACTGTTTAACTCATAAAAAAATACATTTGCTCCAGGAACAAATCGTTATATGTATAAAAATACACGTCAGTTTATCTTCAATGAGATTTCACATACATATTAATTTTATGATGAATTTATTGTGTATATGCTTCTTATTTTGTAAAGAGCAAGCTTAGGTATCAAAAACAGTATGAGAAACAAATTTTAAAATTGAGTTCTTATTGTAGCACGACTTTAAATGTCCATTTCCTGATATCTACTCATATATTTGTCTATTCTGTGGACAATGTGGAATTCACAGTGCTTTCAATAGGTAGAATTTTTAAACTATGTGATTTTTAACTATGCAAACGATGGCAATTTGCAACTTTAAATGTTCCTTAAGTGGAGAGTTTGGCATTTTGTAAAGCAGATAATAGTCCCAGATAAAGGATTCATTAGATGTTGTGAGATGTTATCGCCTCTAAAAAGCAGGTAATTTCCTTGCAGATAAGCAGCTCTGGTTGCTCTGTTTCCTCCTAAGGTTCATGACACTTCCCACTATAAGGCCTTTTATCTGTTTTCTTCCAGCTTTGACATCTTGGGTGCTTGCTTGTCTTCATAGTAAAAAAAGAAAAAACAAACAAACAAACAAAACCCAAAACCGAAACAAACCAACCAAATAAATAAACAAAAAAACAGTAAACTAACACAAAACCCAGACCCCGAAAACCACTAGCTTTTCTGGGGAACAAGACTAGAGAATAATACATTGCTTCTCCTATCTACAAATTTCTGGTAGTATTTCGTTAATTAAGCTCTAAAGCTCTGATAAGCTGCAGTAAAGATTTGAGATCTAGATGGTAGCCTTTGGAGATGGACTCCTTGCTGTGATTAGGATTTCACTGAGCTCTAAGAGATATCTTAAATTTTGACTTAAATTCAATTTTGGCTCCATTTACAGTTCAGCATTTTTGGCTGTGACACTTTCATCATTTTGGTACCCAAATGCAAAGTCTCTCCTGTGCTTTGTCTGGTCTTCCCTCCTGCCTTCTCTCTTTAGACCAGTCTTCCTGGGGAAGATGAGGAAATTGCTTCGTACAAATGTGGGAAAGAGAAGATTCAGCTTGAGAAAGGTGGAAGCAGCCCAGGACAAGGAATTTTTAAGGAAGGAGGAAGAGAGCAAAAGAAGGAGTGAAAAAGGAGAAAGAAACTGCAATTGGGTGCTTTTGAGAGGGAGAAGAGGGAAACTAGAACTGGGCTGGACTGCACAGCACAGCTGAAGGAAGTAGAAAGATGGATCTAATTAAAAAAAAAAAATGGGCTGTGGGACAAGAAGACAAGAAGGGTCTGAAGATGGATGCCATGCTGGGGACAGAAACCACTGTGGGCAGAGAATATATGTAAGGAGTGCAATTATTTTACTTGACAAAAATGCTGAGTCTTCAGTGACAGATTAATTCACTATAGTTGGATTTTGAACATGCAAAACACAATATAAAGTGACCTACGTTGAAAGATCAGGTACTGGCCATCTTAGTACAGTAAAAGCAGTTTTAAACTTTAATATCTCAGTGCCTCGGTTTCTCACTGTATAGAACAAGCAATCAGAACATTGAAGAGATATAAAGTAAATCCTGTTCTACCCACACACACTGAAAAGCGAGGAAGAATTCTTAACCAACTTTTTAAAAGAAAGGTTTGTTGTTGGCTTCCCTCCCTCCCCTGCCCCAGTTAAGGTATTTTATGAAAATAATACCCTTTTATTTTTTTTTTTTAATATAGTGGTTTTATACATTCTCTGTGAGAAAAATATCTGACCAATTTAAAAACATACCTCTGTTCTTCACACAAGTATTTCATTATATAAAAGACTCTTGTTTTCAGTTCTACTCATATATGCTGCCTGTTTTCCTTAGAGTCATGTGAGAAGGGCTGGAAATAAAATCTAAGTCTGTGAAGCTTTTCTGTTACAAGCCAGAAAGCTGCCAGCACAGTGCTTCTTGATGCAGCGGGAATGGTGTTTTTTCCGAGATGAACATTTGCAGCATCTAAACTCAGTTCCCCAAGCAACCATCAGATGGTAGCAATGCTTGTTTGCTGTCTACTGTGGACTAGATTCAAACTGGGATGCAGAAATCAAGGCCATTGTCACCAGTCCCTGCAGCTACCCAGTCTCCTTCTGAGAGTGCTCTCATGTTAGTATTTCAGAGGACACAAAAGCCGCAGATCTGAGTTATAATGCTGAGGTAGACACTATGTAAAGCAATCTGATCTTATATGCACAGAGTTGTAGCCAATAGCCACATGCATGAGGGAACAGATGAAACCCAAGGGAAATGCAGATGTCTTGTCCCTGGTTTTGTTCAGTAGGTTTTGGTTTGCTGCAAAGGAGGACTCTAAGGGGTGCAGACATAAAAGTAGCGAGAAAATTGACTTGGGACCTTGAAACTCACTGTAGTAGAGACTCTCAGGGAAATCGATCCAATCTCGTGGAAGGGTGATAGAGCGGACTCCTGTAGCATGTAGGAGTCCTTGGTGAAGTGATAAAAAGCTTTCTTATTGAAGATCTGGCCTAAGGTCACTGGAAACAGCCCTCTGCTATGGATACTGTTAGTCACACGTCATCCTGGAAGCTGAGGAGAGGATATGGTGCCCCTGACTTTACACATCAAACAGTCAGGCACCTAAGCTTGACTTCTCATCTGCATTCCCCGTATCTCTCATGGGCAGACAGAGACCTCAAGAGAGAGAAAAAACTTTTCCCAAGCTTAGGTTCCTGACTTGAGGTGTAACCAAGCAGTCTGTGAAGGTGGTTGTTTCTCTCTGCAGACGAGAAAAAGATCTTTGACTAGCTTAGATTTTGACCTCAACTTTACTCAATATTCGTGAATGCCATTGAAAGACATAGCTTTCAACACTCATTCTGATTTCTCTTCCTAGCCAAAAAATAAGAATAACTTTGTAAAATATGCTTGAATATACAGTCATAAAAATCTGTGACCATCATTTTCAATACATAAACAATTTTAAATTAATTGATTCCTCTTTAGCTGCTAAATTATTGATTTTCTCCCGAGATATCAGTGTTTTCGGGACTCTCATCAGGAGTTAGAAATTGTGTTTGTTCACTACTGTTATTTTTGCCAGTCTCCCATCATATCTGAGACTGACTCCCTTAACAAGCACCATTGCTGCTGAAAGGTGTCTGACCCAGCTGCCCTGGGAGAGCTGCCTTTTTGGGTTCATGTGACTTCCTTGTCAAAATGTCCCTTTTATTTCTCCTCCAGCCCCTGTCCCATTTGTCTACAAATGTCTCCTGCTCAGCCTTCCCAAGGTGGCAGCTTCATTAAACCACAGGATGGATGCTTGGGGCATCTTTGCTGTTTAAGACAACTAATTTCCATCAGTAAATTACTAAACTGTAGCCCACTGTCAGACTGTATGATGACAGGTGTACTATATTTAGCAAAAATAGATTTAGCATGCCTGATTACCTGTTAATCCATAGTGTCTCCTAGTAAGTTCTCAGGGAAGTGAGAATAATATTCTAGAACAAGTATATTTTTTTTCCTGTCAGCATCAGACCTTTGTAGGCTTTACTCCAGACAGCCTTTTTTGTTGTTGTTTTTCTTAGATTTTTCAATTCTTAACTGTCTTTAGTAGACACCCAGAATTAGTTGTAGCCTCTAGGTGCCGCCATGAACTGGGACTAATGGAAAGCAGCATAGGCTGGGTACTCTTGCCCTACATGCTCGTCACCAGGCATCTCATCCACCTTGGCCGTCTTGGTGATGGCTTCTCAAAACTGGGATATTACGTTGTACCGCTCCAGATATGCAAGTTCTCCTTCTGAGTTTTTGCTTTAACAAGTACAGTATTAATTTTATGAGGAATTAGCTTGTGTTATATCAAAGAATAAGCCCAGACAAAACCCGTGCTCCTTTGCACTTCCAGGAGACATTCCAGAGAGAGGGACTGAAGTTTTTAGCTCTCTACAGTGTGGTTTTAGCTTGCAAATGCTACAGTGGTGGGAGGCCATGAGATGTTTACATATGGTTTATGGTCAAGACGGAGAATAACCACCTCTGGTAAATAAGTACCTGTTATTTACTACATCGGTACACAAAGACTAAAGCCTGTTCTCCATTTAAGTGCATCAGTATGATGAACTCTGTGCTGCTTACCTTTGGTTTTCACCATGCCTATGTAACATGTAGTGGTGCCTTTCCTGAGCAACTGCCTTTTACACTTACTGTAGGAGCACCTTTCAGTTGGGCCATTTAAATGAATGTGTTGTGACTGCATTTCTTTACTGAGATATCCATGACATATCCAGTGGGCATCTCTGTCTGGCGCTGGTTTGGATAGTTAGACCACTGGCTACTTTTCTATATTGCTTATCTGTACATTTTTGCTTTCTTTTGCAACAGGGTGACTAGTGATGCCTTACAGGACTGACTTGAACACCATGTTGAATCAAATAATATATTTGCCTTTGTGTTCACAGTCTTTTAATGCTGCCCAAAGCCTTTGGTTATGCTATTCTAATGTCCCACCCCATAACTATGACTGCCAGGTGCGCAGACCTCTCTGCTGTCCAGAACGTGGCTTGTTTGTATTGAATTGGGTCAGGTGTTGGAACCAACCTAAACAGCTGAGTATGGGAATGGTGCCTCCAAAAAAATATACTGAATGTGCAGAAATGTATGGCATTTCTTGTAGAGATGCAGGCTACTTTCTGACTTCTCAAGAAAAGAGTATTTAGCATTGATCTTAAGTACTGTCATTTTTTCTCTTTAAGGCTCGTAGGAGGCATTTTCTTTTTGTGTCTCTAGTTCAGTTTGGAAGCACCTATGAACAGGAAAAATTCCATTCTCCCCAGTTAGCCTTGTACTCACCTGAGAGGTCTCATGGCAATAAGGCTGCCTCAGCTTTCCTTTTAGCCTCTTCTTTAACAGAAAGCTCTGTTTCCTGAAGTCTGTAGTGGCCATGAAGTTCAGTTGTGTCCTAAAAGTTTCTCTGTTCCTTCTTGCATTTCCAAAGTTTTCTCAGTCCCCTACTTTTCTGCTGCCTGTACTTTCCTGATGGCTTTTAAACCCTGAATTTTAATCCAAATTATGAGTGTGCTTTCAGGGATTTTTGCTAAATGATAAATCTTTTGCTTGTGTGGTTTCATGGAAAGTGGAAACCTTTTAAGAAAAGATGAACTAATACTTACTTCTTACTGCATTTTTTTCTTTATTTTTGTTTATTTGTTTGTTCGGGGTTTTTTGTTTGTTTAGTTTTTGTTCCTGCTTGATTGTTATAAATGCTTACATGGTGAAAAACAAAAAAGTGTAGTTCACAAGGTATATACCCATAATGCAAAGTAAAAACCTCACAAATGTTGTTGGTTAATGACATTTGAGCCCAAGCTAATTCTTCCCTCTCAGCAGTACAGAAATTCAGAATTACTAATTTTTATATATACAGGTTGCAAACTAAATTATGACCATGTGGCCTTACTGTGTAAATGAAAGCTAGAAAGTTTCTCCCTGTGATTGCTCTACTTGGCCTAAACACCTATGGCTGAAGCACAATACTCCTCTCTGAACGTTGAACCAGTTTTGATCTTGTTGCTGTATTTGAAGTGAGGGAAGCAGGAATACATGATGCAGGTGCTGATGATTCGTGCTATGTTTCTCATCTCATGGCAGTGATGGAGCTTCTGCCATGATGTGCCTTTGAAAACCCCAGCTGTATCTCTGAGCACGAGATGTTATAATGTTAGTCTGAGCAAACTTGTGGAAATGGAATTCTTTTGACTTGCAACAAGAATAACACCAGCTGATATATATCAAGGCCTCTATTTATTTTGGCCACTTTTTCTGTTGTTGATAGAGTGATGACTAATGTTTCTTTCTTGTTGAAGAACAAAATAGAGTGGGTAATACACAGTGAAAAGTTAAATCAAAGGCATCTGTGGTTACTGAAAGACAGCATTCATGAGTAGGGAAATACATTGGGAAACTGGGAGCTCCTAGATTTTAATTTAAATGTCGAGTATCAATATGATATTTTCCTGGAGCTATAGAATTAGGTTCAGAGGCCTGTGCTGTTTTTTTTTTTTTTTTAAAAAAAGTTTTAAAACTTTGTGGTCTCTGGGTTAAGGGTGTCATTCAACCTTCATTCAGTTAACCAGTGTAAATGAAAGAATGTTCAATGATGTAAGTGGAGGGTCGATGCATATGTGAACAACAAGGCTTCTTCTCCCTTGAGACAATGTACTTGTCCAAGAAAAGCTGCATTGGAAGAGGTGATTCATGGTTTGAAGAAGTTGAGAGCTATTTGGATTTGTTTTTTTCCAATTAGTAATGAAAAGACTATAACATAGAAACTGAAAAGTTTACGAAAATGATGGACATCTGCTTCTCTTATGATTTAGCAACACCCAGAACATTCTTCCTTGAGTATTATAAAATAAGTCAGATGTGAGCCAAGAGAGACAGAGAGAGATCTCTTCCTCTTCACTGTTGGTAAGATTTATCTCCAGCCTCAAAAGATAATGTATTTGGAAGCAGAAAAAGAAAAGGAAGTCATAGGAAGGGAAAATATGATGGAGAAAGAATATTCACTGGCATCTGTCAAACCAGGGCAGCTTTTTGTCAGTCCTTCCAGCTTGGGTTGTATCAAAACAGATTTCTTCATTGCATTGGACTCCATTGATTTTAACTGAGGAAGATTCTCAGCTGCCTTGAACTGATTCTGTGGTAAACATGAGCAAACCTAAATAGCTGCTTTATTATAGTTTATTGTGTAAGGGTTGTTTGATAATAAATCATTGTACTCTTTAGAAACAAGCTTGAAACAAGTACATAAATATTAAATGGCCTCAGGTATAAAGACATTTTTAGCAGAATTATTGAATGTGGTTTTCCAAATCCATTGGGTAATCCAAAATCCCCACAGTCATTTAAGGACCAACATGTACTGCCATTTATAGTAATGTAAATCCAGTGCAACTGTGTTGAAGTCAATAGAGTTATTCTAAATTAGCATAAAAAATAAATAGAGTTTGACCTATGAAATATAAAATACATAATTGCCTGAAATTCTGTCCATTAGGGTAAAGGAATAAAAATTCTGTACCTCTGCAGAAATAAGAAGCAAAGTGATCTGTAATGTGTGTGTAAATTTAGGCAAAAACAAACAAACAAACAAACAAATACTGATTTCATTTGTGTAATAAAGCTCTTATACCCTAACCGGAAACCTTCAAGAAGGAATTATTCAGTTTAAAAAAATGCTATTCTACATTTTAATAATTCTAGCAGAAAAATGAAGGACCAGCTCTGTGGCTTTTGCAAAATAGACATATTCAGACCAATTTTGTTGTTTTCAGGCCCCTCTTATTTTAGGAAGAAGTGGTAGAAAAAACAAGCAGTTCCTGTATCCTCAGTTGCTGATGCTCCATAGATTTCTCATATCGCTAGGGATAGCTGTCCATGTTGAGCCTCAGTTACCCAAAGCCTAAATTACACTTTCACAGGTTGGCCTTCTCTCTACTGATAGGTACACTTGGAAGATATAGTTTTTCTATGCATCTGATGAGTAGGTAGATATAGAAGACAGCTGAACCAATGAGAGTCATGTAACTTTGAGGCACCCATCTGCCATAACACCAGTCATTTTTTCAGCTAGTGTCCTACTGTCATAAAGCAAGGAACAAAAAGCTGAGGGTCCTCAGTGTAGCCCACAAGAGTGCTTTTAGGGACTCCCTAAAATGCAAAATGTGGGTTTTTTTCCTCCTCAGAGCAAAGCTGACCACTGAGAGCGAGCAGACAGCATGACCTGATCCAGAATGGAGCTAGTGCTGGGGGACTGTGGCAATGAAGAAGCAGTAAATGGGAGATCAGTAATGCCCTTCTGCCGGGTTGTGGGCATGTTGTGAGAAGCAAAACATTGATGAAGCAAAGAACTTACTCAATGGTGGTCTTGCAGTTCCTGCTGGAAAGTGGAGGGAAAGGAAGGAGATGCAGGTGGAGCAGTAGTGCTGTCTTCTTAGTGTATTTACTTGTACATTCTTAAGTAGCTAGGGCTCAGTTCAACCTAGTAGGTCTATACCACACCATGTGGGATGCTTTTGTCCAGGATCATTGTTTGAGGTCCACACAGACAACCAAGGTCCTGTGGTTGGCCTTACAGAGCACACTGGATACCATTACTGAAACCTCTCCTGTTAGGACACGACCGCTGACTTACTCTCTGCCCTGCTATCCATCAGCAGCAGACTCAGTCACAACTACAGGGGACAGGGGACGACTTCAGGACATTGTGTCGTATATTTGAGTACTTGATTTATGAAACACAGCAAAGGGAAACTAAAGCTGGAACAAATTGTCCATAGGAAAACTCCCTGTGCTTCAGCTGGGAGACATGCCTTTAACTACAATCTCAAAACATTTATTATAAAACAGAATAATTTGTATTGTATTCAATAATGTTTTCAAAGGATTGTCAACCTCTGTCTGCAGGTACATTTTCTTACAACATGTAATCTATAGCACTCATTCCAGTCCCCCCATCCCCCCCCAATAACCATATAACAGAGATATGCATTACAGAAAATGTGTATAGGTTTGCTTCTATTATAGTCATGATCAAAAGGCTGTGATATATTGAAATATTTGCTTTGTACAAATACATCTGTTATCAGAGAGTTCCTTAACATAAATGGTGTATTTTCTATAATGTGCTCCGTCTAATGAATGGTTCGGTGAAGGCTTGAGAACAGAGCTATGTGGGGAGAATGCAGTAATTTCTCTTTAACATGCAGGAATTCTGAATACAAGTAAATGCATGCCAAATTTTATTGCTTCTAAATCTGAATAATTGTATTTCTGAGCTGTGCATCTGGGTAGATAATAAAGCCACAAAACAATTTAATGAAACATATAAAAAATCAAATGACATTACTAAATATTATAATATGCAGAAAATATATTTTGCATATTGTCACCTAATCTTTCATCCACATACTAACAAATAATGCAACAATAATTGAAAGTCTTATTATCCATCTACGTAAATTGAGACCAAATTTACCTTGTTTCCTTTTCTTTGTGTGTGTGAACATAAAAGTGAGATTGATATTATTGCTTTATGTTTATGGTACATTTTTTCCATAATAACTAAGGTGACCAGCATAAGTCTTTTTTTCCATTCAAATCAGTTCTCAACTCTTATTGTGGTTATGTTACCTAGTACTTATAAGTACTTATAAGAGGTAAGGCTTTTGATGCATAATTCTGCAGGGACAAAAAGTGGAATACCATAAAGAGAGTGGGAGTCCTCATATATTAATTCAGTGTCTAAAATTCGCAGCTATGAGGTACCCTCACTATCCATTATAGTCAAAGGACATATATCAATATCGATAATGAAGAGGGCAGTACTGCTGATTCATT
This sequence comes from Streptopelia decaocto, assembly GCF_964273445.1. Lineage (NCBI taxonomy): Eukaryota > Metazoa > Chordata > Aves > Columbiformes > Columbidae > Streptopelia > Streptopelia decaocto. The sequence continues at coordinate 74,758,427 of NC_138657.1, forward strand.
CCAGAAGGCGAGTTGAACTGCCCTTTTGGAGGTATGTGTTTCTTTCTGTTGACTTAAGGAATCCTAAATGGCTAGCTTAGACTTAGGTGCCTAACTTTTAGAGGACCATGTAAAGAAACAAGAATTTCATCTAAAGAGGTTAAAATACTCACAGACTCCAGGAGAGAGGGATTTCTTTTGTTCTTGCAATGATTCTAGCACTTTGTCACTGATTTATTCTGCTCTGCCATGGAAGAGGTCACTGCAGACTTCCAGCTGGTTGTAATGTCTGGATTTAAAGGACACTGATCTGAAGTGTCTGCCACAAAATGTCTTTTGCAAAGGTGAGCCTGTATCATCAAAGGCCACACAAACAGTAGGGAAAGGACTGATTTTCCCAAACACCAAAGCTTGGAAATGTTGTTCTGGCTTTACTGAAGACAGCTGTCTCCCATTTCTTTCCTTGTTATGTGCTGGCCCAGATTCTGACATGCTGGCACAGAGCAGTGTCCCATACCACGAGATGCCCAGCTGAAGTCAGTGCAGGAAATTGTGCCAGATTACAGTGGGTATGACTCTGCCTGGTTTCCAGAACACATAAGCAACTCCTTTTTGATAGTTACCACCCACACTGATAAAGAAGGCTTACGACCACTACCCCATCTGTCTCTTAGCTGTTGGGAGGAAATCTGTTCTGTCCTGTCTCTTCACTCTCCTTTCTTACACACATCAGGTTGAGTTCAGAGTCCTGAACTTTACTTCGTAAATTCTGGAAAGGTAAAACAGGCACTAATAAATACCATAAGCCAATTAGCAAAAAACCTTTTTTCTTGGTGAAAGAAGGAGCTGTTCTCAGTGAAGACAGAGACATTGTACAGTAAGATGTTTATTGTACTGAAAACAGGACTTTTTTTTTAGAAACCACACTGTGATTATAGGAAAAATATCTGTAAGAAGAAAGAGCCATTGTGTAGATCATAACACTTTCCACTCTGGGTGTCAAGTGTGCTTTGGGATTCCTGCTGCTGTTCTTAGAAACAACTCACACTGCCTTGATATGAGAATTATAAAAATTAGAATTTTCTTATCAGCAGTGACACGAAGAAAGACCCAGACATAACTAAACTTGGTGTCCACATTACTTGAGGTGCTACTGGAATAAGCAAAAACGCTTTTGGGGGAATATAAGTATAAATATACTGAAAAATGTAGGTTAGGAATTGCCACATAGAGATTTGCTACAGTGAAAAAGTGAGTAGAATAATCAATGCATATAAAAATATTCAGTTCTT